>NC_044038.1:80481446-80783060 GCF_901765095.1 Microcaecilia unicolor | reverse complement strand
GAGACTGGAGGTTGGGATGCAGAAGCGCCCCCTCGTTCTGAGTGATGAGGGTTGGAAAACACTCCAATCTCCACAGTTCTTCGGAGGACAACTCCAGAAGAAGAGGGAACCAGATCTGTCGCGGCCAGAATGGAGCGATCAGAATCATGGTTCCACGGTCCTGCTTGAGTTTCAGCAAAGTCTTCCCTACCAAGGGTATGGGAGGATACGCATACAGGAGGCCCTTCCCTCAATGTAGAAGAAAGGCATCCGACGCTAGTCTGCCGTGGGCCTGAAGTCTGGAACAGAACTGAGGGACCTTGTGGTTGACCTGAGTGGCAAAAAGATCTACCAAGGGGGTGCCCCACGCCTGAAAATTCTTGCGAACTACTCTCGAGAGACCACTTGTGAGGTTGCATTATCCTGCTCAACCTGTCGGCCAGACTGTTGTTTACGCCTGCCAGGTACGTGGCTTGGAGAAACATGCCATGACGGCGAGCCCAAAGCCACATCCCGACGGCTTCCTGACACAGGGGGCAAGATCCGGTGCCCCCCTGCTTGTTGATATAATACATGGCAACCTGATTCTCTGTCTGAATTTGGATAATTTGGTTGGATAGCCGATCTCTGAAAGCCTTTAGTGCGTTCCAGATCACTCGTAACTCCAGGAGGTTGATCTGAAAACCTTTCTCCTGGAGGGACCAACATCTCTTGGTGTGAAGCCCATCTACATGAGCTCCCCACCCCAGGAGCGACGCATCCGTAGTCAGCACTTTTTGCGGCTGAGGAATTTGAAAGGGACGTCCCAAGGCCAAATTGGAGCGAATCGTCCACCAATGTAGGGATCTGAGAAAAACTGTGGACAGCTGGATCAAGTCTTCTAGTTCTCCTGCAGCTTCATACCACTAGGAAGCTAGAGTCCATTGAGCAGATCTCATGTGAAGACGGGCCATGGGAGTCACGTGTACTGTGGAGGCCATGTGGCCGAGCAATCTCAACATCTGCCGAGCTGTGATCCGCTGAGACGCTCGCACCCAGGAGACCAGGGACAAAAGATTGTCCGTCCTGGCCTCGGGGAGGTAGGCATGAGCCATCTGGGAGTCCAGCAGAGCTCCTATGAATTCTAGTCTTTGAATTGGAAGAAGGTGGGACTTTGGATAATTTATCACAAACCCCAGTAGCTCCAGGAGTTGAATAGTCACCTGCATGGACTGTAGAGCTCCTGCCTCCGAGGTGTTCTTTACCAGCCAATCATCAAGATAAGGGAACACATGCACTCCCAGTCTGCGTAGAGACGCCACCACTACAGCCAGGCATTTCGTGAACACCCTGGGTGCAGAGGCGAGACCAAAGGGTAGCACACAGTACTGAAAATGTCGTGTTCCCAGACGGAATCGAAGATACTGTATGTGAGCTAGTAGTATTGGGATGTGAGTATAAGCATCCTTTAGGTCCAGAGAGCATAGCCTATCGTTTTTCTGAATCATGGGAAGAAGGGTGCCCAGGGAAAGCATCCTGAACTTTTCTCGGACCAGATATTTGTTCAGGGCCCTTAGGTCTAGGATGGGACGCATCCCCCCCATTTTCTTTTCCATAAGAAAGTACCTGGAATAGAATCCCAGCCCTTCCTGCCCCGGTGGCACGGGCTCGACCGCATTGGCACTGAGAAGGGCGGAGAGTTCCTCTGCAAGTACCTGCTTGTACTGGAAGCTAAAAGACTGAGCTCCCGGAGGACAATTTGGAGGTGTTGAGATCATATTGAGGGCATATCCTAGCCAGACTATTTGGAGAACCCACTGGTTGGAGGTTATAAGAGGCCACCTTTGGTGAAAAAACTTTAACCTCCCTCCGACCGGCAGATTGTCCGGTACAGACACCTTTATCTCGGCTATGCTCGCCTGGAGCCAGTCAAAAGCCCGTCCCTTGCTTTTGCTGGAGAGCCGCAAGGGCCTGTGGAGGTGCACGCTGTTGACGAGAACGAGCGCGCTGGGGTTTAGACTGAGCAGGTTGGCGGGAAGGTGGATTGTACCTACGCTTAGCATAAGCGTAAGGAGCATTCCTCCTTCCCCCATAAAAAAGTCTACCAGAAAAGGTAGATGCTGAAGGCGTCCGGTGAGAGAGCTTGTCGAATGCGGTGTCCCGCTGGTGGAGCTGTTCTACCACCTGTTCGACTTGCTCACCAAAAATATTATCCCCCCGGCAAGGAGCATCCACAATCCGCTGCTGGACTCTATTCTCCAGGTCAGAGGCACGCAGCCATGAGAGTCTGCGCATCACTATACCTTGAGCAGCGGCCCTGGACGCTACATCAAAAGTATCTTAGGCACCCCTGGACAGGAATTTCCTACACGCCTTCAGCTGCCTGACCACCTCCTGAAAAGGCTTGGCCTGCTCCGACGGGAGCTTATCGACCAAGTCCGCCAACTGCCACACATTGTTCCGCATGTGGATGCTCGTGTAGAGCTGGTATGATTGGATCTTGGACACGAGCATAGCAGAATGGTAGGCCTTCCTCCCAAAAGAGTCTAGAGTCTTAGATTCACGGCCGGGGCGCCAAGGCGTAATCTCTACTACTCTTGGCTTTCTTGAGAGCCGAGTCCACAATCCCAGAATCATGAGGCAACTGGGTCCTCATCAACTCCGGGTCCCCATGGACTCGATACTGGGACTCAACCTTTTTGGGACTGTGGGGGTTACTTAACGGTTTCGCCAAGTTCGCCATCAATGTCTGCTTCAGGACATTATGAAGGGGAACAGTGGACGACTCCTTAGGTGGTGAAGGATAGTCCAGGACCTCGAACATCTTAGCCCTGGGCTCATCCTCAGTAACCACTGGGAAGGGAATGGCCGTAGACATTTCCCAGAAAAGGATGAGAAAGACAGACTCTTGGGGGGAGAAAGCTTTCTCTCTGGCGAAGGGGTGGGATCGGAAGGAAGGCCACAAGACTCCTCGTCAGAGAAATA
The DNA here is from genome assembly GCF_901765095.1 of Microcaecilia unicolor. Lineage (NCBI taxonomy): Eukaryota > Metazoa > Chordata > Amphibia > Gymnophiona > Siphonopidae > Microcaecilia > Microcaecilia unicolor. The sequence goes on along the minus strand of NC_044038.1, from coordinate 80,780,117 downwards.
CCTGGTGTCTTCCTCCGCCTCCCACGAGGCCTCACCATCGGTATTGGACACAAGTTCATGAACATCAGTCCGAAGCCAAGCCCGTCTCAACGCCGAGGAACTCGGTCCCCTACGGCGGTGCCGAGAAGAAGACTCCCGTGCTGGCGGCGACGAAGCTCCCTCCAGCGAAGTCGGCGGGGAGTCCTCTTGGGTGGCAGCGGACACTGGTGCTGCAAGCGGTACCGGCGTCACAGTCCGCACCACGGGTGGAGAACCAAGTGCCGCATGACTCGACGGTACCACCAGCGCAGGAACCGGCGGTACCGGAGCAGAAGGTCGCAGCAGCCCTTCCAGAATCTCTGGAAGTATGGCTCTGAGGCGCTCATCCAGAGTGGCTGTCGAGCAAGGCAGTGGGTCCGGTACCGGCGACAAGCTGAGAATCTGTTGTTGGGCGCGGAGGCGGTACCGGGCTGTCCGGAGCACAGCGCATCGACACCTCTTGTATGGAGGGCGAGCGGTCCTCCCGGCGTCGATGCTTCACGGGCACCGAATCCTTCGGTGTCCTGGAGCTCTCGGTACCGTGACGGGAAGGCGACCAATGAGGAAGATGTGGAATCCAAACGTCTCCTCGGGGCCGGGTCCGAAGTTGGTCGGTCCAGGGGGGCCTGCACCGGAGCCCTCGAGGCAGGTGGAGACCCACTCGATGGCTCACTGCTACCAGCGTGGGACCTCTGGACAGCCATCACCTGCACTCCGGACGTCGATGCTCCCTCCGATGCCGACATCGGTACTGCTGGCTCCGTCGACGTCGAAAGACCGGACGAGGCTCCGAACAGGATGTTCCACTGAGCCAATCTCGCCGCCTGGGTCGACACATGCCTATCAGTGAGCGAAATCGTCCAGCTGCACCGCATGCACTTCTTGAAGTCGCTGGCAGGCTTCGAGGACATGGGCAGAAAAATTGTGCCGGCAAGGTCAAACGCGATGATGCCGAAAAAAGGGGCAGCAAAAAAAAGGAAAAGACCCGGACGGGTGGCGAAACAGGCTGCGCTTGGAAAAGAAAAGAAATTTACTAGAAAAACTTGGACGAAGTAAAGGAAACAAAACAAACACTTTTTTTTTGTAGCCGCGAACAAACGATACACGTCCGTTCTGACCGCGGAAAAAGAGAGACTGAGGAGCACGCTAGAAGCAGGAGGGAAGACGGCGCGCATGCGCGATGCATGCGGATCTCGCGAGAGCCAGCAAACTTCTGTTGCTAGGAAGATTTTCCGATCCTGGGGCTGCCATGGACGTCACCCATCAGTGACAACAAGCAGCCTGCTTGTCCTCGGAGAAAGCAGACTGCGGAGTATTGCAAGGATCACCACTATCGCCGATCCTCTTCAACCTTATGATGACCCCACTAGCAAAATCCTTAGCCACCCAAGGCCTCAACCCATTCATCTACGCAGACAACATCACTATATACATCCCTTTCAATCATGACCTGACAGAAATCACCAAAGAAATCACGCTTAGCTTGAATACTATGAACTCATGGGCAAATGCATTCCAACTAAAACTCAACACAGAAAAAACACACTGCCTCATCCTCTCATCCCAACACAACACATACAAACCCACAAATTTAATCACCCCAGACTACACCCTCCCTATCGCTGACAGCCTGAAAATTCTCGGGGTCATAATCGACAGTAACCTGACACTCGAGAGCCAAGTGAACTCTACAACCAAGAAAATGTTCCATTCGATGTGGAAACTTAAACGCCTGAAACCATTTTTCCCGAGGGAAACTTTCTGCAACCTGACACAATCAATGGTACTAAGCCACGTAGACTATTGTAACGCAATTTATGCGGGATGCAAAGAGCAACTCTTAAAGAAACTTCAGACCGCTCAAAGCATAGCAGCCAGACTTATATTTGGTAAAACGCGATTTGAAAGCGCCAAACCCCTCCGGGAAAAGCTGCACTGGCTCCCAATCAGAGAGCGCATAGCTTTCAAAATCTGCACCCTGGTCCATAAAATTATCTACGGGGAAGCCCCAGGATACATGACTGACCTCATAGATCTCCCAACCAGAAATGCAGTCAGACCTACAAGAACTTACTTAAATCTCCATTACCCAAGTTGCTAAGGACTCAAATATAAATCAACTTATGCATCCAGCTTCTCCTACATAAGTACACAATTGTGGAACGCACTACCAAAAGCTGTGAAAACAACGTATGACCACCTTAATTGCCGGAAAGCATTAAAGACCCACCTGTTCGAAAAGGCATACCCTACGGACCCAACTTAAGGGCCTAAATCTCTGCAGCACAACTTAAACAAACCTTATAATGTATACTATACAGCTCTCCTTCTCTACTATTCCTAACTGTTGTCTAGATCTATAAACCTTATAAGACTATAACATCAACCTGTATTTGTTTCTACACCGGAGCTGGCGAATGCCTTCACGGTACTATGAGCAACATTGAGCCTGCAAATTGGTGGGAAAATGTGGGATACAAATGCAACAAATAATAATAATGCTTTATACTTATGTAATTAGCCTCAAGAGTTCAGGAGGTACAGATCAAACTGATCGCTTGACTTGATCATGCTCTGGATGTGAGATTCCCTAAAACATCGGGATCAGAAGATAAAGTCTCACTCTATAGAAACTGAACATTTATTGGATGATCCACTAGTATAAGAGGTTTTAGAACAGGAATTATGGAGGTACTTTAAGAACAATGACAATGATACTGAGGAAGTAACAAAATTTCTATGGGAGGAAATGAAAGCAGTCATGGCAGTGAAGGGCATAGATGTTGACAGGGCCGGTCTTAGCAAGTGCGGGGCCCTAGGCAGACCAATTTGATGGGGCCCCACCCTAGCCCCGCCCCCACTCTAGCTCCAGGGCCAGCCACCCCTCCCTCTGAGCTCCAGGGCGGCCACCCCTCTCTCCGAGCTCCCGGGCCATCCCCTCCGAGCTCCAAGGCCCCCCAGCTCCAAGGCTCTCCCTCTCTCCCAGCTCCGTCTCCCTGCCTCCCTCCCAGCTCCAAGGCCTCCCTCCCTCCCAGCTCCAAGGCCTCCCTGCTTCCCACCCAGCTTCAAGGCCTCCCTGCTTCCCACCCAGCTCCAAGGCCTCCCTGCTTCCCCACCCAGCTTCAAGGTCCCCCTGCCACCCAGCTCCAAGGCCTCCCTCCCTCCCTGCCAGCTCCAAGGCCTCCCTGCTTCCCACCCAGCTTCAAGGCCTGCCTCCCACCCTCCCAGCTCCAAGGCCTCCCTGCTTCCCACCCAGCTCCAAGGCCCCTCTGCCTCCCACCCAGCTCCAAGGCCTGCCTCCCACCCTCCCAGCTCCAAGGCCTCCCTGCTTCCCACCCAGCTTCAAGGCCCCCATGCCACCCAGCTCCAAGGCCTCCCTGCCAGCTCCAAGGCCTCCATGCTTCCCACCCAGCTTCAAGGCCTGCCTCCTACTCTCCCAGCTCCAAAGCCTCCCTGCTTCCCACCCAGCTCCAAGGCCCCCCTGCCTCCCACCCAGCTCCAAGGCCTGCCTCCCACCCTCCCAGCTCCAAGGCCTCCCTGCTTCCCACCCAGCTTCAAGGCCCCCATGCCTCCCAGCTCCAAGGCCTGACCCCCCCCCCCGAATTTTAAAAGGGCGGGACCAGAGCTGAGAGAGGGAAAGGAAGGCTCCCGAGTCCCGAAGCGCCGAGCAGCTCGCACGCTTTGCACTACTGCTGCTACCTGCCGGCCGCTGCAACCCCACGTCGACGAGGTAAACTTTTAAAAGTCAGACAAAGGGGGGATTGGAGCTCGGGCAGTCAGGGCGGGGCGAGTTCAGGCACGCCGCACGGGGCCCCCTTGAGCGTGAGGCCCTATGCGGTCGTCTCGGTCGCCTCGCCCTAAGACCGGCCCTGGATGTTGGAAAGGGCAAAGGGGAGGGGGAGGGTAGCGGCATTGGCATCTCGTCTTGTGGGTGTGAAGGGGGGACGGTAGTGGCGTTGTCGTCGGCGTCACGTTACCTGGATTGCGAGCTGTGGGGTTGGAGGGATGGTAGCGGCGGTTACTTTACAAAATTCTTCAATACAATTCTTCATTGCAATTCACCTCCTGACATAAATCTTCATTTACTTATGAATCACTGTTCAAAATCAATTATTTAAATCTGCCAGTACAAATTCATGCAACGGGCAAAAAAAAGAGAAGCACTTAACTTATATTTGTATATCCAAAGGCTTCATCATGGGAATTTCTCCACAGAATAATTCAAACTGCTCCTTTGAAGCATTCACCCTGTACTGACAGGCAGACACAGGGTGAGTGCTACAGAGGAGCACTTTGAATTATACTATGGAAAAATTCCCCTGACAAAAACATTGGTGAAACGGGTCCCCATTTTGTAAAGTAACCCCCGACCATTGATTGGTACAGTGTGTACGTCTACTTATTTTGAGTTTGGTGTTTACATGCTTTTGGTGGGTAGTTCCTTTTTTGAATTTCCATGAATCTCTCTTTGTTGGGAAATAGTTATAAACTTTTATACAGAACCTTTATTACTCCTAATGTTGGAAAGTGTGTGATCACATGGGGAGCTTCAAGCATTTTGTAGTGGGAATGTCTAAAGTTTAAGGAGGTGTTGGCATAACCATCTAGGTAGTTTGTTTACAAAAAATAATTTACAGTGAGACTAGAAAGAGAACTACAATAATCTAAGAAAATATGTATGTAGACAATGAATAGCAGATACTGGATGTCAAATACTGCAACTAGTAACCACTGTTAATCCTGACTTGTCTTTTTTTTTGGGGGGGGGGGGTGGGGGTTGTTCTGTTTTTCTTTTCTTTGGTAGATGAGACTTCAATAACATATAAATTACAAAAAAAAAAAAGACAAAAAGACAAACATCACTCCCAAAATATGTCCCATAGTATATAGTATAAAACACAACAGAACCTATGCTGAGTTATTTACATGCGATAATGCTCCTCTCACCCAGGGCCGCCGAGAAGGGGGGACAGGGGGGACAAAAGTCCCTGGGCCCGGGCCTCCAGGGGGGCCCGGCGCCACATGCCCATAGCTCTGCCCCTCCGTCCCTCCCCTCCGAGTTCCATGGCTCGCCCATCGTCCCTCTCGAGTTCCAGGGCCCACCCGTCGTCCGTCCCTTTCACCCGAATTCCAGGGCCCGCCTTCCGTCCCTCCCTCGTCCCTCCCTCCATCCGAATCATGTCAAAAGCGATCTTCTTGTTCTTACCTGACCTCGTGGTTACGGTGCGAGCAGCACACAGTGAAAAGCGTGCAGGCTGCGCTTCAGCCTTCCTTTGTCTGTCTCTCAGCTGAGGTCCCGCCCTCATTTCCTGTTTCTGCAAGGGCGGGACCTCAGCTGAGAGACAGACAAAGGAAGGCTGAAGCGCGAGCCTGCACGCTTTTCACTGTGTGCTGCTCGCGCTGTAACCACGAGGTAAGAAGATCACTTTTGACATTCGGACGGAGGGAGGGGGGCTTTGTTCTCGGAGGGAGGGAGGGGGGCCTTGGATCTCGGAGGAAGGGAGGGCGGGAGGGGGGCCCTGCATCTCTAAGGGAGGGCTTGGATCTCAGAGGGAGGGAGGGAGGGAGGGGGGCCTTGGATCTCGGAGGGAGGGAGGGCTTGGATCTCAGAGAGAGGGAGGGGGGCCTTGGATCTCTGAGGGAGGGAGGGCTTGGATCTCAGAGAGAGGGAGGGAGGGCTTGGATCTCAGAGGGAGGGGGGGCCTTGGATCTCTGCGGGAGGGAGGGCTTGGATCTCAGAGGGAGGGGGGGCCTTGGATCTCTGCGGGAGGGAGGGCTTGGATCTCAGAGGGAGGGAGGGGGGCCTTGGATCTCGGAGGGAGGGCTTGGATCTCAGAGAGAGGGAGGAGGCCTTGGATCTCGGAGGGAGGGGAGGGCAGGGGGGAGAAAGAACATATCGCTGGAAAGGGGGGAGAAGAGATTGCTGGACAAGAGGGGAAGGCAGGGCAGGGGGAGAGAGAAGAAATTGCTGGACAAGAGGGGAGGGCAGGGGGGGAGAGAAGAGATCGCTGGATAAGAGGGTAGGGGCATGGGGGAGAGAGAAGAGATCGCTGAATAGGAGGGCAGGGAGAGAGGAGAATTGCTGGACAGGAGGGGAGGGCAGGGGAGAGAGGAGAATTGCTGAACATGGATGGATGATTGGAGGGGCAGGGGAGAGAGGAAATTTACTGGATATGGGTGGATGGAGGAGAGGGAAGTCAGGAAGGAGATGCACATGGATGGAGGTGAGGGAAGAGAGGAGAAATGCTGGACATGGATGGAGTGGAGGGCAGGGAAGAGAGAAGAAATGTTGAAGGGAAGGAAAGACAAAAGAAGGAGATGCACACAGATAGAGGGGAAGGGAGAGAGGAGAAATGCTGGACATAGATGGAGGGAAGGGAAGACAGGAAGTACATGCACATGGATGGAGGGGAGTGAGGAGAAATGCTCATGGATGGAGGGGAAATTGCTGAATTTAAGGGCTGGATCGGAACACTTTCAGGGCAGATGATGAAACTGGAGGAATGATAGGGACAGGGCTACAGATGGTAGACAGGACGCATAAGGACACAGGAGGATGGTGGACATGGTGAGAGAAAAAAATATCAAATGGAAAGAAGACACTGCATAAAACAGAAGACACTGGGACCAAAGCGAATAGAAAAACTATGATCAGACAACAAAGGTAGAAAAAAGTATTTTATTCAGAATTTTTTATGTCAGCTTTTGGAAATGTGTATCTGTGATGTTTTTCATGTAAGTTTCAATTTTTCTAGTATTGCTGCATGCTGAGTCTGACTTCTTCAGTTAACTTTCTAGTTCAGTATTTTGCCTTCATATTTTTTTTTATTTCTAGTTCCTTGTGTCACATCTGTTGCCATGTGTTTTTCATGTGTAATAAGGTACAGTATTCTGCTAGTGTGTAGTATTTGCAGCCCTTTTTGTTTTCTTTTTCATTAGGTTGTGTACTGGTGTTTTAGAGCCCGGTGTAATTATAGTGCTGCCTTTCCATGCATAAGGTTGTAGCTCGTCCTGTCCTTGGAATTAGTGCTGTTATTGTTTGGTAAGGTTATGAGTGGGTTTTTGCACAAGTTTGTGTATAGTGTTTTGCAGTGGAGAGATTGTGCTTTGACCTTACTGAGGTAGCACCAAAACATCAGAAAAAGTGTAGAGCCTAAATCATGACACACTACCTCTTGAAGGATTTACATATAGTGCAGGGGCCCGGCCCAGTGGAGGAGGGAGCAGCCGTGACCTCGGGGGGGGGGGGGGGGCCCAGGGGCGGCCTTGTCCCGGGCCCGGCCCAGTCTCTCGGCGGCCCTGCTCTCACCCAATTGTTTGATTAAAATACTAAGCTATAACATTTTCGTAAAGATTAAGATATTTTTCTCCTATTGAACACCATAAGGTAATTCACTCCAAATCACTGGAGCTACAACAGAAAAGGAGCAAGTTTGCATCTATGTGAGTGAAGACTCTTTACATGGAACAAATGTCACCAGATATCCACTGGATGTAATGAGAAAGCGGGAGAATATACACTTTAAATTACTTTTAAAATATGCAGGAACATTTTGTAAAGTCTTAGGGGCCCTTTTACTAAAGAGTTGCTGCGCGGCAATGGTAATTCCATCCCCAGCGCGTGCCATTTTCATCGCTAATGGAAATACTGAAAACAAAATTTCTGCAGGGGGTTACTTGGTAGTGTTAAAGCTGGGTTAGTGCGGGAGCCTATACCGCCACCTCAATGAGTGACGGTTAAGTGCTCCCACGAAATTGCTGTGCAGCAAATATGAATTTACTGCATGGCCATTCATTTTTGGTTATTTTCACCCACTGCAGTAAAAGGTGCCCTGGCATGCAGCAAAAATGGCTGCCACCACTAGCACAGGGTCCCTTTTACCACAGCTTAGTAAAAGGGCCCCTTAAAAAATAAAACAAACTGAAACTTGGCTTGCCAGCTAATTGGCAGCCAATGCTGTGCAAACAATCAAAGAGTAATATACCCAGATCGATGACAACCCATAAAAAGTCTAGCAGCAGCAAGTTCAGATGAGTACTATGAGCTTTGGCTTACTCCAGATAGAAAGGGAGAGCCCATATGCAGCACTAATTGTGCAAACCCCATTCGTATTTATGAACAATTGGTACGAGAGAAAAAAAACATTATCTTATTACAGTACTCTTCAATGCAAGTTCAACAATCTTTTCCCCACAGAACCAGGCTACTTACCAAGCACATATAAAGTAGTAGTATTCCGAACAGTCCAACGTGCAATAGGATTATACACCGAACATGTCAATGTTTTGTCATAGTCCCTTGTAGATGCGATAAAGGAGTAACGGGATGAAACAGTGATTAACCCATCTTCATCTACAGTTGTTGTGTTTTCTATGGTGTGATTTACATCTAAACTTCCACTCCAACTGATGGTGAGCTGTGTTCTCATACACCTCCCTGGAGCTGTGCAGTTGAATACCACTAGCCAATCTGCATATAGGTTAGAGTATGAGACCTCGGGCTTCTCCACGAAAGCTGAACAAGAAAGACAAAGAAACTGCTACAATCCAGGTCTCCAGTAGTTAACACCCACATCAAACATAAACTACTGACAAGCAAAAGCTTAGTTCCAGCTGAACCTGGGCCAATCCACTTTTGCCTCAGGCCTCCTCCAGCAGCCAGGCATGTAGCTGATGGGGATCTCCAAGCCCTGTCAGCTGAGGAAATCTGGAACCTGCTTCAAGACATCTTTGCAAGGCAGTGAACAAGCCGGCAGTCAGCAATAGCATTTTCAACTGCTAATGCCAGAACTATGCACCTGTTCAGTTCTCACAGGAGCACCTCCTGATGCTGGTACTGCAAGATCAGCAACAGGCAGTGTAAAGCCACCATTACTCAATGTGCTCCTGGTGCCAGCATCAAAGTGCTGACTAACAGCTTCTTTACTGTACTGCACATCTGACGGGGGGGGGGGGGGGGGGGGGGGGGGGGGCTCTGGATATCTGCAGTGGTGGGGCTTGGGGATGCCAGCCAGCTAAGTTATTTTTAATTTTAAATGTGGTGGGGGAAAAGGGAAAAGGAAGGAAGAGGAAAGTGGAGGCAGAAGAAATGGTGTGTTGAGAGCCTAGTGCACACTCATGTTAATCCCCCCCCCCCCAAAAAAAAAATCATTTCTGGCTATACCATTAGTGCAAAGGCAAAGTATGAGAACTTACTGCCACATATGCCAATGCATTCCAGCTTCAACAACATGAATGACATCTGTTGATTGTTTTAAAAGTGATAAAAGCACAAAGTACTTACGTCTTACAGTGACATGGACTGAACTCCAACGGTAGACAAAATCAAAATTTCCAACAACTCTAAAGAAAAATGTTCCGAGATCGCCATCTTTGACATCATCGATCCTAAAGCTGCAGTTGCCTTTGGTTAAGTCCCCCACCAGCCTGTAGCGACCTTCAGTATTTTCAGAATCTGTTACTGCAGGATCATTAGTTAAAAATGGAGGGTGCCTACCAGGAAAGCTTCCACTCCTATACCAATATCCCTTCGGATTATCTCCTAACGTTTCGTCTGCTGGGTAAGTGAAAGTACAATTGCAGAGGGTACACATTCCCTTCTGCACAATTACTGCAGAGGTTACTATGTGATGTCTTGTCCACCCTACCTGGTAGAGGAAGCCTGCAGGGACAGATAAATGTACAACATTTCAGAGCGAATTCCAATTTTAATACAGGTTAAATCCAAAACATCCACGACACGTTACTAATTAATGACTGAAGAGAGACAACATAATCAGGTTTAACAGCTGCTATACTTAAAATTAAAACCATTTCAAAAAGTTTTAAAACCTTGACAGAAAGATTCTTATCTAATCTGGTCCCCTTTCTTTCAGGTGGAGATCCATAATCCCCTGAGGATGATTCCTTGGACACAAGAGATGGAGGTTTCCTTCCATAAACACAGAATGAGAAAAAAAAACACCATATAGCAGACTTTTATTTGTATTTATTTATTTAAAATACTTATAACCCGCCTCGGCTCTATCTTACCATTCTAGGCGGGGAACAAATAAGACATAAACAGTATGAACTACAAACACACTCATCATCTACTAAGTCTTATGCAAATCAGTCAAAACTGAGCGAATAAATTAAACAGAAAATGCCTGTGTGAATCAAAAGGCTTTCAATTGCTTTCTAAACTGTATAATACAGCTTGCAGCACCTCTAATTATTATTATGGAATCATCCATAAATGATGTCACGCTTCAAGGGGGGGGATGGGACTTTTGTGACGATGTGTAACAGGGTAGCAGGACGGGGGTTGAACTATTGTGACGACAAAAATTCTTAATATAACTATGACTATCATTAATCTAGATGGACCGCCAAATGCTGAATTCATTATAAGCCTGGACTGGCATTACTACTTTCATCTAAATGACTGAAACAGTGATCGTGAGATAGGATCAGTCCACTTCTCTACTTAATGGCACCATCTTTCATTCAATCCTGTTCAATGCACTTCATCCAGGTGCATTTACTGTGATAAACACAGCATCCAGATCATACTGAATAAAGTGAAGCACACCAACCTTTATGACTTTTTGGTAGCATGGATTTTCATTAGGACCTCCATCTACAGTTAATATAAAATGATATTTACTTCTTCCCCCCCCCCCCAAAAAACAGAAAGCCCCTCTCCCAGACCTGTAACCTCCCCCCCCCCCCCCCCCCCCCCCACACACACACACATACCCCTGGGTCTATCTTCTGCCCGACTCATCACTAGACACCTGGGCAGAGAGCAATCTTCACTTGCAGGAGCAATCTTCACTCCTGCCCATGCCACCTCCAAAGTCAAAATGGCTGCCATGACTTTTATTCTGACTGTGGATAGGGTTACCATATTTGCCCTAAGAAAAAAGAGGACACATACCCCGCCCCCTGGCACACCTCTTCCCCGCCCACACCCCACCCACGCCCCGCCCACATCCCACCCACGCCCCGCCCACACACCCCTCCTCCAACACCCGAGATCCAGTTTATTCAACAAAAGGCTGTGGCCTATGGGAGATAAGACTTTAAAATAAGAATCCCAAATTTGTAAAAAAAAATGATGAGTACGCTTAGGAGAAACTGAGGCATCCCTAGTTTCCCAAATAGCCAATATATGTATCTGGTTCCTCCAACTCCAAAATGGAGGTGAGTCTGCTGATACCCAGGTTTGCATAATACATTTTGAGACCCACAAGCCACAGTTTGCGAAACAAACAAACCTCCCCTGGCCTTTCTCCCCAATCTCCTGAGGGCTCCCTACTTGTGTCAAAAAGACTGGGTCAAAAACTTCACCAAAAAGCTTGCCAGAAAAAGATTGAACCTTTGAACAACTCCAGAGAAAATTTAAAAACAAATTCTCCACAGCATGGTGTTTGATACACTGTGACTGGCGGAGGGCACAACCCCAGCATAAAATAATTGTAATTGAGAGATGCAAGCTGTATGTAAGATTCTATGTGTTTCCTCCTGCAAAGTAGCAGTAGCAACCACACTGGGAGTGCCTCGGAAAGCAGATAGCAATGTCCCAATCCAATCTTAATGACAATATGCAACTCATTCCCACCGAAAATCCTGCAGAGCCCCGAAAAAACCTCAGCAGCGCACCCCACACACAGAAAACACTCCAGTGCTGAAAGGATTTATTACACCATATTATTCCTCCCTCTGTTTTGTGTTTTAAAATGCTCTTCTTCTCTCTATTCCCGATCAACACATGATTGAACAGGAGAGCCTCCCCCGCCAACAAGAATACCCTCCCGCCTTTGACCCCTTCCTTAATCCTTTCCTTTCAAATTCAAGCCGAGAAGTAGCCTTTGATCTTACTAGCTCCCGGACACACACATAAATTATTTAAATCTTAATTCTTCTTACCTGGTTGTCCTTCTTCTCAGCCTCTCAGGTAATGGCGCCGGCCAGCAGGCTAACTAGCAGGGCAGCAAGGAGGGCACACACAGACAGACCCCAGACGCTGCACGCTGCAGCCTCAGTCATCGTCGACTCAATTATATAGGGAGAAAAAGGCGGTAGGCAGGCGGCTGCAGTAGCTAAACTGGGCCTGCGTGCAGGATCGACAAATTGCATCAGCTGATGCAGGCAGGCGTGACACACAGCACGTACGCTGCCTGTAGCCTGCCTGCGTCGGCCCACGCCGCCGCGCTTGCATCAGAGGAGTCATGTGACAGGTCGGACGTCGGAAACCCGGACAAATGATCGGAAGGATGAAATCCGCCCGGACTCCCGACGGCGCCCTCAAAAAGAGGACATGTCCGGGGAAATCCGGACAGATGGTAACCCTAACTGTGGAGATGGCATGGGCAGGAGTTAGTGGGGATCACTCCTGGCTCAACTCACCACTAGACCACCAGGGTGGTACAGCAGGCCCAGGGAGGCAGCTTCTCTATTCAGGGGGTGGAAGGAAAGCAAAGTTTCTTACCTGAAGCAGGTATTCTCCAAGGACAGCAGGCTGGATATTCTCACGTGTGGGTGACGTCACGTCGGACCCCGGAGGACTTTGTAGCAAAATCGCCAAAGTCTCTTCTGGATCGTTCCGTCGCGCGAGACGGCCGTACTGCGCATGCGCGCGCACGAATTCACGCTCGCCGCGCAGACACGCTCCTCAGCTGAATCCAAAAGATGAAAGAAAGCAACTCCAAAGGGGAGGTGGGAGGGTTTGTGAGAATATCCAGCCTGCTGTCCTCGGAGAATACCTGCTTCAGGTAAGAAACTTCGCTTTCTCCGAGGACAAGCAGGCTGATATTCTCACGTGTGGGGTATCCATAGCCCCCAGGCTCACTCAAAACAATAAACAGTGGTCAATTGGGCTTCGCAACGGCGAGGACATAACAAAGATTGGCCTGAAACAAGAAACAGCTCACTGAGAGTGCAGCCTGGAACAGAATAAAAATGGGCCTAGGGGGGCTGGAGTTGGATTCTAAACCCCAAACAGATTCTGCAGCACCGACTGCCCAAACCGACTGTCGCGTCGGCTATCCTGCTGAAGGCAGTAGTGAGATGTGAATGTGTGGACTGATGACCACGTCGCAGCCTTGCAAATCTCTTCAATAGTGGCTGACCTCAGATGAGCTACTGACACAGCCATGGCTCTAACATTATGAGCCGTGACATGGCCCTCTAAAGTGAAAGAAATGCAATCTGCTAGCCAATTAGATATGGTGCGTTTCCCGACAGCAACTCCCCTCTTGTTGGGATTAAAAGAAATAAACAACTGGGCGGACTGTCTGTGGGGGCTTGTCCGCTCCACGTAAAAGGCCAGTGCTCTTTTGCAGTCCAGAGTGTGCAGCTTGCTTTCGCCAGGGCTGGAATGAGGACGGGGAAAGAATGTTGGCAAGACAATGGACTGGTTCAGATGGAACTCCGACACCGCCTTTGGCAGAAACTTAGGGTGTGTGCGGAGGACTACTGTGTTATGATGAAATTTAGTATAAGGAGCATGAGCTACTAGGGCTTGGAGCTCACTGACTCTACGAGCTGAAGTAACAGCCACCAAGAAAATGACCTTCCAGGTCAAATACTTCAGATGGCAGGAATCCAGTGGCTCGAAAGCAGCTTTCATCAGTTGGGAGAGAACGACGTTGAGATCCCATGACACTGTAGGAGGGGGCTTTGTCAAAAGCAAACCTCTCATGAAGCGAACAACTAAAGGCTGTCCAGAGATAGGCTTACCCTCTACACGACGATGATAAGCACTAATTGCACTAAGGTGAACCCTTACTGAGTTAGTCTTGAAACCAGAATCTAATAGGTGTAGAAGGTATTCAAGCAAGGTCTGCGTAGGACAAGAAAAAGGATCTATGGCCTTGCTGTCACACCAGACGGCAAACCTCTTCCATTTAAAAGAGTAACACCTTTTAGTGGAATCTTTCCTGGAAGCAAGCAAGACTCGGGAGACACTCTCAGAGAGACCCAAGGAGGCGAACTCTATGCCCTCAACATCCAGGCCGTGAGAGCCATAGACTGGAGATTGGGATGCAGAAGCGCCCCCTTGTTCTGAGTAATGAGGGTCGGAAAACACTCCAATCTCCACGGTTCTTCTGTAGATAACTCCAGAAGAAGAGGGAACCAGATCTGATGGGGCCAAAACAGCACTATCAGAATCATGGTCCCTTGGTCTTGCTTGAGTTTCAACAAAGTCTTCCCTATCAGGGGTATGGGAGGATATGCATACAGAAGACCTGTCCCCCAATGAGGAAGGAAGGCATCCGACGCTAGCCTGCCATGGGCCTGTAGTCTGGAACAGAACTGAGGGACCTTGTGATTGAGTTGAGTGGCAAAAAGGTCCACCGAGGGGGTGCCCAACTCTCAGAAGATCTTTCGAGCTACAATCATGCTTAGTGACCACTCGTGAGGTTGCATTATCCTGCTCAACCTGTCGGCCAGACTGCTGTTTACGCCTGATAGATAAATGGCTTGGAGAAACATGTCGTGTTGGCAAGCCCAAAGCCACATCTGGACGGCCTCCTGACACAGAGGGCGAGATCCGGTGCCCCCTTGCTTGTTGAGGTAGTACATCGCAACCTGATTTTCCGTCTGAATTTGGATAATTTGGTAGGACAGCATCTCTGAAAGCCTTTAGAGCATTCCAGATCGCTCGCAACTCCAGGAGATTGATCTGAAGACGTTTTCCTGAAGGGACCAAACTCCTTGAGTATGAAGCCCATCTACATGCGCTCCCCACCCTAGGAGGGATGCATCCGTCGTCAGCACTTTTTGTGCCTGAGAAATTTGGAATGGGCGTCCCAAAACCAGATTGGATCGAATTGACCACCACTGAAGGGAATTTCGAAAGTTGGTGGACAGCTGGATGACATCCTCTAGATCCCCTGTAGCCTGATACCACTGGGAAGCTAGGGTCCATTGAGCTGATCTTATGTGAAGGTGTGCCATGGATGTTACATGAACTGTAGAGGCCATGTGCCCTAGAAGTCTCAACATCTGCCGAGCTGTGATCTGTTGAGATGCTTGAACCCTGGAGACGAGAGACAGAAGGTTGTCCGCCCTTGTCTCGGGGAGATAGGCACAAGCTGTCTTTGTGCACAACAGAGCTCCTATGTAACATAGTAACATAGTAGATGATGGCAGAAAAAGACCTGCATGGTCCATCCAGTCTGCCCAACAAGATAAACTCATATATGCTACTTTTTGTGTATACCTTACCTTGATTTGTACCTGTCCTTTTCAGGGCACAGACCGTGTAAGTCTGCCCAGCACTATGCCCGCCTCCCAACCACCAGCCCCGCTTCCCACAACCGGTTCTGGCACAGACCATATAAGTCTGCCCAGCACTATCCCCGCCTCCCAACCACCAGTCCCGTCTCACACCACCGGCTCTGGCACAGACCGTATAAGTCTGCCCAGCACTATCCCCGCCTCCCGCTCTGCCACCCAATCTCGGCTAGGCTCCTTAGGTTCCATTCCTTCTGAACAGGATTCCTTTATGTTTATCCCACGCATGCTTGAATTCTGTTACTGTTTTCCTTTGCCGCCACCTCTCGCGGGAGGGCATTCCAAGCATCCACTACTCTCTCCGTGAAAAAATACTTCCTGACATTTTTCTTGAGTCTGCCCCCCTTCAATCTCATTTCATGTACTCTCGTTCTACCTCCTTCGCACCTCCGGGAAAGGTTCGTTTGCGGATTAATACCTTTCAAATATTTGAACGTCTGTATCATATCACCCCTGTTTCTCCTTTCTTCCAGAGTATACAGTGGTGGAAATAAGTATTTGATCCCTTGCTGATTTTGTAAGTTTGCCCACTGACAAAGACATGAGCAGCCCATAATTGAAGGGTAGGTTATTGGTAACAGTGAGAGATAGCACATCACTACTACTACTTAACATTTCTAGAGCGCTACTAGGGTTACGCAGCGCTGTACAATTTAACAAAGAGAGACAGTCCCTGCTCAAAGAGCTTACAATCTAATAGACAAGTTAAATCCGGAAAATCACATTGTGGAAAGTATATGAATTTATTTGCATTCTGCAGAGGGAAATAAGTATTTGATCCCCCACCAACCAGTAAGAGATCTGGCCCCTACAGACCAGGTAGATGCTCCAAATCAACTCGTTACCTGCATGACAGACAGCTGTCGGCAATGGTCACCTGTATGAAAGACACCTGTCCACAGACTCAGTGAATCAGTCAGACTCTAACCTCTACAAAATGGCCAAGAGCAAGGAGCTGTCTAAGGATGTCAGGGACAAGATCATACACCTGCACAAGGCTGGAATGGGCTACAAACCATCAGTAAGATGCTGGGCGAGAAGGAGACAACTGTTGGTGCCATAGTAAGAAAATGGAAGTACAAAATGACTGTCAATCGACAAAGATCTGGGGCTCCACGCAAAATCTCACCTCGTGGGGTATCCTTGATCATGAGGAAGGTTAGAAATCAGCCTACAACTACAAGGGGGGAACTTGTCAATGATCTCAAGGCAGCTGGGACCACTGTCACCACGAAAACCATTGGTAACACATTACGACATAACGGATTGCAATCCTGCAGTGCCCGCAAGGTCCCCCTGCTCCGGAAGGCACATGTGACGGCCCGTCTGAAGTTTGCCAGTGAACACCTGGATGATGCCGAGAGTGATTGGGAGAAGGTGCTGTGGTCAGATGAGACAAAAATTGAGCTCTTTGGCATGAACTCAACTCGCCGTGTTTGGAGGAAGAGAAATGCTGCCTATGACCCAAAGAACACCGTCCCCACTGTCAAGCATGGAGGTGGAAATGTTATGTTTTGGGGGTGTTTCTCTGCTAAGGGCACAGGACTACTTCACCGCATCAATGGGAGAATGGATGGGGCCATGTACCGTACAATTCTGAGTGACAACCTCCTTCCCTCCGCCAGGGCCTTAAAATGGGTCGTGGCTGGGTCTTCCAGCACGACAATGACCCAAAACATACAGCCAAGGCAACAAAGGAGTGGCTCAGGAAGAAGCACATTAGGGTCATGGAGTGGCCTAGCCAGTCACCAGACCTTAATCCCATTGAAAACTTATGGAGGGAGCTGAAGCTGCGAGTTGCCAAGCGACAGCCCAGAACTCTTAATGATTTAGAGATGATCTGCAAAGAGGAGTGGACCAAAATTCCTCCTGACATGTGTGCAAACCTCATCATCAACTACAGAAGACGTCTGACCGCTGTGCTTGCCAACAAGGGTTTTGCCACCAAGTATTAGGTCTTGTTTGCCAGAGGGATTAAATACTTATTTCCCTCTGCAGAATGCAAATAAATTCATATACTTTCCACAATGTGATTTTCCGGATTTAATTTGTGATGTGCTATCTCTCACTGTTACCAATAACCTACCCTTCAATTATGGGCTGCTCATGTCTTTGTCAGTGGGCAAACTTACAAAATCAGCAAGGGATCAAATACTTATTTCCACCACTGTACATGTTCAGGTCATCAAGTCTCTCCTCATACAGTGGTGGAAATAAGTATTTGATCCCTTGCTGATTTTGTAAGTTTGCCCACTGACAAAGACATGAGCAGCCCATAATTGAAGGGTAGGTTATTGGTAACAGTGAGAGATAGCACATCACAAATTAAATCCGGAAAATCACATTGTGGAAAGTATATGAATTTATTTGCATTCTGCAGAGGGAAATAAGTATTTAATCCCTCTGGCAAACAAGACCTAATACTTGGTGGCAAAACCCTTGTTGGCAAGCACAGCGGTCAGACGTCTTCTGTAGTTGATGATGAGGTTTGCACACATGTCAGGAGGAATTTTGGTCCACTCTTCTTTGAAGATCATCTCTAAATCATTAAGAGTTCTGGGCTGTCGCTTGGCAACTCGCAGCTTCAGCTCCCTCCATAAGTTTTCAATGGGATTAAGGTCTGGTGACTGGCTAGGCCACTCCATGACCCTAATGTGCTTCTTCCTGAGCCACTCCTTTGTTGCCTTGGCTGTATGTTTTGGGTCATTGTCGTGCTGGAAGACCCAGCCACGACCCATTTTTAAGGCCCTGGCGGAGGGAAGGAGGTTGTCACTCAGAATTGTACGGTACATGGCCCCATCCATTCTCCCATTGATGCGGTGAAGTAGTCCTGTGCCCTTAGCAGAGAAACACCCCAAAACATAACATTTCCACCTCCATGCTTGACAGTGGGGACGGTGTTCTTTGGGTCATAGGCAGCATTTCTCTTCCTCCAACACGGCGAGTTGAGTTCATGCCAAAGAGCTCAATTTTTGTCTCATCTGACCACAGCACCTTCTCCCAATCACTCTCGGCATCATCCAGGTGTTCACTGGCAAACTTCAGACGGGCCGTCACATGTGCCTTCCGGAGCAGGGGGACCTTGCGGGCACTGCAGGATTGCAATCCGTTATGTCGTAATGTGTTACCAATGGTTTTCGTGGTGACAGTGGTCCCAGCTGCCTTGAGATCATTGACAAGTTCCCCCCTTGTAGTTGTAGGCTGATTTCTAACCTTCCTCATGATCAAGGATACCCCACGAGGTGAGATTTTGCGTGGAGCCCCAGATCTTTGTCGATTGACAGTCATTTTGTACTTCTTCCATTTTCTTGCTATGGCACCAACAGTTGTCTCCTTCTCGCCCAGCGTCTTACTGATGGTTTTGTAGCCCATTCCAGCCTGGTGCAGGTGTATGATCTTGTCCCTGACATCCTTAGACAGCTCCTTGCTCTTGGCCATTTTGTAGAGGTTAGAGTCTGACTGATTCACTGAGTCTGTGGACAGGTGTCTTTCATACAGGTGACCATTGCCGACAGCTGTCTGTCATGCAGATAACGAGTTGATTTGGAGCATCTACCTGGTCTGTAGGGGCCAGATCTCTTACTGGTTGGTGGGGGATCAAATACTTATTTCCCTCTGCAGAATGCAAATAAATTCATATACTTTCCACAATGTGATTTTCCGGATTTAATTTGTGATGTGCTATCTCTCACTGTTACCAATAACCTACCCTTCAATTATGGGCTGCTCATGTCTTTGTCAGTGGGCAAACTTACAAAATCAGCAAGGGATCAAATACTTATTTCCACCACTGTACGTCTTGTAACGCAAATCCCATACCATTCTCGTAGCTTTTCTTTGCACCGCTTCAATTCTTTTTACATCCTTCGCAAGGTACAGCCTCCAAAACTGAACACAATACTCTAGGTGGGGCCTCACCAATGACTTATACAGGGGCATCAACACCCCCTTTCTTCTGCTGGTCACACCTCTCTCTATACAGCCTAACAACCTTCTAGCTATGGCCACCGCCTTGTCACACTGTTTCGTCGCCTTCAGATCCTCAGATACTATCACCCCAAGATCCCTCTCCCCGTCCGTTCCTATCAGACTCTCCCCACCTAACACATACGTCTCCCAAGGATTTCTATTCCCTAAGTGCATCACTCTGCATTTCTTCGCATTGAATTTTAATTGCCAAACCTTAGACCATTCTTCTAGCTTCCTCAGATCCTTTTTCATGTTTTCCACTCCCTCCCGGGTGTCCACTCTGTTACAGATCTTAGTATCATCCGCAAATAGGCAAACTTTACCTTCTAACCCTTCGGCAATGTCACTCACAAATATATTGAACAGAATTGGTCCCAGCACCGATCCTTGAGGCACACCACTCACCTTCCCCTCCTCCGAGCGAATTCCATTCACCACCACCCTCTGGCTTCTGTCCGTCAACCAGTTCCTAATCCAGTTCACCACTTCGGGTCCTATCTTCAGCCCGTCCAGTTTATTTAAGAGCCTCCTGTGGGGAACCGTGTCAAAAGCTTTGCTGAAATCTAAGTGGAGTGGAGGAGTGGCCTAGTGGTTAGGGTGGTGGACTTTGGTCCTGGGGAACTGAGGACCTGAGTTCAATTCCCACTTCAGGCACAGGCAGCTCCTTGTGACTCTGGGCAAGTCACCTAACCCTCCATTGCCCCATGTAAGCTACATTGAGCCTGCCATGAGTGGGAAAGCACAGGGTACAAATGTAACAAAAATAAATAAGTAGATTACATCTATAGCTCATCCCTGATTCAATTCTCCTGTCACCCAATCAAAGAATTCAATGAGATTCGTTTGGCACAATTTCCCTTTGGTAAAACCATGTTGTCTCAGATCTTGCAACTTATTGGCTTCCAGGAAATTCACTATCCTTTCCTTCAGCATCGCTTCCATTACTTTTCCAGTTATCAATAGAAATCAAACAAAATAAAACATGGAAAAGAAAATAAGATGATACCTTTTTTATTGGACATAACTTAATACATTTCTTGATTAGCTTTCGAAGGTTGCCCTTCTTCCTCAGATCGGAAATAAGCAAATGTGCTAGCTGACAGTGTATATAAGTGAAAACATTCAAGCATTACTATGACAGTCTGACAGGGTGGGAGGAGGGGGGTGGGTAGGAAGTATGCATGGGGACATCAAAGCATATCATTGATATTCTAACAGGATGGGTGTGGATAGGTGAGGGGAGGGTGATCAACAGAGACATACAGCTTTATGGTTTATAATGGGCTAGGAACCCCGGATCCTTGTTAAGTCCTTTCTGTTGGGTGTTAAAATATTCAATCATTCTGACTTCAAAGGTCTTACGTTCTTGTATGGTTTTAAAGTTACCTTTCAGGATTCTCACTGTGAAATCACTGGTACAGTGTCCTGGTCCTGTAAAATGTTGACCAACAGGCGTGGGAACCCTGCTGGCACCAGTATTGTTCATATGATGTCTATGTAAATTGAATCTTGTCTTAAGCATCTGGCCTGTTTCTCCAATATAGCATCCTTCGTTACATTTTTTACACTGAATGATATATACCACATTGGAAGATGAGCAAGTGAAAGATCCCTTTATGTTGAATATCTTTCCTTTGTGGATGACTTTGGGGTCCTGTGAAATATTTTGGCATAGTTTGCAACTGGATAAATTACAGGGAAGTGTGCCCTTTTGTTCCTTTTCAGTCTGTGATGGAAGTTTACTTCTGATTAGCTTGTGTTTTAAATTGGGTGGCTGTCGGAAGGCCAGTACTGGTGGGGATGGGAATATCTCTTTCAGTAATTCATCCTCCTGGAGTATAGGTTGTAGATCTCTTATGATTTTCCTCAGTTTTTCCAGCTCTGGATTGTATGTCACTACAAGCGGGATTCTGTCTGTGGATGTTTTCTTTTTGTACTTTAGCAGATTCTCCCTGGGTGTTTTGAGGGAGGAGGCAATATTCTTGGAGATTATTTTGGGGACAGAGACAGACACCTTAAAAGCCTGACTGAATCTTTCAAACAGAAGGGCTACAACCCCAAAATAATCTCCAAGAATAATGCCTCCTCCCTCAAAACACCCAGGGAGAATCTGCTACAGTACAAAAAGAAAACATCCACAGACAGAATCCCGCTTGTAGTGACATACATCCAGAGCTGGAAAAACTGAGGAAAATCATAAGAGATCTACAACCTATACTCCAGGAGGATGAATTACTGAAAGAGATATTCCCATCCCCACCAGTACTGGCCTTCTGACAGCCACCCAATTTAAAACACAAGCTAATCAGAAGTAAACTTCCATCACAGACTGAAAAGGAACAGAAGGGCACACTTCCCTGTAATTTATCCAGTTGCAAACTATGCCAAAATATTTCACAGGACCCCAAAGTCATCCACAAAGGAAAGATATTCAACATAAAGGGATCTTTCACTTGCTCATCTTCCAATGTGGGATATATCATTCAGTGTAAAAAATGTAACGAAGGATGCTATATTGGAGAAACAGGCCAGATGCTTAAGACAAGATTCAATTTACATAGACATCATATGAACAATACTGGTGCCAGCAGGGTTCCCACGCCTGTTGGTCAACATTTTACAGGACCAGGACACTGTACCAGTGATTTCACAGTGAGAATCCTCAAAGGTAACTCTAAAACCATACAAGAACGTAAGACCTTTGAAGTCAGAATGATTGAATATTTTAACACCCAACAGAAAGGACTTAACAAGGATCTGGGGTTCCTAGCCCATTATAAACCATAAAGCTGTATGTCTCTGTTGATCACCCTCCCCTCACCTATCCACACCCATCCTGTTAGAATATCAATGATATGCTTTGATGTCCCCATGCATACTTCCTACCCCCCCCCCCTCCTCCCACCCTGTCAGACTGTCATAGTAATGCTTGAATGTTTTCACTTATATACACTGTCAGCTAGCACATTTGCTTATTTCCGATCTGAGGAAGAAGGGCAACCTTCGAAAGCTAATCAAGAAATGTATTAAGTTATGTCCAATAAAAAAGGTATCATCTTATTTTCTTTTCCATGTTTTATTTTGTTTGATTTCTATTGATAACCTTAAGAGTGGACTAACACGGCTACCACACTCCATTACTTTTCCAATAACCGAAGTGAGGCTTACTGGCCTGTAGTTTCCAGCTTCTTCCCTATCACCACTTTTGTGAAGAGGGATCACCTCCGCCGTTCTCCAATCCCTCGGAACCTCTCCCGTCTGCAAGGATATATTAAACAAATTTTTAAGAGGACCCGCCAGAACCTCTCTGAGCTCCTGGGGTGGATCCCATCCGGTCCCATGGCTTTGTCCACCTTTAGCTTTTCAAGTTGTTCATACACACTCTCTTCCGTGAACGGTGCTCTATCCAGTTCAATCTCATTTGTACTTTTTGCAGTCCATCGCGGTCCTTCTCCAGGATTTTCTTCATCATTATCCACATAGCGGTTCGCAGTATCTTTTGGTCTCACAATTCCCTTTTTAGTCATTCTCCTTTCACTAATATACCTGAAGAAATTTTTGTCACCCCTCCTTACATTTCTAGCCATCTGTTCTTCCACTTTCGCCAGATGTATCTCTCTCTTGGCTTCTTTCAGTTTCATTCGGTATTCCTCCTTGTGTTCCTTTTCTTGAGTTTTTTTGTATTTCTGGAATGCCAACTCTTTAGCCTTACTTTCTCAGCCACTTGCTTGGAGAACCATATGTATTCCAATTTTTGAACTGGGATTAGATGGGACTTGGGGTAATTGATTACAAACCCTAGTAGCTCCAGTACTTGAATAGTCATTCGCATGGATTGCAAAGCTCCTTCCCGGGAGGTGCTCTTCACCAGCCTATCGTTGAGATAAGGGAACACATGCACTCCCAGTCTGCTTAGAGACGCTGCAACAACTGCCAGGCACTTGGTAAAGACCCTGGGCGCAGATGCCAAGCCAAAAGGCAGCACACAATACTGAAAGTGCTGCATTCCCAGCCGAAACTGCAGAAACTTCCTGTGAGCTGGAAGTATCGAGATGTGGGTGTAGGCATCCTTTAAGTCCAGAGAGCATAGCCAATCGTTTTCCTGAATCATGGGAAGAAGGGTGCCCAGGGAAAGCATCCTGAACTTTTCTCGAACCAGATATTTGTTCAGGCCCCTTAGGTCTAGGATGGGATGCATCCCCCCTGTTTTCTTTTCCACAAGAAAGTACCTGGAATAGAATCCCAGCCCTTCTTGCCCTGGTGGAATGGGCTCGACCGCACTGGCGCTGAGAAGGGCGGAGAGTTCCTCTGCAAGTACTTGCCTGTGCTGAGAGCTGAAGGACTGAGCTCTCGGTGGGCAATTTGGAGGGTTGGATTCCAGATTGAGGGTGTATCCTAACCGGACTATTTGAAGAACCCACCCGTCGGAGGTTATGAGAGGCCACCTTTAATGAAAAAACTTTTAACCTCCCTCCTACCGGCAGATCGTCCGGCACGGACACGTTGATGGAGGCTATGCTCAACTGGAGCCAGTCAAAAACCCGTCCCTGGTTTTTGCTGGGGAGCCGCAGGGACCTGCTTGGGCGCACGCTGTTGACGAGAATGAGCGCGCTGGGGCAGAGCCTGAACCGGCTGTTGAGAAGCAGGAGTGTACCTAAGGCCCCTAGAGGCATAAGGGGCACTCCTCTTCCCTTTAAAAAACTTCCTAGACGAGGAAGTAGATGCAGAAGGCGCCCGGCGGGAGAGAGAGTCCATAGTGCTATCACGCTGATAGAGATGATCAATCAACTCTTCGACCTTCTCACCAAAAAGATGACCCCCCGGCAAGGGATATCCGCAATTTTCTGCTGAGTTCATTCCTCTAGGTTAGAGGCACGCAGCCAAGAAAGTCTGCGCATCACTATACCCATTGAAGAAAATCTGGATGTCACATCGCAAGTGTCATAAATGTCCTTGGACAGGAACTTACGACATGCCTTCTGCTGCCTGACCACTTGACGAAAAGGCTCGGCTTGCTCCGGCAGGAGCGTGTCAACCAAGCTCTCAAGCTGCCGCACTGAGTTCCACAAATGAATGCTCGTGAAGAGCTGGTATGATTGAATTTTGGAAGCGAGCATGCCAGCCTGATACGCCTTCCTCCCAAAAGAGTCCAACGCTCTAAGATCTCGCCCCGGGGGCGCCGAGGCAAAATTCCTGGAACTCTTGGCCCTTCTGAGAGCGGAATCCACCACCGCAGAATCATGAGGCAACTGAGGCCGGACGAAACTGGGTTCCCCGTGAATCCGATATTGGGACTCAGCTTTTTTAGGGACAGTTGGACATGACAGAGGCTTCTACCAATTCCTCAATAGCACTTCCTTGAGTGTATCATGAAAAGGAACCGTGGCAGAAGACTTAGGTGGAGATGGATAATCCAGGACCTCGAGCATCTTAGCCCTGGGCTCATCCACAAGCTCCACAGGGAAGGGAATGGCCTCAGACATTTCCCGCACAAAAGAGGAAAAAGTCATGACTTTCCGGAGGGGAAAGCTGCTTCTGGGGTGAGGGAGTCGAATCGGATGGAAGACCTAAAGAGTCTTCGGCAGAGAAAACTTCAGGGCCTTCATCCTCATCAGAGGAGCCATCATCAGACGCAGCCAAAAGATCAGAAAGAGCAGCCCGAATCCGAGCCTGTCTTGACGCGGAGGTACGACAACTCCGATGACAGTGTCGAGAAGTCGACTCACCTAGAGATTCCGGTGAAGCTTCCTCCACCGACACCAATGGAGAATCGACCCGGGTGGCTGCTGGCTCCGATACTGCAAGTGGTGTCGGGAAAGGAGACCTCACCACAGGCACAGGGCTAAGCGCTGCAGGAGCTTCCAGCACCGAAGATACCGATACCATCGGCAAAGAGTTGGAGACTCTAGGAGATTCCGACACCGACGGTTCCGATACTGCCGGCACCGGTCTCAACTGGTGCAGCACTGCTTCCATAAAACCAGGAAACATAGCCTTGATACGCTCCTCCAGAGAAGCTGTCGAGGAAGGCTGCGGTACCAGTGTGGGCCTCGGAGACAGAATCTGCAGAGGTTGGGAGCCGGTACCGGGCTGCTAGATGACTGCCGCGTCGACACCTCCATGAGAGAGGGAGAGCGATCCTCTCGGCATCGACGCTTCTCGGGTACCGAATGCTTCAACGACCCGGAGCTCCCGGTACCGTATCGAGAAGGAGAACGATGACGGTGCTTCTTGGCCTTCGCCCGACATCGAGACTCCTCAGTACCGGTGAGGAAGACATGGGATCCACATGCCTCCTCGGGGCCGGGTCCGATACAGGTCGGTCCCGGGGGGGCCTGCAAAGCAGGAGGTGCCGAGGCGGGTGGAGACCCGCTCGATGCATCACTGTTCCCAGCGTGCATCGGTCTTTTAGCAGCCTTCACCTGGTCTCACGACGCCATCACTCTCTAAAATTGCCTCTCTATTGTAAACTTGTTACCTTGCCTGTATTAGAAATAAACATTTTCTTTTTAAAGTTAACTATCTGGCCTTTATATTGGGAAAAGCACATGTCCTCACATGTGCAAGCTCCAAATGCTTTAAGCACATGTTCCTAAACGTACAATGCAGGTTAATGTAATTAATTCAAATTTAGTGTATTTACTTCCCCTTTTCCTTAAATATGCTTATCGTATTACCCTATAGGTAATTGGGGAATAATAAAACAGAATAGAATCAAAATATATCTTAAAACTTAGAAATGCAGCACATGTTGCGACCACATGCTCTGAGCGATCCCCTCTATTCTTAAAATCATTTTGGAACTGTAAACATTTCCAGTAACACTTGCACCTGCAGATATTTCAGAAAAACAATTTTTTCTAATTTTTCTAACTTTTCTAATTTTTCTAACTCAATTACAGACACAAGGGAATCCATCTTGTAGCTCAGTTTCCATTTTGATTTCAGATTTCTTGACCTAACTTTTTCAATTTAGGTCATCTCGGCCTCAGTCCGGGCTAGAAACTAGGCCATGCTTTTCCAGCAAGCTCCTAGGCATGCTAGCCATCAGATTTCTGACTCAGCCAGTGTTTTTAACAGCTTGAGCTCCAGGATTGAACTTCCCATCCTTCCGGTGGGGGCTTCTAGCTGTACCATAATTATACAACAGGGAAGTGAGATACTGAACATGGGGAAAGATAGGTACACACAGATGGAAGATGGATGGTGAGCATGGAGAAAGAAGAAAATATCAAATAGGCAGGAGTCCCTGGCGAATGAGTTGAGAAGACAGAGGGAAACAGAAACCAAAGCCTGGGACCAACATGATTTGAAAAATAAAATGACCAGACAACAAAGGTAGAAAAACATTAATCTAATATTTTATTTATTTATTTGTAACCCATATATCCCGCACTTTCCCACTCATTAGCAGGTTCAATGCGGCTTACATAGTTAGGGTTACCATATGGCTCCAGAAAAAGGAGGACGGATTGAGCCAGCCGGGTTTTACTTCCATTGCTTTGAAAGCAATGGAAGTAAAACTCGGCTGGCTCTATTACTTCCATTGAAAGCAATGGAAGTAAAACCTGGCTGGCTCAATCCGTCCTCCTTTTTCTGGAGCCATATGGTAACCCTATACATAGTATATGTAAGATGTGAAATATGTACCCTGCCAAGCTGGTGTTAGAGTGGCTAGGGCCCTGGCAGAAATTTTGGAGGGGACCCCAAAGCCCACTACCATACCAAGTTCCTTCTTCAGCTTCCAGCAGGCTTAGAGCTCTCTCTGGCCAGGGAGCAGTTGTCCTGGTTGCACTCCGCTAATACCATCCTTGGCATTTGTGATCTTTATATTATGCATGGTATAAGAGGAACTGCATCTCTTTTTTATTTCTTTGGTGCGGCTTCTTGGACATTTGGTTTAATATATGTCGTATCATTTTTGGTCAGCTATTATGTATTTGGCATTTGTGTTGTTTGTGTATGACCAAGGTATTCTGTTAGAATGAATTTTCTATGTAGCATTCTGTAGTAATTTGGATGTTCAGTTTTCTCGATAGTGGAGGGGACATTTGTGAGGGGAGTCAGGGATTTTGTTGATCATTGTTCTGTATTGTTTGTGATTTACAAAATGACAGCTGTACAGAATATTGTTTTTTTTTTTACACTTTAATAAAATGATTAAAACATAAAATCATAACTGTTCAAGGCTTGTGCAAATGGGATTCGACAGAGCTCGCGGGGATGGGACGGGGGCAGGGACAAATTTTGTCCTGTACCCCCCCCCCCCCCCCCATCATCAGTCCTTTTTATTTTTATCTGATTTATATGGAAGCCTATGGTTTGGCTGGACTATTTTTCCTTGGAATGTATTATTAACTGTAAAAAAAATCTTAAGTGAATTGCACAAGAAAATAGATACTGTAGATCCACTCAGATTATGCTCTATTTCTAGAAAGAAAGTTAATCCATGGTTAAATTCTTTTTCTATCTGAAACAACAGTGTAGGCGCTTAGAACATGACTGGCAAATAAAGTGTAAGAAATGTGTAAATATATAGCATTTTCATATAACATAGTGGCAAATATAGAATATAGGCCCTAGCTAAGTTGTCTCTAAAAGAAAGCATTCCATTATGTCTTAGCTGTCTGAATCATTGCAGAAAGGAATTTTGTTTTTCTGTAAGAAGCAGGGACAGGAGAAGGGGAAGGGAAGGGGCTTGTAAAAATACTGAGACCCAGGAAAAACTTCAGTCAAGCTCCAGAGCTGATATAAACTGTTGCATGAGGTCATAAAGGGAAAGGCTGTGATAGCCCAAGGCCAGACCAGGCAGGGAAATTGCAGTGAACCATAAACAAAGGGAACAACAAGTCAAGCAGAAGATATTCAGAAGGACCAGACTGAAGTCACAGATGTTAACAGTCAAAAATGATTTATTAAGACCCATAAACAAAAGAGGGGAGGGAAGGGAGACTAGAAGAGAGTGATAAGTCCCAGCTGCTAGCTTGTTAAGCAAAACTTTCATAGGAGGTTAGAGATAAGACTAAACTACAAAGGCAGACTTGTTCTATGGAAGTATGCACAGAGAAGAAAAACAGAAGGGGAGGGGGGAAGGGTACATGTGATCAGTGTCCAATGAGACAGCTTAAAGGGTAGACAAAGAAAGTACACAGTATATAATCTAGCTGAGGTAGAAGTTGGGGTGTGCATGTGTGATTTCAATTTTATAGACACCCGGTTTTGCAAAAGTGTTGTTATTGATTTTTTTTGAGAGAATAAATCAATTAAGTCTTGCTTCATCAATTGGATTTTGTGAGTCCTGTTTTGGTACAGGTTATCTGGGAACTATCTGTAACATAAAGGAAGATGGTTCTATTAAACTTCTATGGAAATAACATTTTCAACTTCATAAAAAAGCAACAATTAAAGTTGTAAAGGATTTTTATGCAGACCTGATTAATAAAATTTAGGGCTGCATTTCAATTAAAATTTGTAATCGTGATTAATAGGTCCCAGTCAATAAAGAAAGCAGGGAAACATCAAACAACAAGGAGAAATTAGGCCTTACCTGCTAATTTGCTTTCCTTTAGTCCCTTCCGGACCGGACCAGGATTGGACTCTTGGGTTGTGCTTGCCTACCAGCAGGTGGAGACTGAGAAAAACTTGTGACTCTGGAGAGCCAATAAGAGCCCTGGTCATGTGACCCTAGCCTCAGTATTTGACTAACCAAGCAGAAAAGAAAGAGAGAAACCTTCTGTGCCGTATGGAATCCTAGCAGCCACAAATTCCCTCGACAAAGCCGAGTACTAGAGCTCACCAGCAACTCTCACCAGAGAAGCGGTATGGCCCCTTTTGTATTAGAGCTCACCAACAACTCTCACCAGAGAAGTGGTATGGCTCACTTGTAATATAGCTCACCATCAACTCTCACCAGAGAAGAAGTATGGCTCACTTGTATTATAGCTCACCAGCAACTCTCACCAGAGAAGTGGTATGGCTCACTTGTATTATAGCTCACCAGCAACTCTCACCAGAGAAGTGGTATGGGCCACTTGTATTATAGCTCACCAGCAACTCTCACCAGAGAAGTGGTATGGCTCACTCATATTGTAGCTCACCAGCACTAGAGAAAAGGTATAGCCCACTTGTAGTATAGGTCGCTAGCAACTCTCACCAGAGAAGTGGTATAGCCCACTTGTATAATAGCTCACCAGCAACTCTTACCAGAGAAGTGGTATGGCTCACTTGAAGTATAGGTCACCAGCAACTCCCACCAGAGAAGCGGTAAGGTCCCCTTAAAGTTGTATAGATACATACATACATACGTACACATATATAGCAGCAACGGAACCCACCCGCAACTCCAACTAGAGATGTGGCATGGGTCACTGAAAATGCTAAATATACAAGCTTGTTATTGTTGTTATTTTTTTTTTAATTATCTATTTATTTATTTTACTATTCCGCTGAAAAAATGACAAAACATGGGAGGGGCCTGGTCCGGTCCGGTCCGGAGGGACTAAAGGAAAGCAAATTAGCAGGTAAGGTCTAATTTCTCCTTCCTTAGCGTCCCTCCGGACCGGACCAGGATTGGACTCTTGGGAAGTACCAAAGCAGTAATCTTACAGGAGGGACTGACATTGAGAACGCGGAAGAGTACCTGAAAACAGACTAGGATGAATATAAAGCCAAAAGCTTGAAGATCCAAGAGCCGCCACCAAACCAAATAGGATGACTACAAAACAAAAAAAAAAAAAACCTACAAGTCCAAGCGACGATGACTATTGTCCCCTACCTACCGCACTAGCTGTGCAGCGCGAAGGACAGGGAGACTCTAGAAAGAGAAAAAACTTCTGAAAGAAAGATTGCAAAGCTAAAGGCAGAGCCGCCTCGAAACAAAAAATCTGCCAAGAATCCACCTCTGCTGAGAAAAATGGCAACAGGAATACTGAACTACCACTCCTACAGATATCCTAGCCGACCTAACAGCAGATTGGAAGAAAGAAAAAACTGACAGAGAGAAAGTACCTGATCACCTGAAACTAAAAAGGTAAAAACAAGAGTACAATTAAATAAATTATCATAGCCGAAAATGCTATGCAGGAGAAGAAAGCATCTAAATCCCTGCCGCCAAGCTGACTAAAGGTGCAAATAAAGTGCCAGCCGCTGCAGTTTCAGAATATGGAGAAAACATATCTCAGAGCGCAATTGAAATGAGATAGAACAATCATCTGTAGCTGCTGCCTCTGCAAGCAGATCACCTGAAATTCTTGCCGCAAACACCAATTAGAGGAAACGTGAATAAATGAAATGAAATGTAGACACTTGTTAATACCCTCATTAATACCTCTTATCATATTTAATTCCATAAACCACTACACAGTTCTAGGAATAACATGTATAGAAAGATTGTCCGTTTAGGAATCTAGGCAGGTGCCCTTTGGGCTCGATGGGACATTTGACCTTTTCAGAGTGTGGTAATACACATGTACCTATGTAGAAAAATTGTCCGCTGTCTATATTCACAAGACATACCTACAGAGAGGATGCTCAATCTCAACCAGCAGACCAGAGTGCTGCACTCTAAAGACTACATAGGCAACTGAGGGATTCCATCCGAGAAAAATAACCAGATAGGAGAGAATATATGAGAGGTGAGAGAATATCAGAGAGATGTAAAGAAAGTCATAACCCAAGAGAAAATATTGAGGAAAAATATAGAGAAGAAGAAGACCGTAAGATCCCTGCTGCCAGAGGACATGTACTCCTGCCGTTGTCTTTGCAGCAAGAGACTAAGCAAAGCATACGTGAGGTCAAAGCGACAACAAAAAATTGTAGAAGAGGGACATCCCATTAAGGTACTATCCGCTGACAAAGCCCAGAAGATGCGAGTCTCTTCCCCTGAAAGAAGAGTGATATCCAAGAGAAAAAATACACACAATGCGTTTTGTTTTTTTTTAATCCAACCACATGCCATGTGAAGAGTAGATTCTTCATTGTACTTTGACAAATGACCTAAGCTACTGTTAAGGCATTGTCCGTCAGACTCTCACCACCTCACTATCCAGTAGGGAAAGAAAAAACACTCTCCCAGAGTTAGACAAATATTCCCATGTCCATGACATTGAAGAAGTGAAAAGTTGTCAAAGGAGACTACTGAGACTCGAAATATAATGAAGAAAAATTCCTTCTTGGGCGCTAGAAACAGAAAGTGGGATGCATGTAGAGAAGACAGAATACTCTGTTCCAGCTTGACTAAACAAAGAGAGAAAAGCAGAGATATGTAATGAAATCTAATGAGATCACATGAGAAATCAAAGGAGAGAAATGATAAACCTGGCAACCTTCACCACCCAACCTAGAGTCAGCAGAAAAATGCACCCCCCTGTGCGTGACATGACAACTCTGCCAATAAGACGTTCTGTTATGAACCGGTCGTCCAGGAAAGGATGAAACGAGGAGCCCTTGTTTCATGAGCGCCACTACGAAAGAGCAGGGCAATAAAACTGGTAATGTGGACCTTGTCATCATCCTCGCATCATGGTCTTTTCTCCTGCCATAGTGAGATATACGGACCCACACCCAATAGAGATGAATGTGGTAATTACAACCTGTATTGGGCCCAACGTAGTGATGGCAAAAATGCCCAGGAAGTGAAAACAAAATCCCTTCCAAATGAAAGAAGCTCTGGAGTGAGAGAGCAGAGCACGAAAAGAAAAAAAGAAAGGAAAAAATATTATAAACGGAAAAAGGTGTGAATTTGTGCCAAGCCTTCTGGTGAAGGCGGAGAATACAAGACTGTATCTGACTGTAAGAAAGTATGAGACTGTATCTGACTCCAAGAAAGCTTGAGACAAGAACATAAGGTCTGTAGCAAGAGAAAAAAATAGTAGATGCTATGAAAGGGCATACTGGACAAAAAACAGAATGTGTACAATCTGCCAATGCTATATTTATTGAAGACTTGACTGAAGGTCCAGATAAACTGCCAGCCGCTGCAGTTACACAATATACCCTTGAAACTCATATGATATCAGAAGAAACATCCAAGATCCTATGCCACACTAAAAGTATATTTTCTTTGCCACTTAATGACTCCCAAGGTCCTTATGCAATACTAAAGGTATACTCTCCTATATATTTTCATCATGCATGATGAAATGGAACATGGGATACAACTGCAACAAAAAATAAATAAACATCCCCGAGCGCTTGACGCCAATTCGCGGGAAACTGAATTGAACAAAATGTATAAATGATTTGTTTTCTATAGAATGTTTGAACGTTTAGGAAGCTTACTAGACACCCTTGGCCTGGATTGACCGCTTTCGTAGCTAGGAAGCTGGACTCGATGGACTCTAGGCCCTTTTCCAGTGTGGGGCAGTACTACTATACATTATATATATATATATACATATATATACACACACAGACACATCTTACAGAAATAGCTCTGAAAAAAACAATTGCACTACACTGCAGCTGTTTTTTTTTTTTAATAGAAAGTGCAGCTAAATGAATGCCTTACTGCCACCATGCTAGAAGGAAAAATTTAGGATACCTGAGATGAGAAAAAGCAAACATACTAGAAGGAAATCCTCCCGTGCACTAGCTACGCACCGTCAAAGGCAAACAGACTGTCCAAATGCAGTCTGTTTCATCTGTCCAATTTAGAGGGACTGTCTCTTCATGTTCATTTGTACAGCGCTGCGTAAGTAGTAGTAAACCAAAACATACAGTCATCCCCTATAGGGGCCACCTAAGAATAAAAGCATAAGGGACAATCAAAATATTATTTTAATATATGAATAGCGGAACCAGACACACGCAGCACCGAATACCTTACATAGAGAGAACAAAAGGAACTGAAGCTGAAAGTCTTTAGAAGAAAAGACCCCGAGGGAAACACCTCTCTGCTGCAAATCTCCAGACTATCCCAGAAACAATATCTCCGTCCTTCTACAGTCCTTGAAACTAAAGCATAATAAAGCAACGCTTCCGAGGAAATGAAACTGCCGCTGCATTCAAAAATGGCGTCCTATCGCGCCAAAAGTAAAAAGAACGAGGATCGAAGAAGAAAAAACATGGCAGACACGAAGGCAGAGACGACGGCGACGAAGCAGGAAATAGCAAAAACTTTAGCCTCTCTTCCGACGCTGATAAACAGCACGTCTCAACATGAGCTTTGTCGACAGATCGGAGGACAGCGTGCCCGCGCCTAAGCGATTCGCGCTTTTTTTTTTTATATGTAAGAAAACTGAGGAAAATAATTGTGAAGAAAAAAATCGCCCCTTTAAAGACACAGACGCTGAATAATTCGCTAGTATTAATATATAAATATATATATATCCATATATATCCATATATCTCTATATCTCTCTCTCTCTCTATATATATATATATATACATGTATATACATATATATTTTAAAAGCTGAGCTAAGAAAGAGCTGACTGCCAGCAAAAGTCTGGAGAAGGAAAAAGCTTCTTGTCTTAATTTCGTTTTCTTTTAATTCCTTTAGAGTAACAAATGGCTGCCTATTAAAAATGGCCAAACAATACAGCCGAGCTAGAAAAGAACAGTGCTGAAGAGAAATAAAATAGCAGTCTGGGTTTTTTTTTTTTTTTAAACAACTGAGCTTGCTGGTTAAAAATGTGGGACTTTCCAGAGTGGCTGCCTCTCCCAGAGGCCTACACCTTGCTAAACAAAGGGTAGCCCTTCCCAGCTACGTATGGGAGATGGGGAGGAAGGGGGGAGGGACTCGGGGGCACCCCGAGTTTAACACTCCCAGAGGCTGTAAAAGAAAGAAAGGAAAAGAAATCCCTACCTGACCAGCGTCTAACAGATAATTCCTAGGCACAGAAGAAGAGGTAGCATTGTTGTTCTATTATTAACCTCTAAAGAGAAAGATAAAGAGAGAGACTAATGGGCTCGCTTCCTACCTGCTGGGAGACTGAGAAATACTGAGGCTAGGGTCACATGACCAGGGCTCTTATTGGCTCTCCAGAGTCACAAGTTTTTCTCAGTCTCCACCTGCTGGTAGGCGAGCACAACCCAAGAGTCCAATCCTGGTCCGGTCCGGAGGGACGCTAAGGAATATTGTATTTATTTAATAAATACTATTTAAGTTTGTATTTAGCCATTTTTACAATTTTTGTTAACAACATTACATTGACGTGTGGGGGGGGGGGGGGAGGACAGACGCAGTCACTTGTAGCCTGTGTGACTGCATCTCTCTTCCCTCCTGTCCCCCCCCCCCCCTCCACAGACTAACTGCCTGCATGCCTGATCTGACTGACACACAGTCTGGGCAAAGGGGGAAGTCTGGGGGGGGAGTCAGATACAGTCACTCACAGCCTGTGTGACTGTATCTATCTTCCCTCCTGTCCTACCCCCCTCCCCACATGCCTGAGCTGAGTCACATGCTGGACCTCGTCGGGGGGGGGGGGGTAGAAGGAGGAGCTGACCATAACATGCTGAACCTCGCGGGGGGAGGGGGGGTAGACAGGAGGTGCTGACCAGGAATATTCTAGACCTTGCAAGGGGAGAGGGAGGAGGAGCTTACCAGGAACATGCTGGACCTTGCCGGGGCAGGGGAAAGGAGGAGGAGCTGAGCGGAACATGCTTAACCTCATGGGGGGGGGGGAGGAGGAGAAGATGACCAGGAACATGCTGAACCTTACGGGGGGAGGAGGAGGAGCTGACCAGGACCAGGCCGGATGTCACGGGGGGGGGGGGGGGGTAAGCAGCAGCAGCAGTGATGGCAGGCCGTGCGGGTGGACAGCAGCAGCTAACAGAAGGGGTGCCTCGTTGGGAGCACACAGCAGCAGCAACAGCAGGCCGGGCCAGCGAGCAAACAGAAGGGGGTGTGTTGGAAGCATATGCCGATATTCAGTAAGCTCCCCTATAGAGGCGCACCTGATTGGCTCCCTGGCATAGGAGCCAATTAGGAGATCCTGCCAAACAGCCAATCCAAGGAGAGGAAGGTTAGGAGAAGGTAATGGCAGCCGCATGTGAACAGAAAAAGGTAAATCTTATTTAATTAACCGTGATTAAATTATTTAATCGTGATAAAACAATGGAAAACAATGGCAAGTTAATCACAGCATTAAATGTGATTAACGTGCAGGCTTAATAGAATTCAATTGATTTGAAGCAATTGTTTAAAATAGTTAATACCCTATGTTACACAAGGATTAACTTCTGACTTTCCCCCTCATAAGTCTATAGCATCAGCATTTGAATTAGCAACTCTTTTTTGAAAATAAAATTAAGTATTTACAAATGCAATTACAACAGCATATGTTAGCATTTTTCTGTCTTAGGGCCCCTTCTACCAATCTGCGGCAAAAAGGGGAAGGCGCTGGCTTCGGTGTGTGTTTTACACTTATGCCAAGGCCCCCTTGTACCGAAGCTGGTAAAAAGGAACACTCGCTTTCCTACAGGAAATGGCCGCGCGGCAAGTAAAGCACTTGCTGAGCGGCCATTTCGGGGGGGGAGACCTTACCGCCATAAGGGCTCCCATGTTAACCTGGCGGTAACTGGGAGCACGCGGCACTGCCCGATTACCGCCGGATACACTTCGGCACTACAAAAATAAATACATTTTTGTAGTGCCAGAAATGACGGCGCACTAGGGGTGGGAAGCACCAATGGGCTGCTGTGATAGCCCTGTGGTACTTCCTGTATAGTGAGAAGTAAGCCCACATTAGGCTTACCGCTGCTTAGTAAAAGGAGCACTTAATGCAATATGTTGTTCTACCATCTATAGACTATTGTCACAGTATATACTGTCTTCTATCTACTCATTTAATTTTAAAATTACAACTTTTGCAGAATACTGCAAAATACTGCTAAGATGGTATGATTTGATCATGCTACATATTGTTTGGTTCTGCTTCCCTGGCATCAGTGCCGTAGCGAGGGCAGGCTGACACCCGGGGCGGGTTGCCGCTGCGCATGGCGCACCCCCCCCCCCCCCGGAGCCACATTCTTACTACCATAGGAAAGCGGAGGGTGGGCGGGAGGGGCCATCCACCCCGAGTGCACGTCGCTGGGAGCTGTGTCGGCTCCGCTGGTTCCCTGCTCTCTCTGCCCCGGAACAGGAAGTAACCTGTTCCGGGGAAGAGGGAGCAGGGAACCAGTGGAGCCGACACCCCCCCCCCAGTGGCGTGCACCTGGGGCGGACCGCCGCACCCCCCCTTCCTACGCCACTGCCTGGCATCCTATTGATGCACGCATCTCTTTTAAATTGGCCTACTGGATTTATAAAGTGTTTGATGGCTTTTGTCCTAGAAATGTTAAATAGTAGTAGTAGTAGTAGTATATGATCACACTTTCCTCTTTTCCTTTGGCCTCCACTCTCTCTAGAGCAGGCAACCATCATCTTTTATATTTTCCAATATTTTCTGGTCTTAAATACAAAAAAATCATTACAGTCATCTTTTTAATGTCAGGCTGCTCAGGTATGGAACTCTGCCTATTTCAGGGCATCTTTTACTAAGGCGCACTCACATTTTTAGCGCGCGCTAAACATTAGAGACGCCCATAGGAATGCATAGGCGTCTCTAACATTTAGCGAGCCTACAATTTTAGCACACACCAAAAATGTGAGTGCGCCTTAGCAAAAGACCCCCTCAGTGAGGATATCTCCTACTTACCTTTCCTTTCAGAAGACTAGGAAGACTACTTTGTTTCAGAAATTTAACTTGTAATTTCTCTATTTTCACATTTGTTTTCAATCCACTTTGAACCATATTTTGGGAATTGTCGGAATACAAATACATACATTGGAAGCTACTCAGAATGTCCCAGGAGAAAAAATATGGGTTTAATTCTTTACAACTGATATTCAACCTTCTTTAAAAGCATGATCTAGGAATCCATGATATGGGGCAGACGCTAAAAAGCAGAGCTCCATGCGCGCCTTCTCTTACTCAGTGAAAAATCAGCACAATTAGAGAAAGAATCACGAGAGATTGGATGTAACAGCAGAGGAGGTGATTAACCCTGCATATAGCCAGGAAGATTGTTGCGCCCCTCACCTGCTTGCTGACCTGATCGTCTTCCGGTCTCGACGTTGGGCTACGGAGCGCCCGGCCATCTTGGCAGCGCCGGCACTCCTGGATCGGCACTCCTCTTCCGGGCGCGGAGTCTGGGTTCTTGGACCGCACCTTCTATCTTCGGATTGGCCATGGTCAGCGGGACTCCGCATCCAGCTCCTTGGGGTTGGTCTTCTCTCCTTGCTCCGTTGGTAGGCAGCCTATCAGAGCCTTCCTTGCCTCCTGATGCTGCTCTCACTATGGGAGGGGCTAGGAGCGCTTCCTTCCAGCTGATCCTGCTTCCCCTGATGGAGGGGGCTATTTAGGAGCAGGTCCTTCTCTCAGATTTTGCTTTGGTGTAGACTCCTGGGCGCTTGTTACTCTCGTTGTGTGGACTGTGTTTGAACCTTTGTCTGGACCTGGACTTTGCCTTTGCTTGCCGCATGCCTTTGAACCTTTGCCTGGACCTGGACTTTGCCTTTGCTTGCCGCCTGCCTTTGAACCTTTGTCTGGACCTGGACTTTACTTTGCCTGCCGCCTGTCTTGATACCTTGCCTGGACTTTGAATACTGCTTTGCCTGCCGCCTGCCTTAATACTTTGCCTAGACTTGGACTACTGCTTTGCCTGCTGCCTGCCCAGAGACATTGCCGGACCTGTCGGCTGCATTGCTTGCCGCCTACTACTACTACTATTTAGCATTTCTATAGCGCTACAAAGCGTACGCAGCGCTGCACAAACATAGAAGAAAGACAGTGCTGGCTCAAAGAGCTTACAATCTAGTAGACAAAAAATAAAGCAAACAAATCAATTAATGTGTAGAGGAAAGAGGAGAGGAGGGTAGGTGGAGGAGAGGGTAGGTGTTAATATTTAGAAATATTAATCTTTGCCTAGTCCTGTCTTCTGCTTTCGTCTCTGTTGTCTGGAAGAGGTTCCGGAGTTCGATTCTTCATCTCCTTCTGCAGGTAAGCCAGGATTGTTTGGCTGCCAAACTAGGGTTTGACACAGGGACTCACTACTCCTACGGGAGCCGTGACAAAGATATAGCAAAAGCGGTGAAATGATGACTAAAACGGTGAGGAAAGAAAGGAAGAAGACGAGGCCGCACGAAAACAAAATGCTGACCCACGTACACTGGGAGAGTCAACAGTCGGATCGGCGTGGGTGGCAGAAATAACAGCAGAAGTGACGGCGGCGGTAGAAGCAGCACTGGATAAAAAATTACAACAAATCTATGACCAGGCAGAAGAGGTACACAAACGAATTGATCGTATTTCTTTGGAGCTGGGCGCGGGCCTGCAGCGTACCTCGGAGCTAGAGGATAATGCAGTGGCAGTGAAAGAATCACATCCGAAATTGCAGCAGAAGGAGGTGGAGCTAGAGGCGAAAGTGGATGATCTGGAGAATCGCAGTAGAAGGAATAATCTGCATCTGGTGGGACTCCCAGAGACACTTTTGGATAAAGGTTTACCATCATTTTTAGAAGACTGGATTCCGCGTGCGCTGCAGCTGGACGACAGGCTACAACACTTTTGTGTGGAGAGAGCATATCGGATTGGACCGATTAAACATCGGCGAATCCACCAAGAGTGGTAATCTTTAAAAGTTTAAACTTTCTACATAAACAACAAATTATGACAGAGATGCAAAAAGGGCACCAGCTTACTTATCAGGGACGAAATATCTTGTGCTTCCTGAATTACTCTCAACACGTGCAGCAGCTACGGAAAACTTTCTCGCCGGTATGTACAGAGCTCTTTAAGAAAAAGTTCCGCTTTGCACTTTTATATCCGGCTAAACTAAAGATAACAGTTGATGGTACAACCAGACACTTTGAACAGGCAGCAGAAGCGAAGGAATATATACAACAACTGAACTCAGAGGCGAGCTCAGCAGAGAGCTAGCCGGGATTACAGATTACGTGGAAGGACTGGCCAAAAATACATTGAGTGTTGGACACCAAGAAGAGGCGGTGTGAAAGTTGCTGTTGGAGGGGAGACCGTGATGGGACAGATAGATGGTGAAAAACAATTCAACTTCAGGTTAATTGCAGACTGTGTAATAGATGAAAGATACATTTATAGCTTGTAGTAAAGGGTATTGGATGGAAGGGTTTCCTATGAGTAACACAAGGAAGGTTCAGTTTAGGGGTGATTCTGGTGTATAGATTAAGGGGGAGGGAGCTGTGGGCGACAAAGAGTGACTTGTTCTGATGGGGGAAGAGGAGAGAACAGGGGGAAAAATAGGGTATGGGAGTAGGAGAGGGAGGGGGGAGGGGAGGGGGGAGGGGGAGGATGGGGGAACGACACAGAGTATGGAAGCGGAAATGGAGGATGAATGATGGAAGGAAGAATGAGGTGGAGCATGAAAGTAAGCAAGACATTCTGGGAAACAGTGGGCGGAGATAGATGAAAAGGCGAGGATGTTGGGGCTGGGACAAAATGCTCGTTTAACGATAAGAAAAATGCAGCACAAAACTAGATTGCATGAGATAATAATATAAAGGGGCTGAAAATATACTCATGGAATGTGGGTGGTATATCATCACCTATTAAAAGAAAGAAAATACTGCATAATTTATGTTTCAACATTTTTATTGATGATAAACATATATTATCACAACAATAGTCAGGGGTACACACAGTGTTGCCCCAAGACTTCCAATCTTACAAAACAATAATAACATCCATCATCAAACTTTTTAAGCATTTTCTCCCCTCCTCCCTCCCACCCATCCCATGTATCTCCCAACCGAGCCTTGTGTTCTTATAGACTCGGTGGTATCCCTCCCTTTCCCCCCCCCCTCAGAGTTACATCTAATACTTCAACGCTTTTTCCCCCATGACATTACAAAATAATTCCCACATTCCATTTGAAAAAATACCTGAACTTAACCATGGAGAAACATATAACTAATACATTTGGTTATCCTCTGTCATCAAACTGGTATCGTTTCCCCCCTCTTCCTATGTCCATCCACTCGTTATCATTCTTCAATTAATAATGCTCTGCCACTTTGCATCCTGTAAATTCCAGAGCCATTGATCATACCATAACACTTCTGATATTTAACTATTTATTATCTGTTATATTGTCATTTTGGGCTTTCCTCTCTTCTCCCCTTTCCCCATGAACCCCCACCCTTCCCCCCCCTCTTATCCCCCCCCTCCCTTTAACCATTGTTGAAGGGTACATGTTTTAATAACCGGTATCATATCCAAAAACAAAAAAAAGCATAGAATCATATAAAGTTCCCAAATCTCACAATTTAGAATAGTAGTGGTAAGAGCCTCAAATCATTTGTTGATGTCTACCCCCCTCCCCCTCTTTACCAGGGAGCTCGTCCACCCATTAATGATGTCTGACTTTTGATTATATCTCATGTTTCTAATTATATGCTTTCCATATATACAGACTAACCCAATGTGTTCAAAACGTGGCTCCGTGCTCGTGGTGATATTTTGTGTAGGTATGCCCCCCCAAATTTTTATGAATCGTTGGCGTCTCTTTGGTGTATTACGGGCGTCCTGCATTTCCCATAACATAAGTTCATGGAGCCTATTTCTCCAATACCAATATGAGGGTCCTCTATCTGCTGTCCAGCAATTTAGGATACATTTTTCCCCAAAATACAAAGTTTACTAAGGAACATCTTTTCTTCTAACGTTCCTTTGTGCCATGTCATCGTGGAGCTCAGTATCACCCTTTCAAAGGACAGGTCCACCCGATATCCCAAAACCCAACCCAGAAACCTGGAGAGAGCTGTCCAAAACCCCCGTATCTCTCTACATTGCCACAAACCATGGCTAAATGATGCATTTACTTCTGCACATTTGGGACACTTATGTGTTTCTACCACTCCTGCATGCCATGCCTGCTTAACTGAAAACTATGCCCTATGTATGATACAAAAGTGGCACTCCTGCAACTCAGCACTATGCACCACCCTTACCCCTCCTTGGAGCGCCGCTAATATCTTCTCTTCTGTTATTTGGTCTTCCACCTCCCGACTCCATCTTTCCACGACCATCTTGACATCTCTTTTTGGTTGCTTCCCCTCCAGTACCTTGTGGAACCCTGACACCGAGATCTGTCCTACTACATCCCCAGCTAGAAGCTCCCTAATGTCCTTCTCAAAGCCTGGTAGGAGACTTACGGTGGGGAGCTCATGTATGTAATGTGAAAGTTGGAAATAGGCTAATTTCGCCAACATTCCCCCCACATAGTGCCTCTCAAACTCTGAATAAGCCATAACGGTCCCATCCGCTTGTAGAAAGTTTTCCAATAGTATGACACCCTGCTTCCCCAGGTCTCGAAAGAATTTACTTTCTCTCCCAGGTGAGAACTCCGCATTACCCGTAATTGGCAGCAGCACACTACTCTCTGAGCTGTGCTTCCAAAGTTCGTTATCTCTTTCCACAGATATCTTAAAGGCTGTAAAAGTGGACTATACTTTACTTGCTGTGGAAGATTTCTGACTTTTGCATGTAATAAATAATTGAGATGCCAGGGGCTGAAATGCAGTCTCTCTAATTGTACATCTGTGTAATTGTTCGTGCCCATGACCCAATCTCCTAAATGCCTTAAGAGGCATGCTTGATTGTATATACGCATATTAGGGATCCCCAAGCCCCCATTCACCTGGGCCCCAATAAGATACTCCCATTTGAGTTTTGGTTTCCTTCCAGCCCAACAAAATCGTGCCACCTGTCTCTGGTGTACCCGAAGATCTTTTTTCCATAGTCGTATTGGTAATACCTGCAGTACATATAACCATTTCGGGAACACCAACATGCGGTACAAATGGATCCGGCCCAAGAGTGTCAATGGCAGAGAGCTCCACCTGTTTAACTGCTCCCTCGTGTCTCGCAACAAGTGCGGAACATTGGAAGCGTATATCTGAGCCGGGTCCAATGTCAATTGAATGCCTAAGTATCGGAATGACCCCGTCGCCCACCGTAATGGGAACTGCTCCCAATCTGCCTTCTTAATGTCTGGGCTCGCTAAGGCCTCCGATTTTATCAAATTTAAATGAAATCCAGAAAAGTCCCCATATTCCTTTATACTTTCCATTAGGTGCCCCAGAGAATTCTTGGGATTTGTTATTAACACCAGTAAGTCATCTGCAAAAGCTGCTATTTTAAATTCCCGGTCATACTGCATAATTTAAAAAGGAAAGGAGCTTCGATAGCTATGTTACAAGAGACACATTTATCCTCTCCAGAACATAAGAAACTACAAACCTGGTGGGTGGGTAATATAATAGAGGCCCCAGTGGTGGGAAAAAAAGGCAGGGGTGGTGATCTTATTCCATAAATCGCTCCAGGTAGAAAAACAGCAAGTATATGTGGATCCCGAAGGGAGATATATAATAGCCCGAGTGCGGATAAATGGCGTCTCCCTGCTCCTGGGAAATGTATATGCTCCTAATGTCTATAACAAGCGATTCTATAGCAATATAATAAGTAAAATACAAGCGATTCATCACACAGAGATGATCATAAGAGGAGACTTTAATACAGTGGCGGACCCAGTCCTGGATAGATCACATAATAGGCTTGGAAAGGTCCCGGACACT
This sequence comes from Microcaecilia unicolor, assembly GCF_901765095.1. Lineage (NCBI taxonomy): Eukaryota > Metazoa > Chordata > Amphibia > Gymnophiona > Siphonopidae > Microcaecilia > Microcaecilia unicolor. The sequence continues at coordinate 80,737,249 of NC_044038.1, read as the reverse complement.
ACTGAGGTAAGGGAGAAAGAAGGACCTTACCTTACCTAAAAGCCCGTCCAGCACCGTCACAACCGGACCGGAATGGACCGGAACTGAGGCGGAGCAGACTCGAGCCGATTGGGAAGCCGCCTGGGACCTCCTTGGGTGAGCTTCAGCGCCAGTGAGCGGGCCTGCTCGCTGATCGGCACGAGACTGAAATTTACGGTGGATCTCTGGCCGGCAGGGACCACCCGAGATTGCCTGAGCCGACCTGAGCTCACGAACATAATCGACCCTTGACGGGCGGTGCCTGGTGGCCTGAGTAAATCGGCTGAGTTCAAGCGCGAAGAGAGAACCGAGGTGAACCGCGGGAGCCGACCTACCGCGTGGCGAACGGACATCCTGATCGAGCCGTGACCAGGAGCGCCGGACCCGCCAACTAACCCCGAGAGGAAGACCCATTGCCGGCCATCCTGAGTCATCGGCAACTGGACCGGAGAGGACCAGAGAAGATCCCGAGTCAGGAGAGACACCAGCGAGATGCGACGGTGCCTTGGAGCTCCAGAGCAAGCGAGGAACTCCGCGACCGATCGCGGCGGTGGACCCAAATCGACAAAGGGACCAGAAGACCGAGACAGCCTCTGGACACCCAAAACTACCGGAACACACCTGGGCCAGTCTCGACCGAACCAAAGCTGAGTTCGAGTCGACGGGAGATCGGGAGGAACACTGAAGCAAGCTGGACCGGAACTGAAAAGGAAACGGTAGGTTCCTTCGCCCGAACCCACACCACAGACGGCCCAAACCCACACCACAGACGCCCAAACCTACACCACAGACGGCCTCCCCACACCGGCAGCAGGGTGCAAAGGAAAACACGGTTGGACTGGAAATAAATAGAGCTCAAATGAGAAGCACCAAAGTAAAAAGTACTCCCGAACTGAATTGACTGCTTTGTTTTAACTGCACGCACCGCTTGCTTGTTTGTCTCAACTGCATCCACAGCTCACAGCCATGATTTTTTTTTAAATTTCATACATTGCTATGCTTTGCTTTAAATAGAAGGCAAATAAGTTGCCATGCTTAAATAGCACCATTCCCTGCACTGATTAAATGTAAATGCTTTTGAATACCTAAACACTTTTCTTCTTTTCAGAAAGCAATGAGCTACCCAGCCAAAATGACATTATTTCATAAAATGATTTAAATGCAATCGCCTGCTTTGCTAAACACAAGACAAATGAGCAGCCGTTCTAATTGTAAAGCAAAGAAAAAAAATTATCGCTTGCACCGCTAATAGCTTTAACTTATATGCAACTATCTCACTCTGCTTGCATTAACCTCAAACAAATTAGCTGCCTTGCACAATAATTTAAAAGGTTTGACATGTAACGCTTATTATTATGCTCTAATTGTAAATACAGGCTTTGCTTTGCGCTGATTTCAAACCAAGCATGGTCAGTATGAACTGTTGCCAAGCTTAAATATAAACGCAGGCCTTGTTTCGCTCTGAATGTAAACCAGCAAATTGAGTGTTATAGCGCTTTAAACAATGACATGAACACCAGCGAAACACTCCTAACCATCTACTGTCTTACCTTACTCTTACACACAAACACAGCCCATGACCCAGATAACAACAAACCCATAACGTATAAATTACACATCACTTACATACACAAAATGTCTGCCCTAAAAAACACACATAACAACCCAACCACAATACACCAACTTTGTGTACAACCTATCAACAACTTACCAGACCAAAGACACAATAACCAACCAAAAGAAATAAACTCCAAATACGAAAACAACCAACAAAAAGAGAGAAAAACCACCAACAACAAATTCAACCAACGAGGAAACAGACAACTAATACAAATAAACAAATCGAATCCCATCACAGAGCCTTACCGCTCAATCCAAATAGGATACATTAATGCAAGATCAGCAGTAAGCAATTCAGTAGATATACTAGACTGGATTACCATAGATAAATTAGACCTCCTGTTCATCACAGAAACCTGGTTCCACAGCCCTACAGACCCCGCCATCTTAGAGATATGCCCACCACACTACAAAATTACCCACTGGACAAGACATGGAAAAAGAGGTGGGGGAATAGCCATCATTTACAAATCCGAGTTCACCATCACAACCACTGGAGAAACCACCTCAACACAACTTGAAATTGCTTCGATAAGAATTAATCATCAAAACCTACTAGGACACCTTAACGCCATTCTATTCTACAGGCCACCAGGAAAGTGGCAAGACACCCAAACACAACTTATGGACTTCATCTCAAACACATGTGTCTCTGCCTCAAACATCCTTATAATGGGAGATATCAACCTACACCTTGAAGACGACACCTCAACAGGCACACGAGAATGCAAAGAATTCTTGAAACTCTGGGATTTACACGCACCTAATACTCAACCAACACACACAAAAAGACACACACTAGACATCATCATACACAAATTCGACCCAGACTTAACCATCCTACTTACTGACACAAGTTGGACACCCACACTATGGTCAGACCACCATAAAGCACATGTCTCCCTTCACTGGCGAAAAACACACAGAAGCGCAATCAACAAACAGGAGCAAACAACATACACCACGAGAGGGAAAACAGACCCCACAACATTCTGGCAGCAGATATACCAAAATGAATGGTCAACAAATACAGACAATATTCAATTTCTCCAAGAGTGGGACGATACATGTAAAATAACATTAGACAAAATCGCCCCTATCCAAACCAGAACATCACATAGGAAAAAATCGAATCCATGGTTTACCGAAGAACTGAAAGAACTCAAAACACAAGTCAGGAAACTAGAACGCGCATGGAACAAAAAAAAGGATGAACAAACACTAAATGCCTGGAAACTACTTCGGAGGAAATACAAATACACCATAAGACAGACTAAAAGACTACACTACAAAACAATGATCGGACCAAACTACAAAGACACACACAAACTCTTTTACCTTGTGAATAAATTGCTAGACACCACACCAGTTACAAACAACAGCAAAGACATACCAAGTGTTGACAACCTTGCGAAATACTTCAAACAGAAAATTATACAACTACGACTTAAAATACCTACCAGCCCTACTGAATATGCCACACTCCTAGACTGTCTAGACCCAGAAGATGGAATATACCCAGCAGACAGAACCTGGACCAAATTCGAACCACTATCAGAAGACCTCATCTCTGAAACACTCAAAAGATTCGCCAAATCCCACTGCAAACTAGACATATGCCCAAACAACCTCATGAAATCAGCCCCTCAACAATTCATAACAGACCTAACGAACCATGAGGCTCATTTTCAAAGCACTTAGCCTCCCAAAGTTCCATAGAAACCTATGGAACTTAGCCTCCCAAGTGCTTTGAAAATATGCCTCCATGTAAACTCCATGCTACAAAACGGACTCTTCCCAAAAGAAAAAGAAAACTTTTACTCACCCCAATACCCAAAGACGCAAAGAAAAATGCAAGTGAAATAACTAATTACAGACCAGTAGCATCCATACCACTAATAACCAAAATAACCAAAGGGATGGTAACAAAACAACTTACAAACTACCTAGACAAGTTCTCAATACTGCATGATGCCCAATCAGGATTCCGATCGAATCACAGCACCGAAACAATACTAATTACACTAATGACTAAATTTAAACAAATGATTGCAACCGGCAACAATATACTCCTCCTACAATTTGACATGTCAAGTGCCTTTGATATGGTTGACCACGAAATCCTACTACACATACTTGAATATTTTGGCATCGGAGGAAATGTCCTAAACTGGTTCAAGGGGTTCCTAAACTCGCGATCATACCAGGTCACATCAAACTCAACTACGTCTGCAGCATGGACACCAGAATGTGGAGTACCGCAAGGATCACCCCTCTCACCAACTACTTTCAACCTAATGATGATTCCATTGGCTAAACTATTATCAAGCCACAACCTTAACCCATATATATACGCCGACGATGTAACAATATACATCCCTTTCAAACAGGACATCAAAGAAATCTGCAATGAAATCAACCAAAGTTTACACATCATGAACACCTGGGCAGATGCATTTCGATTGAAACTGAATGCAGAAAAAACTCAATGCCTGATACTTACCTCCCAATACAACACGAATGAATTTACCACTTTAAACACACCAAAACTAAATCTTCCTATTTCAGAAACCTTAAAAATTCTCAGAGTCACTGTTGACCGCCATCTAACACTAGAAACTCACGCAAACAACACAACCAAAAAGATGTTTTACAGCATGTGGAAACTGAAAAGAGTAAGACCATTCTTCCCAAGATCCGTCTTCCGCAGCCTAGTGCAATCACTAGTAATCAGCCTTCTGGATTACTGCAACTCACTATACGCAGGTTGTAAAGAACAAATACTGAGGAAACTTCAAACAGCCCAGAACACAGCTGCCAGACTCATCTTCGGGAAACCAAAGTACGAAAGTGCGAAACCCTTACAAGAGAAGCTACACTGGCTCCCACTTAAGGAACGCATCACTTTTAAAGTATGCACCTTAGTCCACAAAATCATTCACGGTGAAGCCCCAGCCTACATGTCTGACTTAATAGACTTACCACCCAGAAACGCTAAAAAATCATCCCGAACTTTCCTCAACCTCCACTTCCCAAATTGCAAAGGCATGAAATACAAAGTGCTGCACGCATCAACCTTCTCTTACATGAGCATGCAATTCTGGAACAAACTGCCACGCAACCTGAAGGCGACCTACGAGCTGACCGACTTCCGCAAATCATTAAAAACTTACCTCTTCGAAAAAATCTATGGAAAGGATCAAAGCACATGAAGTCCACGCACACTGTTAGAAATGCATCAATACATTTTCATCAGTACTATCATCCCTCGAAATTCTAACACACCTAAACCTTAATCTACAGCTAAAAATGTCATAACCTAACGTTCTCTAGCTATTGTTCTGTAATCCTATCAATATCCGTTGTTCTTTCATTGTTCCATTGCTCTGTTCCATTGTTCTATTACCCTTGCAATACGTAGACTTTGTCTTAACTTAACTCATCACAATGTAACCATAACCAAGTTGTAACAAGTTGTACTTCCATTAACACAATGTATTGTAAGCCACACTGAGCCCGCAAATAGGTGGGAAAATGTGGGATACAAATGAAATAAACAATAAAAATAATAATACCAAAGGCATACCGTTGATATGTGAAATGTTGGGACTGGTTGATGTGTGGAGAGTGTTAAATCCAGAAGTTAGAGATTACACACACTACTCACAAGCACATCACACTCAAGCCCATATAGATTACATACTGGTAGATGAGGGGAGTTTGTCAAGGGTTCGAACAACAGAAATAGATCCAACCATATCAGATCATGCAGCTGTATAGAGTTCATAGAGCGAGAGACGCGTAATGCTCAGAGAAGGTGATTTCCTCAGGAACTATATTATGATCAAGCATTCTTAGTATTCATAAGGGTTAAATGGATGGAACATAAGGCCCACAATGGGATACATAGCCCCAACATAATTCTCTATTGGGAACCAGCGAAAGCAATACTGAGGGGGGAGATAATTGCGTATTGCAGTCAAAAAAAGAAAAGAAGAGATAAAAATATAATTAGGTTGGGGAAACAACTGACGTATCTGCGGAGAGCATATGATTATACCTGCACAAAACAAACACGAGAACAACTACTGACCACACAAGCAGCACTTCATGAACTACTCCACCAAAGGGCAAGTAAATCGGCCGCATATTACAGATATCAACTTTATAGATATGGGGACAAGCAGGGTAGACTCTTGTCTATAATGGTGAGACAAAAAAACGGGCATGCAAAAGGTATTGGCATTGCGACACGCATCGGGCAGTGTAGTGCACACTGATGAAGAGATTCAGCAGATTTTTCAGGGATATTATAGGAAACTATATGAGATGGACTCAGTGGAAGAGTTGGACCCTGAGATGTATCTTAGCAATTTAGAACTACCTAAGTTGTCAGAGCAGCAAAACGAGAGACTGAATAAATATACAGACCCGGAGGAAATCAGAAGGGAAATAAAGAGAAGTGCATTGAATAAAGCGCCGGGCCCGGACGGGTACCGAGCAGAATTCTATAAACTACTGGAGGTAGATATAGCACAGCCACTGGCGGACTTTTTCAATATATCTGTGGAAGCTGGTGAACTACCAGCGTCGCTCAGAGTAGCAGATATAATGGTATTTCTCAAGCTGCAAAAAGATCTGACTAAGCCAGAGTCGTACAGACCTATATCATTAATAAACTATGAGGCAAAATTGTTTGCAGGGATTATGGCACAGAGGTTAGCAGGGATACTACCAGAATTAATAGCAAAACCTCAGGTGGGCTTCATTAAGGGGAGACAAGAAGTCAAAAATATTCGCAGGATATTAGCATCGCTAGAGTGGGTGCGCAGCAAACAAAAAGACTCTCTGCTAATAAGCTTTCATGCCGAAAAAGCATTTGACAGGATGAGGTGGGACTTTATGTTCCAAACACTACATACATATGGCTTTGGAGGATATTTTCAAAAGGCAGTACACACACTATACAACAGACCAAGGGTATGGGCCAATGGTACTTATGTACAGGCATTCCCAAAAAGTAGGGGCACAAGACAGGGATGCCCATTATCCCCTTTATTATAGGTTTTGATCCATGAGATCATGGGGAATCCGGACATTACAGGGATTCAGATGGGAAGATGGGAATTTAAGATTTCAGCATTTGCTGATGATCTACTGGTCCACCTAGATAATCCATGTCAATCCCTCCCAGTACTATTGGAAAGTTTTGCAGAGTATGGAGCGTTCTCGGGGTTTAAACTAAATACTCAAAAATCAGAGGGATTACCCACTAAACCTATGTTACGAGATAGATGGATAGGGGAATTACCCTTGAGATGGGCAGAAGAAGAATTTACTTATCTGGGAGTAAAGTTGACACTGGATACTATAATTTTATACAAGAGGAACATAGAAAGACTCCTACAAGACACGAGGCAGAAGTTACTACAGAGGCAGCACTTACCATTATCTCTGAGTGGGAGGATTGGTTTGTATAATATGATAGTTTTTCCTAGATGGTAATATGTTTTGAGACAACTGCCACTGTGTATATTGCAGAAAGATCTAAAACAATTAGGTCAATGCTATCACGATTTTGCTGGGGAGGCAAAAAAACTAAGATTAAATTAGAGAGATTATATGGAGGATGGAGATTGGGGGGGTTTGGGATTAGCTAATATACGATAGTATAATTGGGCTTGTCTGCTAAGACATCTGGCGGACTGAGTGCTGGGTACGGAGGACTTTACACCCTGGGATTTGGAAAGGGAGCTTTTCCATCCCCTGCACCCGCACTTCCTGCTTCATGTAGCATATAAGCAAATACCTAAGAGGTGGCGAAAACATATTCTGTTGCAGGCTATGAGACGTACATGGCAACACTTAATTCTATTATTGAAAAAGAACTCCTCATGTACAGATATGATACCACTGATTGGAAACTCAGAATTTGGACTGGGAATGACACAAACGAGGGTGGAAAAATGGGTAAAGAGGGGAATAGTATATGTAGCAGATATGTTGCAAGAGTCAGGAGAGATTAGATCTAGAGAGAGTCTAGAAAATATAGTGGGGAGAGATAATGTGGACTGGTTCTCATACCGTCAGATCTATGAATATGTAAAGCAAATTAAAAGGGCTAAGTGCTCTAAGGGAATACCGTATTTTTCGGACTATAAGACGCACCGGACCATAAGACGCACCTAGGTTTTAGAGGAGGGAAATAGGAAAACAAAACTTTTCCTTTTTCCCTCCTCTAAAACCTAGGTGCTCCGGTGCGTCTTGTCCGAGTTTTGGACCTCCGTCCCGTACTTACACGATTCCATGTTCCCTGGTGGTCTAGTGACGTCGGGGCAGGAAAGAGCCCCCTCTTTCCTGCCCATCGCGCTGCTCTCCGTGCTCCTCAATTGAGGAGCACGGAGAGCAGCGCGATGGGCAGGAAAGAGGGGGCTCTTTCCTGCCCCGACGTCACTAGACCACCAGGGAACATGGAATCGTGTAAGTACGGGACGGAGGTCCAAAAACGCTACCTTCGGACTATAAGACGCACCCCCCATTTTCCTCCCAAATTTTGGGGGAAAAAAGTGCGTCTTATAGTCCGAAAAATACGGTATATAAGATGCTGGAACAAGCCCCTCCGAAGGGACACAACCTTGTAGTGGTGGAGGGGCTTCTGTGTTTCAATGACTCAGAGGGCTATGCTGAAGGGTTACCCATATCAGACAGGCCTCTGAGGAGAAACCAGACAAAGAATGTCCCGAACTGGGAGAGTGGTAAGATGGCGACCTGTAGTTCGTATGCCCAACGGCCTAGCTGCCCTCTGAAGTTTTCTCTTCTCTACGTAAATTTCCTCTTTGCAATTGCAGTTACCTTAACTGAGAGGAAGGGGACCTGGAAAAAACAACTCCATCGCTCCCAAATTATTCGGCCACCATATCTAAAGGAGCGGAGGAGTGAGTTAGAGGCATATGCTGAAACGGAGGACGTTTACAGCAGAACCCAAATCGGCGGAACCACTCCTAAACACCTAAGAGAAATCAACTTGGAGTTTTTGGCTCCTGTGGAGGTTACATTGAATATCATCTGGAAGGCCCTTCGGGACCTAACGGTGGCAGTAAATAATTTTGTTTCAGATATAATCTTATTAGAGAGTTACATGGATAATTTAACTGAACCCCTTGAGAGTGAAAAAATTGATATAACAAATGAAGTTCTACACGGGCAAGAAATGGTTATGATCTTGAAAATGATAATAGACCATAAACTTTGAATAATAAAATGAATATTATTATAGATGATTAATATTGAGATTATTGTTTTTCCCAGAGTTCCGGGTATGACTCCTAAATTTTTCCTCAGAAATATTTCCTCAATTATTACTTTAAAAGGAGTGAGGCCTGTGAAAACTGAGATTACTTTAATCAGTGGGATCTGAATTAGAGACTTAAGTATATGTATTGTTAAATAACTTCTGGTTTTTAAAAGAGAAAGAATGTAATCAGATGTATTATTTCTAACTAATAATGGATAATAAGTATGTTTTCAATGAAATGAATTGACTATACACCGTATTGGGCTTGAAGAAGCCAACCAGATGATCAATGTGGAATAATGAATTAGATGAGTAATATCTGGGGTTAAACAGGTTAATACCACGGGGGGTTTTTTCTGTTTACTGTTTAATTGATCTCCTTGTCTTGTTTCACTCTCCCTATTTAGTGGTCTAAGGAAGAGAACAGAATTACCTGATTGAAATAATTCCTATATATTACCTTCTCTGTATTTCTGGCAAGTTGTTTTATCGCTTGTAAAAATTTTAATGGTTATAAATAAAATAAAATAAAAAAAACTCTGCTGGATCTGGTGGGGGGTGAAGCTTTGAGGGACAGATGAGTGGGTGAGACCCGCTGCTCTCTGTCTGCTGCTTCCCATCCAGAAGAGGAGTGCTCGGGTGTGTGAGGGAAGTCAAATGTGTGGTTTTTCTGCTTTCTCCTCCTCACTCTCCTCTGCTGCCCTTGAGACAGCCGCAATAACACTAGAACTTTTTTTTGCAGGTAAATGTTGGTAAAGGTTTATTCTATTTAATTTCTCCTCTGTTGCAGAGCTGTCTGCAGAAGATACCGTGTGATGGCCACACTGCCTCTCCCCCTGTTGGAAACCGGCACCTCTTCCTCCTCGTTCCCTCCTCCCCTCTGGCATTCTGGGCATGCACTGAAGAGCTGTGCTTAACGCACAACTCTTCAGCACATGAGCTAGACACTGTCCTCCTGCCAAATTCCCTAACGCTCAACGCTATGAGCGTGCCTATATTTGAATCTCATTAGCGTTGAGCATTAGGGAGTTATTTTTCATGTTCATCTGGTGGTATTTCTCCAACACTGTTCAGTACAGCGCTGGAGTTTTGAAAATCTGTGTATTAATGCAGAGGTGGTTGATGGTGGACTTCAGTTGTAACAGAATTAGAATCTTTAAAAAAGTTAAAATAAAATTTCAACTCACAGATTGTAGTTATGCACTTTGTAGTTTCTGGTTCTGATATCCTTGAGTGGTCCAATAGAGGCAGGTTGCGGTAGGCTTTTCCTTTTATTATTCAGGAGGGCTAGATGTAAATATTTATCCGGCTCAAATTATAGGACATGAGGTAAATTGTTTGTAATATGAAGGGAAAATAAAAATTTCCTTTCACCAGAGAAAATAAATGAAAGACGTTTGAAGTAAAACTGAGGACTGGTGCCTAAACACAGACTGAACAGAAATCTATAAAAGTCTGAGTTGTAAGTAACAAGGGCCTGTTTACTAAGCTGTGCTAGAGGTGTGCTAGTGGTTTAAGCGCATGCTAATAATCAGCGCGCACTAAATGCTAGAGACACCCATAGGAATATATGGTTGTTTCTAGCGTTGAGCATGCGCTAATGTTTAGGACACCTAGCACACCTTAGTAAACAGAGCCCAAAGTGTATTATTTAATCTAAGTTGCAAAAGCCTGATGTGAACACAGCCCAGCAGCGTTATGATGTGTGGAGGTTTCTTGGGAGACCTGTGATGGTTTAGCAGTAACTGTTTTGTTTTTTTTTTAACCAACTTATGCCTTACTAATGTCTCTCTTTTCTCCACATTTTTGATAGCTTGATACATTTAATTATGACAACTGTGGAGTGCTCTCCCATCTACTGTATTTTTTAAATTTTTTTCTGATTTGACTTTCATCATTGTAATATTCTTGTGGTACATTTTGTCTGAATATACTGAACAAGCAAAACTGGAGATTGTGAAGTAAAATTGGTTGTCCAGAGATCAAAACTGGAGGAGTAGCTACATGCAATCAAGCCAATACCTGTGAAATGTGATGAAGAAAAATGCTGCATAAAACCAAAGAGCTCATATTTCAATGGGATTACAAACAGGTTTCTTCCACCTCCTTACCTATTCCTGAATGAAAGACAGATGGAACGATGTACAAGTTTCCATGCCTATTTGAAGCTGCGAGTTTGAAGGTGAACATCCTTCATCATTCATCTACAATATTTCACAACATTCCATATGACCTATACTGTCCATAAGTCCAGTCTGTATTAAGGGGATACGCAAAACATGCCATCACTACTTCACATCTGTGGTGATGCTGTGAAAACACACAGCCACACACAAACATCACTGTGTTCTGGCTAAATCAGTCAGACCTTTGAGAGTATGTGTTTACCCCCAATTCAAGCTGGGGCTTGTAGACCTGCTTGTTTTTGGGAATGGAATGGCAAAAAAATCTGAACTACAACTCCTTCATGCAACAAGGTAAGCCCAGGATTGGATCAATCCAGTTCGCAGCAGGGCCGCCGAGAGGGGAGGGGGACAGGGGGGACAAAATTCCCCGGGCCCAGGCCTCCAAGGGAGGCCCGGCACCCAGCAGCGTACCAAGGGCGGGGCGGTGGGGGCGGTCTGCCCTGAGTTGTAGTAGTGGTGTCAGCTGGTGAGGGGGTGCTCCGCTCCCACTGCTCCCACCAAAAAAGCCGCTGGCGCTGCAGTCCCCACCTGCCTACCAGCTCCAATGACAGCCGACAGCCCTCTTCCTTCTCCTGCCACCACCCTGCCCTTTAAAAAAAGAAATCGGTGAAGCGGCGTCGCAGGCAGCGCCTCGCGTCTGCCCTGCTTGTAAAAGAAACAAATCGGCTCATCGGGCCTTCCCTCACTGTGTCCCGCCCTCCTCTGAGGTAACTTCCTATTTCCACGAGGGTGGGACACAGTGAGGGGCCCGACGAGACGATTTGTTTCTTTTACAAGCAGGGCAGATGCAAGGCGCTGCCTGCGACGCCGCTTCACCGATTTCTTTTTTTAAAGGCAGGGTGGTGGCAAGAGAAGGAAGAGGGCTGTCGGCTGTCATCGGAGCTGGTAGGCAGGTCGGGTCAGGTCAGGTCTGGAGGGGGGCTCAGGTGGGAGAAGGGAATTGGGGAGGGGCTCAGATGGGAGAAGGGAACTGGGGCCTGAGAAGGGGCCAGGAGGGAAAATGGGGCCATGCCTGGGGCTGGTTGGAGAATGGGTCTGGGGCTGAGAAGGGGGGCCCTAATGCAAGGCATGTGGATGAAGGGGGCTGGAACTGGGGGCTGAAAAGGAGGGTAGGTGGGATAAGTGGGCTAGTACTGGGACTGGGGGCTGAAAAGGGGCAGGGGCTGAAAAGGGGACAGGGAGAAGTGGCTGGGGCTGAAGGTCTGGACTGGTGAGAGAAAAGGGCTGGGGCTGAAACTGCGGACTGGTGGGATAGAGGAGCTGAAACTGGGGGCTGAAAAGAGGGGGGGCAGGTGGGATAAGGGGGCTGGAAATGGGGGCTGAAAAAAGGGGCAGAGAGAGAGAGAGAGAGAGGACAGATCCTGGATGGAAGGTGGAGCGAGAGGGAGGGCAGACCCTGGATGGATGGGAGAGGGAGGGCAAATGATGGATTGACGGGGCAGAGAGAAAGGGCGGACAGTGGATGCAAGGGATAAAAAGGGCAGACAGTGGATGGAAGGGGGAGAGAGAGACAGACGGGCAGATGGTGGATGGAAGGGGCAGAGATAGAGGGCAGATTTGGATGGAGGGGACAGCAGAGAGGGCAGACACTGGATGGAGGGGACAGCAGAGAGGGTAGACACTGGATGGCAGAGAGAGAACGAAGACAGATGTTGGATGGAAGACAGTGAAAAGAAGATGAGGAAAGCAAAAACCAGAGACAACAAACTGTAAATAAAATATATATTTTTCTTTTTTTTGCTTTAGGATAAAGTAGTATTGTAGCTGTGTTAATAAATGTTTATAATAGAACATGTAAATAAGGTAATCTTTTTATTGGACTAATTTTAATACATTTTGACTAACTTTCAGAGAACAAAACTCCAGTGGCGTAGGAAGGGGGGGGGGCAGGGGGGGCGGTCCGCCCCAGGTGCACGCCGCTGGGGGGTGTCGGCTCTGCACTGGTGCACTGCCCTTTCTGCCCCGGAACAGGTTACTTCCTGTTCCGGGACAGAGAGAGCAGTGAACCAGCGCGGAGCCGACACACCCCAGCAACGTGCAGTCGGGGCGGATCGGCCCTCCCGCCCGTCCCTCGCCGCAGGTATGCGCTCCGGGGGGGGGGTGCGCTCCAGCGGGAGGAGGGTGCGCCGTGCTGCACCCGGGGGGGGGTGCGCAGCGGTGACCTGCCCTGGGTGTCTGCTCCCCTTGCTACGGCTCTGCAAAACCCCCTTCCTCAAGTCAGGATAGCATACTGTAAAAGCACTATACTGTATTGACCTGAGGAAGAAGGTTTTGGCCTCTGAAAGCTTAATGTATTAGTCCAATAAAATGGTATTATTTTATTTTCTATATATGTTTTATTTCTATTTGTTAATTTGTAAAGTGGTGATTGGTTTTTGTTAGTTTTTTCAAATTTACATCTGCTGTCTTTATATTTTGCACAGTGCTAGGGGACAATTTCTGTTTCTGTGGCGTTGCATTGTACGCAGAGTCTGGCATCTTGGGGGTTCAGTTTAATTTTTGTCTAAACAGAAAGTTTATGATTACTTATTCTATAGTGGATTAGGAGTATCTGTGTTTGTGAGAAAGATATGGCTTTCAGTTGGCATTGACTGTGCAGGATCGACGATCTGTACTATTCTGTCTGGTTTCATTTTACAATAGGTGAATTGATGTTCTAGTGCTCACTGTAATGTTTAAGATGCTTTCCTTTTCCTTGTGTGACTCGTAGAAATGACTGCTTATGGTATGGTAGAATTGCTCTATAGGTCCTGAGTGTTTTGTATTCTCGGTATGCCTAATACTGGATTTTGGAGGGGGGTGTTAAAAAATGACTAGCCCCGGGTGTCAACTACCCTAGGTACGCCACTGCCAACGCTGCAGTCCCCCCTCCCCTGCACCTGCCCCCCTCCATCCACCACCGGGCCGGACCCCCCTGAATTCAAATCATAGCGCCTCACCTCAACCTCGCTCCGTGTGAAAGAAGTGCAGCAGCGGCAGTCTGCAGATCACCTCCCTTCAGGCCTTCCCTCCCTGTGTCCCGCCCTAGCGCAAGTTACGTCAGATGAGGGCGGGACACAGGGAGGAAAGGCCTGAAGGGAGGCAATCTGCAGACTGCCGCTGCTGTACTTCTTTCACACGGAGCGAGGTCAAGGTGAGGAACTATGATTTGAATTCAGGGGGGCCCGGCCTGGTGGTGGACGGAGGGGTGCGGCGATGACGACGACCTCAGGGGGGAGCGGCGAGGGGGGGGGCATGGGCGCCCTTGTCCCGGGCCAGTCTCTCGGTGGACCTGGTTCGCAGCCGTAACTACAGCGCATGCTGAGAACTGAGAAAGTATGGCAAGGTATGAAAGATGCTCTGGATTAAAGCAAGAAAACAAAACTGTCAGCAGTTTTCCTATTTGCATAGTAACAGATTTTTCATTACTACTGCAGAACAAATGGGTAATTAATGCTGAGTATGCTGAATTGTTCTCTGACATGTAGTGCTTGCACTGCTGAACTGATCACAAACTGACTTGATATGGTGTTGCTGTTTCCAGTAGTTCTAATTAAACTGAGTACATTGTAAACTAGAACAGACGGTAATTTGCTTTATTTAAAAAAGGGGGGGGGCAATTTTTTTCTATAGGTATTTCATTTGCTCGAGGCGGAAGGGGGGGGGGGGTCTTAAGCTTGTGATGTAATTTTGGAAGGAGAGTCAGTCTTGTGACGAAATATAACGAAAAAAGGGCATTTTGAACCAAAAGCGTGACATCATTTATGTAACCACCTATCAGCTCCACTATATAACTTCCACGGTGTGTCAGTCTCACACGTACCTTTCCATAATACGATCAACAGAAGCAACATTGTTTTCGGCTTGCCAGGCAAGAAACTGACTTATTGAAACTAAGGACGACTCTTTCTTAGCTCCAAGAACCGTCGTAAATACACAGATCAAGGGCAGTTTAGCCGACTGCCTCTACTGGGCTCGAAGTCTATGGAGAGCACCAACCTGAACCAAAAAGAAACCCACATTGGAATAGCACCGGGCCAGAAAAGAAAATCCAGCACGTGGGTCCACGGAGGCGCCCAGACTTCCTGCTACACACCCCGCCCTTCGCTCCAGTTCCCTTCGTGCGGAAGAAGGAGACGGGCCTGATTTACTGCAAGAACTGTCAGATCTACCTCTCCGCCTTTTCTCTGGTTCCCTTGGTAACAACGAAGCACGTTGGAGAAAGAACAGCCTATCCGACCAAGGAGGTTAGATTGAGAACAGGAGACGGTACAAGGCTACCAAGCTCGTTGGAGAAAGAATCCGACCAAGGAGGTTAGATTGAGAACAGGAGACGGTACGAGGCTATTGGGTTGAAGCCAATAGGCGGAATCACTAGTTCACCCAAAACAATAGCAAACATTTCATCATGCTGATCAATCCATAGACTGGTGGGTTGTGTCCATCTACCAGCAGGTGGAGATAGAGAGCAATCCTTTTGCCTCCCTATATGTGGTCATGTGCTGCCGGAAACTCCTCAGTATGTTCTCTATCTCAGCAGGTGGTGGTCACACACAGCAGCAGCTCTGGCTAGGCCTCCAATTTTTAGGTTTTGTTGAGTGCCTGGGGTTGAGGGCTCTTCTTGAGCAAGTGCAAACCTGGTTGCGCCAGGTCCCTCCTTTTCTCCCCCCTCCCACTGGCTCCGTTAAAAAAAAAAAAAAATGTGGACGTCCTTAAGGGCGTTTATTTCGACGTTTATTTAAACGTTTATTGCAGCTACTCACTGGGACACCAGGTCGTTACAGCTCGGAGCGAGAAGCAGGTAATTTTTACCTTTTTATAGCGGGCAGGGGGTTCCCCGATTGATCTCCACGTGGCCTATGGCCTCGGAGGGCGAGGGCGCGAAGAATCGCTCCCCGGACCGCGTGTGCGCTTCTAGCGGGGATGCGGGGGTTTTAAAGTCTGATTCGCCCTTGTTGGGTGTCAGTTTGGAGGCCGGTCAGTGTCCCGGGTCTTCCTCCGGCACGGCGGTTTTTCCCGCCATAAACGCCCATCCCCCGCTGCTCGCCTCCGCCATCTTGGCCGGCCACTCTGCTCGGACGGCTTCTTCTTGGGCCGCCCTTGAGCTGGGAGACGTTCATGCCATGGCCGCCCTTGATTTGGGCGACGGCAAAAAAGCGGCTAAAGTTAAGCGCCGTTCTTCCCGCGGCTCCTTCGTGGAGTGTCGCGCCGGACGCCATCTTGGATGCGCAGCATGTTTCTCCCCCGCTCTTGCAAGCGCCGGTTGAGGGTGCGTCTAGGGCTGTGGCCCAGGCTGCTGAATTGCACAGTTTGGGGGGTTTCTCCCCCGAGTTTATTTTGCTGCTGCATCAGGCCTTCCTTATGCAGAACGCTGCCCCTTCTCCCTTGTCCGATAAAGGGGTTGAGGCCCCCGGAAGTAAACGCCCTCGGGTGGATGCCCAGGCCTTAGAGGACGCTGTTTCCTCTGATGTAGATGAGGGCAGCGTAGCTGGGTTCTCCCAACGGTCCTTTGGGGATTCCTTGGAGGAGATGGATTCCCGCTCGGATGGAGCGGATGACTCCTCTGCAGCACGGATCTTTCGCTCAGAGGATTTGCCCAACCTGTTAATGCAGGCCATGAGCATTTTGAAGATTTCCTTTCCGGAGGACGTCTCTCCCTCAGCCCCTGTTGGTTCCGCCATTATGCTGGGGACGAAGCGCCCGCCTAGAACCTTCCACGTGCATGATGCCATGCACACCTTAATTTCGGCTCAATGGGATGTCCCGGAAGCGAGCCTCAAAGTGGCTAGGGCTATGTCCCGCCTCTATCCTTTGCCTGAAAGTGAACGTGAGGCCTTTCTTTGGCCTACCATGGATTCTTTAATCACTGCGGTGACTAAGAAAACGGCGTTGCCGGTGGAAGGTGGCACGGCACTAAAGGACGCCCAAGACAGAAGATTGGAAGCGGCTTTAAGGTCGTCCTTCGAGGCGGCTGCCTTAAGTTTGCAGGCCTCAGTTTGCGGCTCCTATGTGGCCAGGGCGTGCCTGACGATTGTGCAGCGGGCTTCCCCCTCGGATCCTTCCTTGAGGGCTGACTGGCCGGCCCTGGAATCGGGCTTGGCTTATTTGGCAGACTTACTGTATGATGTCTTGAGAGCCTCGGCTAAAGGTATGGCTCAGACAGTCTCCGCGCGGCGCTGGCTTTGGCTGAAACATTGGTCTGCGGACCACGCCTCTAAGTCCCGCCTGGCTAAGTTGCCTTTTAAAGGCAAGCTGCTCTTTGGGGTCGAGCTGGACAAAATCGTGACCGATCTCGGCACGTCTACGGGCAAGAGGTTACCAGAGGTCAGGGCTCGGGCCAGTGCTCGCCCCGGTATCTCCAGAGGACGGTTTCAAGAAGCCCGTCGGTACCGCCCGGGCAAGTCAGGCTCCTCTGCCCCCTCTTCCTTCAAAAGGAACTTCTCCCCCAAGCAGCATTCCTTTCGCAGAGACCGCCGTCCCGGAGGTACGCCCTCCGGTCCTCCCCCAGGGTCTCGTACCCAATGACGGGGTCCTGGTCCATGGCCCAGTGCAGATTGGAGGACGCCTGTCCTCGTTTCTGGGCGAGTGGACCAAAGTAACTTCAGACGCTTGGGTGCTGGAAGTCATCAGAGATGGCTACAAGTTAGAGTTCTGCCGGCCCTTAAGAGACGGGTTTGTACTCTCTCCCTGCAAGTCTCCGGTCAAAGCTGTGGCAGTGCAGCAGACCTTGGACAACCTGATCCGCCTGGGTGCGGTCGTTCCGGTGCCAGAAAATCAGATTGGCAAGGGACGTTACTCCATTTACTTTGTGGTACCAAAGAAAGGAGGTTCTGTCCGGCCTATCCTCGAAGGGGTCAATCGGGCCTTGAAAGTACGGCACTTTCGCATGGAGACTCTCCGCTCTGTTATAGCGGCAGTGAAGGCAGGAGAATTCTTGGCTTCCTTGGACATCAAGGAAGCGTACCTGCATTTTCCCATCTGGCCTCCTCATCAACGCTTTCTGCGTTTTGCAGTCCTGGGCCGACACTTCCAGTTCAGAGCCCTCCCTTTCGGGTTGGCTACTGCTCCGCGGACCTTCTCCGTGGTCATCGCGGCCTTCCTGCGAAAGGAAGGAGTACAAGTCCATCCTTATCTGGACGACTGGTTGATCCGAGCCCCCTCTTATGCAGAGTGCGGCAAAGCTGTGGACCGGGTGGTTGCTCTTTTGAGCTCCCTGGGGTGGATCATCAACTGGGAGAAGAGCCAGCTGCGCCCGACTCAGTCCCTGGAGTATCTGGGAGTTCGATTCGACACCCAAGTGGGCAGAGTGTTCCTGCCAGACAATCGGATTGTCAAGCTTCAGGCTCAGGTGGACCAGTTCCTAGTAGCCTCTCCTCTTCGGGCTTGGGACTATGTGCAGCTGTTGGGCTCTATGACGGCCACGATGGAAGTAGTGCCCTGGGCCAGGGCTCATATGAGACCACTACAACACTCTCTGCTGCAGCGCTGGACTCCGATGTCGGAGGATTATGCTGTGCGCCTTCCCTTGGACCCAGCAGTGTGCAAGGCGCTGAGCTGGTGGATGCAGACAGACAAGTTGTCTGCAGGAATGCCTCTGGTGACCCCGGAGTGGATTGTCGTCACGACGGACGCCTCTTTGTCGGGCTGGGGAGCCCACTGCTTGGGAAGGACAGCGCAGGGGCTCTGGTCTCCTGCAGAGGCAAAGTGGTCTATCAACCTCTTGGAACTCAGAGCCATTCGGTTGGCGCTTTTGGAGTTCATCCCGGTACTGGCGTTGAAGCCGGTGCGGGTCCTGTCGGACAATGCCACGGCTGTGGCCTATGTCAACCGCCAGGGAGGTACCAAGAGCGCCCCTCTAGCCAAGGAGACCATGAATCTATGCCAGTGGGCGGAAGCGAACCTGGAACAGCTGTCAGCGGCCCACATTGCCGGAGTCATGAATGTCAAGGCGGACTTTCTCAGTCGCCATACCTTGGAGCCCGGAGAGTGGCAGCTATCTGCTCAGGCGTTCTTGGACATCACGAAGCGCTGGGGCCAGCCGAGCCTAGATCTGATGGCATCATCGGCCAATTGCCAAGTGCCACGCTTTTTCAGCAGAGGACGGGACCCTCGATCCCTGGGAGTAGATGCTCTTCTCCAACAGTGGCCGACACAAGAGCTTCTCTATGTGTTCCCGCCCTGGCCCATGTTGGGCAGGGTGCTAGACCGGGTGGCAAAGCATCCGGGCCAGATAATCCTGGTGGGTCCGGACTGGCCCAGACGTCCCTGGTATGCGGACTTGATCAGGCTCTTAGTCGACGATCCTCTGCGGCTGCCAGTGGAGCAGGGCCTGTTACATCAGGGTCCCGTGGTGATGGAGGATCCCTCCCCCTTTGGTCTTACGGCCTGGCTATTGAGCAGCAGCGTCTGAGAAAGAAGGGCTTCTCAGACAAAGTCATCGCCACTATGCTGAGAGCGAGGAAGCGCTCTACTTCTACTGCTTACGCCAGGGTTTGGCGTATCTTTGCAGCGTGGTGTGAAGCAGGCTCACTTTCTCCCTTCACTGCTCCAATTTCTTCAGTGCTGGCGTTCCTGCAAGAAGGTCTGGAGAAAGGCCTGTTGCTCAGTTCCCTTAAAGTCCAGGTAGCGGCTCTGGCTTGCTTCAGGGGCCGCCTGAAGGGTGCTTCCCTGGCTTCGCAGCCAGATATGGTGCGCTTTCTCAAGGGAGTTCATCACCTGTGCCCTCCTCTGCACTCAGTGGTGCCTGCGTGGAATCTCAACCTGGTGCTAAGAGCCTTGCAGAAGCCGCCTTTTGAACCCTTGTCGAGGGCATCTCTGAAAGACCTGACGTTGAAAGCAGTCTTTTTGGTGGCTATCACTTCAGCCAGAAGAGTTTCCGAGCTCCAGGCGCTCTCATGTCGAGAGCTTTTTCTGCAGTTCACTGAGGCAGGAGTGACTATTCGCACAGTGCCTTCCTTCCTGCCCAAGATTGTTTCTCGCTTCCATGTGAATCAGCAGCTCTGTCTCCCTTCCTTTCGTAGGGAGGACTACCCAGAGGAATACTCTGCTCTCAAATATCTGGATGTGAGACGTGTCATCATCAGATACTTGGAAGTGACCAATGATTTCCGGAAATCGGATCATCTGTTTGTCCTGTTTGCAGGTCCTCGTAAGGGTCTGCAGGCTGCTAAGCCTACAGTGGCAAGATGGGTCAAGGAAGCCATTGCAGCGGCTTATGTGGCCGCGGGGAAGGTGCCGCCTATCCAGCTGAAGGCTCACTCCACTAGAGCTCAGGCGGCCTCGATGGCAGAGGCCGGGTCCGTCTCCTTGGAAGAGATTTGCAAGGCGGCAACTTGGGCATCGGCCCATACCTTCTCCAGGCATTACCGCTTGACTGTGGCTGCTCGGGCGGAGGCCCGGTTTGGAGCTTCAGTGTTGTGGTCAGGGATTTCAATGTCCCGCCCTGGGTGAGTACTGCTTCGGTACATCCCACCAGTCTATGGATTGATCAGCATGATGATATGGAAGGTAAAATTATGTATCATACCTGATAATTTTCTTTCCATTAATCATAGCTGATCAATCCATAGCCCCTCCCAGATATCTGTACTGTTTATATTCTGGTTGCATTTCAGGTTCAAGTTTAGTCTTCAGTTCCTGTTCAGGAGGACTTCGTGTTCAAGTTTTTCAATGAATTCTTCATGAGTTGAGACGAATTTGTGTTACAGTGAGCTGCTGCATTCCTCTCCCCTCCGTTTTACGGGGCTGGATTGAGACTTAAATTCTGCCGGCGCTCCCTCCCGCTTCGTGCGGCAGTAGGGCAGCTTTGTACCCCTCCCGCTTCGGCGGTGTTAGGGTCAGTCAGCTCCTCCCGCGGTTGCAGGATAAGCCAGATCCCCCCGCATCGGCGGGTGTGGTGTCCCTCCCCCGCTCCGCGGGGATGAGCTGGACGGATTCCCCTCCCCCACTTGTGTGGGGATGAGCTGGGTTAATTCCCCTCCCCCGTTTCGGCGGTGGTGAGCTGGGCAGAGTGTCCCTTTGTGGGTGTAATTCTCTAAGTGCTGAGTCCTGCGGATGGAGCTTGGATATCGACATACTGAGGAGTTTCCGGCAGCACATGACCACATACTGTATAGGGAGGCAAAAGGATTGCTCTCTATCTCCACCTGCTGGTAGATGGACACAACCCACCAGTCTATGGATTGATCAGCTATGATTAATGGAAAGAAAATTATCAGGTATGATACATAATTTTACCTTGAAAGCAACAGTAAAAGATTATTAGAAATAATGGACTGCCTATGCGTAGTCCATCTGTAAAAAGTCAAAAGCTGTTGGATAGGCAGCACCTTAAAAGTTGGAGAACAAAAGATTTTTTTTTTTTTTTACTTGACAGCTTTTTAATTTATTTGAAAGGTTCTCCTGCCCATATGTAGATATAAATGTCAAAATAAAATCCACGGGAGACGTGTTAGGCGGGGAGAGTCTGATAGGTACGGACGGAGAGAGGGATCTTCGGGTGATAGTATCTGAGGATTTGAAGGCGACGAAACAGTGTGACAAGGCGGTGGCTGTAGCTAGAAGGTTGTTAGGCTGTATAGAGAGAGGTGTGACCAGCAGAAGAAAGGGGGTGTTGATGCCCCTGTATAAGTCGTTGCTGAGGCCCCATCTGGAGTATTGTGTTCAGTTTTGGAGGCCGTATCTTGTTAAGGATGTAAAAACAATTGAAGCGCTGCAAAGAAAAGCTACGAGAATGGTATGGGATTTGCGTTACAAGACGTATGAGGAGAGACTTGCTGAACTAAACTGTATACTCTGGAGGAAAGGAGAAGCAGGGGTGATATGATACAGACGTTCAAATATTTGAAAGGTATTAATCCGCAAACGAACCTTTTCCGGAGATGGGAAGGTGATAGAACGAGAGGACATGAAATGAGATTGAAGGGGGGCAGACTCAAGAAAAATGTTAGGAAGTATTTTTTCACGGAGAGAGTAGTGGATGCTTGGAATGCCCTCCCGCGGGAGGTGGTGGAAATGAAAACGGTAACGGAATTCAAACATGTGTGGGATAAGCATAAAGGAATCCTGTGCAGAAGGAATGGATCCTCAGGAGCTTAGTCAAGATCGGGAGGTGGGGCTGGTGGTTGGGAGGCGGGGATAGTACTGGGCAGACTTATACGGTCTGTGCCAGAGCCGGTGGTGGGAGGCAGGGATAGTGCTGGGCAGACTTATACAGTCTGTGCCAGAGCCGGTAGTGGGAGGCGGGGCTGGTGGTTGAGAGGCGGGGATAGTGCTGGGCAGACTTATACGGTCTGTGCCAGAGCCGGTGGTGGGAGGCAGGGATAGTGCTGGGCAGACTTATACGGTCTGTGCCAGAGCCGGTAGTGGGAGGCGGGGCTGGTGGTTGGGAGGCGGGGATAGTGCTGGGCAGACTTATATGGTCTGTGCCAGAGCCGGTGGTTGGGAGGCGGGGATAGTGCTGGGCAGACTTATACGGTCTGTGCCCTGAAGAGCACAGGTACAAATCAAAGTAGGGTATACACAAAAAGTAGCACATATGAGTTATCTTGTTGGGCAGACTGGATGGACCGTGCAGGTCTTTTTCTGCCGTCATCTACTATGTTACTATGTAAAATAAAAACTGAATATCGCTAAAGCAGCTCCAAGAATTATTGTAGCTGGTGATCAATAGAAATCAAACTTGCAGCCCTTCTGCATTTCCTCACAGCTGTATCCAGGGTGACTCCCAGGTCCAACCCGATCTTCCCAGGGCTCTCGCTCCAAGTGCACAGAGTTTCCAGGTGCTTTTTGGCTAGGATCAGGCGACCCTCAGGGGGAGGAATGCTGGCTTCGGCCTAACCCCTGGTAAGCCTTTCCTCAGCTGAGAGGTGCCCAGCTCTACCACCAGCTGCCTTTCAGGTGCTGTGGAGGACTTCCAGCTCATCTGCATATCCTTACAGCCTTCTCCGGGGTGACACCCAGGTCCACTCCGATCCACTCAGGGCCTCCGCTCTAGGTGCCGCGCACCTAACGGCACGCGGGGCATGTTTTCTCTTTACATCTAATCTTTTTCCCAGTTGCTAAAGTACCTCAGTCGTTTATGGCCCCTATTCACATTCTCTTCCTAGCCCTGTCTCTTCCCTCACCCCCTACCTCTCTCCGCTACAGGAACTCACTGCCCATCCATCGACTTCATCACCTCACCTTCTCTCCTACCCTCTTCCTCCCTCTTGGCTTTTAATATCCGTCTCTTTCTTCCCTCCATTTTGCCTTCCCCATTCCACCTAAATACCTCTCGCCTTCGACGCTTTCGTGGCCACACCTCTCCTACTCTCCTCCGCTCTCTTTTACTCCTTCTCTTACTCTCAGCTGGTGACATCAATCCCAATCCTGGCCCTCCTCACCAACTATTATCCGAACTCCAAAGATCTCACCGCAACCTCTCTAACCTCATCTCTATTCCTCTACTCCCCATCTCTTCTCTGCCCTTCTCTTGCGCCCTATGGAATGCCCGCTCTATCTGTAACAAACTCCCCTATATCCAGGACCTCTTTATCTCGCGTCACCTCCATCTGCTCGCCATAACAGAAACATGGCTCTGCCCTGATGACTCTGCTTCAGTCGCAGCCCTGTGCCATGGCGGTTATCTTTTTTCACATACTCCTCGCCCTGCTGGTCGCGGGGGTGGTGTTGGACTACTTCTCTCGCCCTCCTCCAGATTTCAGCCCCTTCTTCCACCTCAATCTCACTGTTTTTCCTCCTTTGAAGTCCACTCTATCTGCCTTTTCTCTCCTCTGCCTCTTCGAATAGCAGTCATTTATCGTCCCCCTGATAAGTCCCTTTCATCCTTTCTCAGTGACTTTGATGCCTGGCTTGCCTTCTTCCATGATCCTTCCTCCCCCTCTCTCATCCTTGGTGACTTTAATATTCCTGCTAATGATCCTTCCAACTCTTATATTTCCAAGTTACTCGCTTTAACGTCCTCCTTTAATCTCCAACTATGCTCCACCTCCCCACTCATCAAAATGGTCACTGTCTTGATCTTATCTTCTCCTCTAACTGTTCACCCTCTAGATTCCTTGCCTCTGATCTTCCCCTCTCTGATCACCATCTTATAACGTTCACACTTAAATCTCCTCCCTCCAAGTCCTGTCCTATCTTATCTAATTTATCTAGGAATCTTCATGGTATTGACCCTTCATCTCTATCCTCCCATGTTTCAAACCTCCTCTCGACTGTGGCACCCTCCACGTCTGTCAACGAGGCTGTTTCTTCTTACAACAATATTCTATCATCTGCCTTAGACACTCTTGCACCTTTGATGACCCGCCCTATAAGGCGTACAAAACCCCAACCTTGGCTGACTTCTAATATCCGCTACCTACGTTCCTGTACCCGCTCCGCCGAACGCCTCTGGCGGAAATCTCGGGCCCTTGCTGATTTCTTACACTTTAAGTTCATGCTGACCTCCTTCCAATCTGCTCTTTTACTCGCCAAACAGGATTATTATATCCAACTGACTAACTCTCTTGGCTCTAACCCTCAACTTCTCTTCACCACATTGAACTCTCTCCTCAAGGTGCCCCCTCCCCCAACTCCCCCTTCATTATCTCCTCAGACCCTTGCTGAATTCTTTCACGACAAGGTTCAAAAGATAAACCTTGCATTCTCTACCTCGCCACCTCTCCCTCCACTAGTCCGTTCCCCTCTCTCTCCTTCCCCTCATTCACTTTCCTCCTTTCCTGAAGTTACTATTGAGGAAACTATACTTCTCCTTTCTTCCTCAAAATCTACCACCTGTTCCTCTGATCCCATTCCCACCCACCTTCTTAATGCCATCTCTCCTGCTCTTATTCCTTTTATCTGTCACATTCTCAACCTCTCACTTTCCACTGCGACTGTCCCTGCTGCCTTTAAACATGCTGTGGTCACACCTCTCCTTAAGAAGCCTTCACTCGACCCTACTTGTCCCTTTAATTACCGACTCATCTCCCTCCTTCCTTTTCTCTCCAAATTACTTGAGTGTGCTGTTCACCGCCGCTGCCTTGATTTTCTCTCCTCACATGCTATTCTTGACCCACTACAATCTGGTTTTCGCCCTCTCCACTCAACCGAAACTGCACTTACTAAAGTCTCCAATGACCTATTACTGGCTAAATCCAGAGGTCAATATTCCATCCTCATTCTTCTTTATCTTTCCGCTGCTTTTGACACTGTTGATCACAGCATACTTCTCGATACCCTGTCCTCACTTGGATTCCAGGGCTCTGTCCTTTCCTGGTTCTCTTCCTACCTCTCCCTCTGCACCTTTAGTGTTCACTCTGGTGGATCCTCTTCTACTTCTATCCCTCTGCCTGTCGGCGTACCTCAGGGTTCTGTTCTTGGTCCCCTCCTCTTTTCTATCTACACTTCTTCCCTTGGTTCATTAATCTCATCCCATGGCTTTTCCTACCATCTCTATGCTGATGACTCCCAAATCTACCTTTCTACCCCTGATATCTCACCTTGCATCCAAACCAAAGTTTCAGCGTGCTTGTCTGACATTGCTGTCTGGATGTCTCAACGCCACCTGAAATTAAACATGACCAAAACTGAGCTTCTCATTTTTCCCCCCAAACCCTCCTCCCCACTCCCCCCGTTTTCTATTTCTGTTGATGGCTCTCTCATTCTCCCTGTCTCCTCAGCTCGAAACCTTGGGGTCATCTTTGACTCTTCTCTCTCCTTCTCTGCTCATATCCAGCAGATCGCCAAGTCATTTCTTTCTTTACAACATCCGTAAAATCCGCCCCTTTCTTTCTGAGCACTCTACCAAAACCCTCATCCACACCCTTGTCACCTCTCGCTTAGACTACTGCAATCTGCTTCTTGCTGGCCTCCCACTTAGTCACCTCTCCCCTCTCCAATCGGTTCAAAACTCTGCTGCCCGTCTCGTCTTCCGCCAGGGTCGCTTTACTCATACTACCCGTCTCCTCAAGTCGCTTCACTGGCTCCCTATCCGTTTTCGCATCCTGTTCAAACTTCTTCTACTAACCTATAAATGTACTCATTCTGCTGCTCCCCAGAATCTCTCCACACTCGTATTAGATTGTAAGCTCTTTGAGCAGGGACTGTCTTTCTTCTATGTTTGTGCAGCGCTGCGTACGCCTTGTAGCGCTATAGAAATGCTAAATAGTAGTAGTAGTAGTCCTTCCCTACACCCCTTCCCGAGCACTCCGCTCCATGGATAAATCCTTCTTATCTGTTCCCTTCTCCACTACTGCCAACTCCAGACTTCGCGCCTTCTGTCTCGCTGCACCCTACGCCTGGAATAAACTTCCTGAGCCCCTACGTCTTGCCCCATCCTTGGCCACCTTTAAATCTAGACTGAAAGCCCACCTCTTTAACATTGCTTTTGACTCGTAACCACTTGTAACCACTCGCCTCCACCTACCCTCCTCTCCTCCTTCCTGTACACATTAATTGATTTTGATTTGCTCACTTTATTTTTGTCTATTAGATTGTAAGCTCTTTGAGCAGGGACTGTCTTTCTTCTATGTTTGTGCAGCACTGCATACACCTTGTAGCTTTATAGAAATGCTAAATAGTAGTAGTAGTAGAAATCAAACAAAGCAAAACATAGAAAAGAAAATAAGATGATACCTTTTTTATTGGACATAACTTAATACATTTCTTGATTAGCTTTCGAAGGTTGCCCTTGTAGCTGATGGAAACAGCATTAACAAAGATTGTATTTTGTGCTCATTTTTCTACACTGTTCTGTACAATATAGTAACATGGCCAAATTTCAGTGAGGATATCCTGTTTCCTGATGGGTTCATGTTAACTGTTGTAATCTGCCTTGGAAAGCCTGGTGTTATAAAGATTGCAAGTAAAATTAAACTCTCCTTTCATTGGGGCACATGGAATCACATGTTCACCTCATCTCTTTTATTTATTTATTTATTTATTTATTGCATTTGTATCCCACATTTTCCCACCTCTTTGCAGGCTCAATGTGGCTTACAATACATCATGGATAGTGGAAGTGTGAGGAGAGTAGACATTTGGTGTTACAGAGGATTGGGTTTCATGGTAGAGTAGTACATAATAATAAGAGAACGAAAAAAAGAAAAAAACAGAAGGCATTAATTTACATTCAGGGTATATGTGGGAAATTCAGATGACTTGGTCTTTGTGATAGGTCTTGTTGAAGAGATGGGTCTTTTGCAGTTTCCGGAAGTTGGTCAGTTCGTAGACCGCTTTCAGGTTACGTGGCAGTTCGTTCCAGAGTTGTGCACTCCTATAAGAAAAGGTTGATGCGTGCATTAGTTTGTACTTTAGTCCTTTACAGTTGGGGAAATGAAGGTTGAGGAATGTGCGAGAAGATTTTTTAGCATTTCTGGGTGGTAGGTCTATCAGGTCTGACATATAGGCTGGGGCATCGCCATGGATGATCTTATGTACTTTTGTGCAAATGGCTCTGTTTTGAGCATGTTTCAGGGACAAGTGGTTTTCATGTCAAAATAATAAAAATAAATATTTTCTTTCATGCAGACCTCTCACGTTTAAACATAAATAAATGGGTTATAGGCCCCTAATGCAGTCCATTGTTTTTTATATATATTTTGTCATTGTGATGACTTATACTGTGCCAAAACTGGAAATACAATGAGACAGAATAAAATAATTCAGTAACATTCAAAAGGTATCAATGAACATTATAATTGTGTTTGCATTTGGATAATAACAGAAAATGCTGTTGAATGACTTGAAGAAGAAATAAATATATATCACAGAACTGAGAACTGGAAAATGTTGACACATTTAGACTGACTTTGGACTTCTGTCGGAAGGTAGCTTTGCCCTCATTATTGAATCTCTCTCTTTTAAATAGTAGTAATAAACAATATTAAGTGCAGTTTTATAATAGTCCATTGCATGACTCCACAAAACAAAAGGAGCAAGTTTAACCCATCTTTCTCTTTTGATCTAAGCACAGGAAAAAAAGAAGATTTTAAATGCTCCTAGGTTTCAACCTAATTCATGTTTAATGTGGGATGTAAATTTCATAAATAAGTAAATAAATAGATAGAAATTCTGAATGTTGTGCACCTGATTCTCATAACATGAAGTCTGTTTTAGTGGCTGTTTACCAGGAGAAAAAAAATCTCTGCACAAATATAACACATGTTAGGGTGCCCCTATAACCAGCCCTTCCAAATGACACACTGATTACGATTTATAACAAATTACTACTCTACCTATGAAAAGTTATTCCATTATTATATTTCCTCTGTGTACATCTGTATGCTGCACAAGCTGCATGTTTGAAAATATAAGTGAGATTAAATAAAAATGCTACCAACAATAAAGAATGACAACATGCAATTAAACTCTGGAATTCGTTGCCAGAGAATGTGGTAAAAGCGGTTAGCTTAGCAGAGTTTAAAAAAGGTTTGGACAGTTTCAGAAAGGAAAGTCCATAGACCATTATTAAATTGGACTTGGGAAAAAGCCACTATTTCTGGGATAAGCAGAATAAAATGTTTTGTACATTTTTGGGATCTTGTCAGGTATTTGTGACTTGAATTGGCCACTGTTGGAAACAAGATGCTGAGCTTGGTGGACCTTTGGTCTGTCTCAGTATGGCAATACTTATGTACTTAACGTGGATGCAGCAACTCATAGGTTTGTTTGCTTTGTTTTGAGCGTATGCAAAATGACAGCTGCGCAGAGAAGGGGAAACACAGACTAACCTAAGTGGCTTCAATTTTTGATTTCATGCCGTCTCCTGTTTTCAATCAACCTTCTTGTATCTGACCCATTATGTGGGCTGAAGCCAGTGCGTTCTTTCTAGCAAAAAAGGTACCGGTACTCAAATGATAGGCAACCCTTCAGGGGTGGGGTGATCACTGAGGGATCCACCCCACAATAGCCAGGCCCCCTGCAATCAGTCATAGAATCTATGACAAGGCAGAATTGGTGTGTAGAGCCTGAGCTCTTTCATTAAAACTTGGGGACCATGGGTCAATTTTGGCAGACAATGGAAAAGGTGCCGGTACTCAGTACCCCCAAGTACCCCCTCAGAAAAAGCCCTGGCTGAAGCCATATTGAGTCATCCAAAACACTAGCAAACGCTATTGAAAACAAGGAGGTTAGATAAAACAGGAGACGGAGTGACATCAAAACATTGAAGCCAATGCTTCCAATCCCAGGGCAAGAAGTAGTTTCCCCATGTCTGTCTCAATAGCAGACTTTTAGGCATATTTTCAAAGCACTTTGGGAGGCTAAGTTCCATAGGTTTCTATGGAACTTTGGGAGGCTAAGTGCTTTGAAAATAAGCCTCTATGTATGTTTCCTTCAGGAAATTGTCTAAACCTTTTTTAAACCCAGATACGCTAACTGCTGTTACCACATTCCTCCGACAAAGAGTTATAGAGCTCAACTATTCATTGAGTGAAAAAATATTTCCTCCTATTTGTTTTAAAAGTATTTTCATGTAACTGCCATGAGTGTCCCCCTAGTCTTTTTTCTTTTGGAAATGAGTAAAAAACCGATTCACTTCTATTCGTTCTACACCACTCAGGATTTTGTAGATCTCAATCATATCTCCCCTCATCCGTCTCTTTTTCAAGCTGAAGAGCCCTAACCTCCTTAGCCTTTCCTCATATGAGAGGAGTTCCATCCCTTTTATCATTTTAGTCACTCTTCTTTGAACCTTTTCTAATTCTGCTATATCTTTTTTGAGATACAGTGACCAGAATTGAACGCAGTGCTCAAGGTGAGGGCACACGATGGAGTGATACAGAGGAATTATAGTAATTTTTGGTCTTCTTTGCAATCCCTTTCCAAATAATTCCTAGCACCTGTTTGTTTTGGCCGCCGCCACACACTGTGCAGAAGATTTTAGTGTATTATCTACAACAACACCTAGATTTTTTTCTCAAGTGCTGACTCCCAAGGTGGACCCTAGCATCAGGTAATTATGATTTGGAATATTCTTTCCAACGTGCATCATTTTGCATTTGTCCAGTTTAAATTTCATCTTCCATTTGGATGCCCAGTCTTCCAATTTCCTAAGGTCTTCCTGCAATTTCTCACAGTCTGTATGTGTTTTAACAACCTTGAATAGTTTTGTGTCATCTTGCAAATTTGATCACCTCACTCTTACTTTCCATTTTGAAACATCTGAACTGAGCATGCACGGGAGTGCTGGTATCGGCTGCTGAAGTTTCAAGTTTGTTTTTTTGCATATAACATATAACAATAGCAGATAACAATGTGACAATATAACAGTGATATCAAGGACCTATGATGATGCACAAAATTAAAATAGAAAATTGTGAAATGAGAGATGAGCAATATCAGAGCTATTCAAAGGCGAAGCATAAGGGGAGACAAAATGAGGAGGGGAGGTGAAAGGATACAGTATATTTTGTTGAATGCTTATCATATACAGTAAATTATGCAAGCAGGTTTTTCAAGCAGATTGGAAAGACTTGAAGTATTCATCTAATGAAAACCAAATTAGTAATTTTTTTCCAGTGACACCAGTAATCGCGACTGCTGTCATTTCTAATTTATGGTAGTATAACAGAGACTAAACAAAAAAACAGCACCCACGGGCCTTTAAAAATGGAACACAGTTCTTTAATGAATGAGCCTTGACAAAAAGACCCGACACGGGTCTTGTTTCGGTGACTAGCACCTGCGTCAGGGGTCTACATAGAATACAAAACACAGAAATAATATATTTTAATTTTTTAACATATAATGAATAAAACAAAAAATTAATATTTAGACTCATCAAGCATACATATAAGCCTATATAAACACCTAAAGCATTTAATATTTTAACATTCTCATATATTATTATAAAGTAATTTGAAAATAAATGGATAATTAACCAAAACAAAAATGGTAACTCACCACAGTGATGACGTGGAAAACTTGGGGAATAACTTGAATATATTCCTCTACAATATATTATTCCTAACTTTTGGACAAAAAATGTTTAATATATTAATATTATATGTTTAAAACGCTTATTTTAATTATTTATAATATATTTTATAAAAAGGTCATATTATATAATACTGGCTATAACTAAATTTCATATTCATAAAAGCTTAAACAGAAAGGTCAAAAATAATTTTTAAAAAACATTTTAAAATGTACAATAAATTTCAAACATCACACTGATAATATTATAAACCTTCAAAAACATTCAAATCAGCACAGAAATGAATAAATATATAAATCCTCAAATATAAAAAAAACAAAAACTATTATATCTAGTGGCATTACTTGATCTTAATTTTTAAAAAAACATTTTGTCACTATTTATAGATTTGTTAAATATATTAAAATTGCTATGTAGTCAGTTAATTGTTTTGACAATTACTCAATATTCTGTCATTTTATATATATTTTAAATAAATGGATATTTTAACAATGTAGGCTTTAGGACCTAGTAAATGATTCCTGCATATCTGGCAGGCTTTTAGACCCACATTTGATAGGATAAAGGTTAATGCTTTCAACATTTGTGAAAATCAGGTGTTTTAATTTAAGTTAATTACATCTTTTTTGCACCGTGTGTGAGGTAGTACTAAAAGCAGAGCCTTTTGAGAGCACAGCTTTTCATCCCTTTGGATACAGAAAGTGAAAGTGCCTTGTTGCTTTGTAGCTTTTACTATATGAGACATGGGGGTAAGTTTTTGTCATGACAATAAAATGTAGGTAGTTTCTAAGTTAGGCACTATAGTATTTGCTGCTTCATGATTTGACAACTTTTATCAATTGCACAATCCTCTTGGTAGCGTCTGTGGCATTATGGTTTGTTATACTGAGGCAGTGGACAAAAGAAATGATATTAAAAGCTTGGTGCTTGAATTCAACTTTTTCAGTTCTGCAAGTGATGGAGGAATGGCAGATGGTTTAGATTACTTAGAAAGTCTAGCGTTTGGCTAAGCTAAAGGTTAGAAAGGTCAGTGAGAAATGAAACTCTGTCCCTTGTGATTGATGGATTGCTAAATGCTGGCACATATGTATACTATTATGAATGAACAAAGGAATGAGCCAGACATGCTGTAGTTTAAAAGTAGTTTAAAGCTGGTTAAATAATTCTAGATATAAATGAGTTAGATTTTAGAAGTTCTTGATGTTTAGATATGTCTTATAAGGATGCTTATTTTAGAATATGTTTTATTTTGGTAGTTAATATGTAGAATACCTTTTTAAATCTAATGTTTGTCCAACTCTTTGCCTTACGTTCTGAGTAAAACTGTAGTTGAAGAGATCAGCATATGGTTTAACTTAGCCATAGTTCTGGCTGGTTCAATGTATGAAGCTAATAAGTGAAAGAGGTCAGAGAAGTCAGCTCTCTTCTCCTTGATTGATTAGCTAAGTATAGGAATGGTTCTGAAAATAATAACAAACTATAGCTGTATGCTATTAAGTAAGATTGGCCCTTGACCCTTTAATGAATGCCAGAGTTCAGTTAGCAGTTAGTACTAGGAATATGAGAAATTAATCATAATAACGTGCAGGAGTTCTGGAGCCCAAATGTCTGGTGTGAGGGGCCCAGGTCATAGGTCAGTTTAGGAAATATCGAACCTATGTAACTGATATTTTTATAGAGCTGATTGGTTGAGACAAGGTAACCAATCTATTTTTTACCATCTGGAAAGTAAGGGGGGCTAGGAGGGGGCTTAGGACTGTATTTAAGTGGGAGTAGAAGCAGCTTACGTCAGAAGGAACAGACAGAAGAAGGAGAGCTGAAGGAAGAAGGAACAGACAGAAGAAGAAGAAGACAGCAGAAGAAGAGAAGCAGCTGAGACAGAAGCCACAAAGACACAGAGAGCTGAGAAAGAGAAGAAGAGACTTAATGCTGATGTTCTACTTTGTTTGCTGGTAAATAAAGAAGATTTCTCTCTCATTCTGATGTGTGCTGTTTGACTCCTGAAGTACCACAGATTCTGCTAACAATAGGGGTAATTCATGCATCCATTCCTGCAACAATACTTATTGAAACTCTTCTGTTTGGCAATACAGTTTGAGGTATACAGACTTTTTTTTTTGATACTTCAGTTAAAATGAAAGTCAGTATTTTATTGCTTATGAAAATCATTTTTGCAATGTTTTAAAAGAAATATTGAAGACATTTTATTAAATAAACGCTGATGAGAGCAACATATATATATATTATAGCATTAACAGGGCTTCTATTATTTTTTGGAGCTCTGGGTACATTTGTTTCGTTATCTGCCAATTTTAATTAATTATGTAAATTTTATTTGTAACTGCTAATGGTATTTTAGCTAGTGACAAAACACCTTTAAAATTTGCATTTATCTTTTTATCTGCCAATCGCAATTAATTATACAAATGGCATTTTGAATAGTGACAAAAGGCTAACAGGGCTTTTATTTACTTATTTATTGTTTGGAGCTCTGGGTACACTTGTTTTGCTATCTGCCAATTTTATCTGTAACTGATAATGCTACTTTAGTCAATGAAAAAATAATTTTGAATTTGTTATTCATCTTTTTATCTGCCAATTGCAATCAATTACGCAAATGGCATTTTGAATAGTGACAAAATGGTTTTTAAAAATTAAGATCAAGTAATGCCACTAGATATAGTTTTTGTTTTTTTATATTTGAGGATTTATATATTTATTCATGTCTGTGCTGATTTGAATGTTTTTGAAGGTTTATAATATTATCAGTGTAATGTTTGAAATTTATTGTACATTTTAAAATGTTTTTTAAAAATTATTTTTGACCTTTCTGTTAGTTTAAGCTTTTATGAATATGAAATTTAGTTATAGCAAGTATTATATAATATGACCTTTTTATAAAATATAAATAATTAAAATAAGCGTTTTAAACATATAATATTAATATATGAAACATTTTTTGTCCAAAAGTAAGGAATAATATATTGTAGAGGAATATATTCGAGTTATTCCTCAAGTTTTCCACGTCATCACTGTGGTAAGTTACCATTTTTGTTTTGATTAATTATCCATTTATTTTCAAATTACTATATAATAATATATGAGAATGTTAAAATATTAAATGCTTTAGGTGTTTATAAAGGCTTATATATGTATGCTTGATGAGTCTAAATATTAATTTTTGGTTTTATTCATTATATGTTAAAAAGTTTAAAAAATTTTTAAAAATATATTATTTCTCTGTTTTATATTCTATGTAGACCCCTGATGCAGGTGCTAGTCACCGAAACACGGTCCGTGTCAGGTCTTTTTGTCAAGGCTCATTCATTAAAGAACCGTGTTCCATTTTTAAAGGCCCATGGTGCTGTTTTTTTGTTTGGACTTTAGTTTGTACTTCGTTCTCTCTCTTTTGTTATATTCAAGTATAACAGAGACTGCCACCAAATATGAGAGTTCAGTAAATTTACATCTTTCCAGTTTGTCAATATAAGTTTCTGAGCAATGGTAAGTAAGATGTCTAATAATCTTTTTTGATAATCAGAAAGGTTCACTGAAATGGGGGCTGATTTAAAGATGACTATTCAAACTGATAAGGGAATATCATTGTGAAAAATAGACTTGACAGTAGTCCATATTAAATTCCAAAGGATTGTAGGAAAGTGCAGTCATATGTGAAGTAAATAAAGTTCCAAGCTGTAGTTTACAATGCCAACAGACATTAGAGGATATCAAACCTGCTGCGTGAAGTTTCCGAGGTGTCCAGTTCAACTTATAATAGAGAAAAAACATTGATTGGAGAACGCTGGCTGAGGAAAGCGACTTCAAAATAGTATGAGAAAGGTATTTTCGAGCAGTCGTATCTGGACGGTAGCTGGTTTCTGATTCTTAGAAATCAATAATAGAGTTATTTACTTTGCATAGAGGTTTCAGCAGCAATTTGTAACTAGATGATGCTATGTGACCTTTAACAAGAAAGGATTGTGCTGTAGAGATTATCGAGGGTTGACTATTGTTTAATAGAGAAGTAAATTTACAGGTAGATAAAGAGTAACTAAATTGCAACCATTGGTAGTAGCAGAGAGAAAGTAGAGAGAAATTGGATTGTAAACATGAGAATGACAAGTTTTTTTAGTATGAAAACTTTGTATCTCAGTCATTTGTTCATATTAAACTTAGCTTTAAACCACCAAGACTAATAATTGAGATACAAGGTTTTCAAACTATTTTTTGGTTTAGCTTGACATCTGTTTATATAGTTTCAGGTCCCTCTTGAGGTAGTATAGGTTTTCTAAACAGTTTTTTAGTAGTAATATTACAAATGTCAGCAATTGACCATATACCTTGATTAATCTATGGTTTATAGAAACAAGTGGAATTATTGATAGTAATTTTAGGATTATACCACAAAGATGCTTGTAGTGAGGTAGAGAAAGGGCTTTCTAGAGTGTTATCAAATTCAGTGAGACAAGTGTGTGTGTTGACAAGTAAAGGGTTAGTTTTAATAGTAGTCAAAAGCGTAACAGAGGGCATTAAGTTGGTAAGCATAGGTGAAAGTAGGGATCTTTCTAGTGAGAACCTAAGAGAAAAATAATCCGATATATCAGGAACAAGCTATCTAAGATCTTGTTGTATGATAAAGGATTTGTGATAGAGCAAGAAGTCTGGAAAACGTACACCAAAATGTGAAAGGCCCCCAAAGATTATTTTGTATTTGATATACCGCCAAAACTTTCAAGGCAGTTTGCAAATTACAGTTAAAAGAAAACCCAACAAATATGTTGTAAGCATAATAAAAACAAAAAGGAAGGGATGGACTGACATGGATCTGAGCCCCGGGGCAATAAGGGTTATGCCCCCCCCCCCCCCCAACCTCCCATCTGACAGATTATTGGCGCTTGAGAGAGAACGAAGGGAAGCTGAAGGCACGCCGAGCCAGCATGCGTTTCACTGGTGCTGACATGCTGTGTCGCTGCCGACGCCGCCTTCCCTTAACCCCGAGCAGGTATCAAGTTTTAAATTTCGGAGTGGGGGCGGGAACTGGACCTGGTGCTCGGTGGGAGGGAGGGAAGGAGGAAGGCCTGATGCTGGGTGGGTGGGAAGGAGGAAGGCCTGATGCTGCTGGGTGGGAGGGAGGGAGGAAGGAAGGAAGACAAGCAGGCAGGCAGGCCTGATGCTGGGTGGGGTGCCTGGCGCTTGATGCTGGGTGAGTGGGAGGGAGGGGTGCCTGCCTGCCTGATGCTGGGTGGGAGGGGTGCCTGGTGCTAGGTGGGTGGGAGGAAGGCGTGCTTGATGCTGGGTGACAATTATGGGTTTAAGCTCCGCCCCAACCCCACCCCCTTTAGCCTCCCCAAAAAGTTGGGCCACCGACCGCCTATGCATCTAAGGCCCAGCCAGTTCCCCATTCAAAACAAGAGATGAGCGTTTGACTGACTCCAGCAGAGCATAGCCTCCATAACAATAACCATTCTGGAAGAGCTACCGGTGGGCAGAGGCTGAGTTTTTACCATGAAAGGTGGCTCCTTGTAACCTGAGAGCAAAGTAGATTCAGCTCTCAGCACAAGGAGGTACTTACAGAGGAACTCTGCCCTTCTAAAGGCCCATGTGGTCAAGCCCGTTCCACCAGGGGAAGAAGGGAAGAGATTCTATTCCAGGTACTTCCTTGTCCCAAATAAGATAAGGAGGATGCATCCCATCCTAGACCTAAGGGCCCTGAACAAATTCCTAGTCAAAGAAAAGTTCCAGATGGTTTCTCTGGGCACTCTTCTCCCAGTGATTCATGAAAAGATTGGCTATGTTCTCTGGGGTTAAAGGATGCCTATACTCACATCCCGATACCTCAGGCCACAGGAAGTATCTCAGATTTCAGGTGGGAACATGTCACTTTCAGTACTTCTTGTTGCCATCTGGCCTCATGTCAGCTCCCAGGGTTCTCACCAAATATCTAGCGGTAGTTGCAGCATTGCTACACAGACTAGGAGTCCAGGTGTTTCCCTACATGAATGAATGGCTGGTGAACAGCACGTTGAAAGACGGTGCTCAGGAGTCCATGTGGAGAACTATTTGTGTGCTAGAGCTACTAGGGTTAATTTTAAACTACCCCAAGTCCCATCTGCTCCTGGTTCCATAATTGGAGCCCTTCCAGAAAAGCAGCAGGCGCATGCCTTTCTCCCTGTGCAAAGGGTGGATACTCTAGCCACACTCACCACTCAGGTTCAAGTCAGATAGCAGGTCACAGCTCAGCAGATGTTGAGGTTACTAGGTCACATGGCCTCCACTGTGCATGTCACACCCTTGACACATCTTCACACGAGAACTGCCCGGTGCTGTTAAGCCTCTGGGAACCTAGCAGATGTCATCTGGGAAACACCGGAGTTGATTCAGATCCTCCTCTGGTGGACAAATCAATCCAATTTGACCGTGGGACATCCATTCCAAATTCCTCAGCCCCAGAAAGTTCTGACAATGGATGCATCCCACCTGGGGTGGGGAGCTCACTTGTATGGGCTTCACACACAAGGTGCTTGGTCAGCTCAGGAGACAGATCTTCACATCTATCTTCTGGAGCTACAGGTGATCTGGAACACTCTAAAGCCTTTCAGAGATCGGCTTTTCAAACAAATTGCACTAATTCAAAACAGACGATCAGGCTTCAATGTATTAAACCAACAAGCAGGGGGGTACCGGATCATACCCTCTGTGTCAGGAGGCCCTCTGGATGTGTGTCACAGTTTTGGCTGTGCCCCACGTCCAGATTTATTTTTTTATCAGTAATCTGGCTCTGTGACGTCTCCAGACTGTCTTTTACCTGCATGGTGGCTTCTGCTGTTGGTGTTCCTGCAGCCAAGCCTCGCTCTGGTGTCCCTGCAACCAAGCCTTGTTTTGTTGTTCCTGCAGCCAAGCCTCATTCCTAGTTGTGACATCATCAGCTAACTCCTTTATAAAGGACCTTGGAACTTTCATGCATTGCCTTTGCAACAGCCCTTTTTACCCTTTACTTGCTGCAATGTTGTTGTTTAAATCTGAGTGAACTGCTCTTCTTGTTAACTGTGCCTCCGGGCACAGTCCTAAGCTGTTTCTGTGTGTGTGGTTCTTGTTTGAACCTATGTGAATCATTCTTTTGTTAGTTATGCTTCTTGGCACAGCCCTGAGCTGTTTCTGTGTATGTGGTTCTTGTTTCAACCTTTGTGAATTACTCTTCTGTTTGCTGTGCTTCCTGGCACAGCCCTGAGCTGTTTCTGTGTGTGTGGTTCTTGTTCGAACCTGTGTGAATTACTCTTCTGTTTGCTCTTCCATTTGGCTGTGTGGCATAGCCCTGAGAGGCCTCTTTGTGTGGTTTCCCTTTACCCTTTGCTTGTTGTTTCTGATATTTGAATATGAGTGAGTTGTTCTTCCATTTGGCTGTGTGGCTCAGCCCTAAGCTGCCTCTTTGTGTAGTTTCCCTTTACCCTTTGCTTGTTGTATATGATGTTTAAATCTCAGTGAGAGGCTCTTCCATTTAGCTGTAGCTACTAGTAGAGCTCTGAACTTCCTTTCTGTGTTGCATGAGTGGGCTGCTCTACTGTTTAGCTGTAGCTACTAGCACAGCCCTGATCTTCCTCTCTGTTTGGTTTTGGTTTGAGTTTGAGTGGGTGGTTCTTCTGTTTAGCTGTGGCTACTAGCACAGCCCTGATCTTCTTCTCTGTTTGGTTTTGATTTGAGTTTGAGTGGGTGGTTCTTCTGTTTAGCTGTGGCTACTAGCACAGCCCTGATCTTCCTCTCTGTTTGGTTTTGATTTGAGTTTGAGTGGGTGGTTCTTCTGTTTAGCTGTGGCTACTAGCACAGCCCTGATCTTCCTCTCTGTTTGGTTTTGATTTGAGTTTGAGTGGGTGGTTCTTCTGTTTAGCTGTGGCTACTAGCACAGCCCTGAGCTGTCTCTCTGTGTGGGATGAATAGGCTGCTCTTCTGTGTAGCTGTGGCTACTAGCACAGCCCTGATTTTCCTCTCTGTTTGGTTTCTGTTTGAATTTGATTGGGTGGTTCTTCCGTTTAGCTGTGGCCACTAGCACAGCCCTGAACTGTCTCTCTGTGCGGCACAAGTGGGTGGCTCTTCCGTTTAGCTGTGGCTACCAGCACAGCCCTGAGCTACCTTTCTGTGTGTTTTTTGAGTCCTCTCTGTGTGGTTGCTGTTTGTTTCTGTTTGTGCTGCTCTTCCATATAGCTGTGGTTCCTAGCAGGGGCGTAGCCAGACTTTGGCGGGAGGAGGGTCCAGAGCCCAAGGTGAGGGGGCACATTTGCCCCCCCCTGCCGCCACAGACTTCCCCCCCCCCCCCCCGCCGCCAACTTTGACGACCCCTCCCGCCGCCAACCCTAGCCCGCCGTGAGCTACCTTTGCTGGCGGGGGACCCCAATCCCCACCAGCCGAGGAGGTCCTTTTCTTCCCGCGAAGGCTTCGTTCTGTTTATGACGTCCTACACGTTGTACGTGCAGGATGTCAGACTCACAGAAACAGAACGGCTTCATTCTGTTTCTGTGAGACTGACATCCTGCATGTACAATGTGCAGGACATTAGAAACTGAACGAAGTCTTCGCGGAAAGAAGAGGACCTCCTCGGCTGGCAGGGATTGGGGTCCCCCGCCAGCAAATGTAGCTCACGGCGATGGCGGGGGAGGGTTGACGGCGGGAGGGGGGTCGTGAGGGTCATCGGCAGGGGGGTCCAGGGCCAAATCTATGGGGGCCCAGGCCCCCTGGCCCCACGTAGCTACGCCACTGGTTCCTAGCACAGCCCTGTGCTGCCTCTCTGTGTGGATTCCCTTTAGCCCTTTACTTGCTGTATCTGCTATTTGAACTTGTGTGAGCTATTTCTTTGTGTGGGGTTGTCTTTTACCCTTCAATTCTGTTTGTACCTGTGTATAGGGTCTTTTGACCTTTTGTTTGTGGCTGTGTTTTGCACAGCGTTTGTGTGCTGCTTGGTTAGTATTTTTAGGGGATTTCATTCTGTTTCTTTCCCCTTTCTGTTTGTTTGCGTTTCAGTTCGGCCTTGCAGCCTGTGCGCTTGGGCTCTGTTATGTGTGGGTTCCAGTTCAGCCATGCGGCCCGTATAAGTATTCTTCCTTTTGTTCCTGGTTCCTGCTGTAGTCAAGCTCCATTCCTGGTTCCTACTACAGCTAGGCTCTGTTTCTACTTTGTCTTTAGGTCACACTGCTTGCTTGCTTGCCTGCCGTGTCGTGTGCCTTGTCTTGTGTTGCTCTTTTTCATGTCTGTATCCAGTTCTTGGTCTGCCTTGTCTTGTCTGGATTCAGGGTCTGGCTCGCTTCTGCTTTGTGCCATCCCAGAGGACTTGTCTGCTGCAGCCCTGGCTGCAGTCCAAGAGCTCACCATCCCTGAATCCGTGACAATGTGGAAATGGGCTATCCAGAACAGGATAGTTCTCAGAGCCACATACCTGGCAGGCAAATCCGACAGCCTTGCCGACAGACTGAGCAGGGTCATGCAACTGCATGAGTGGTCTCTCAGCATAGGTGTAGCCTCTGAGATTTTCTGAGTGTGGGACACTCCCTTGGTGCCACTCTGTATAATCACATAAGTACATAAGTACATAAGTAGTGCCATACTGGGAAAGACCAAAGGTCCATCTAGCCCAGCATCCTGTCACCGACAGTGGCCAATCCAGGTCAAGGGCACCTGGCACGCTCCCCAAACGTAAAAACATTCCAGACAAGTTATACCTAAAAATGCGGAATTTTTCCAAGTCCATTTAATAGCGGTCTATGGACTTGTCCTTTAGGAATCTATCTAACCCCTTTTTAAACTCCGTCAAGCTAACCGCCCGTACCACGTTCTCCGGAAACGAATTCCAGAGTCTAATTACACGTTGGGTGAAGAAAAATTTTCTCCGATTCGTTTTAAATTTACCACACTGTAGCTTCAACTCATGCCCTCTAGTCCTAGTATTTTTGGATAGCGTGTACAGTCGCTTCACATCCACCCGATCCATTCCACTCATTATTTTATACACTTCTATCATATCTCCCCTCAGCCGTCTCTTCTCCAAGCTAAAAAGCCCTAGCCTTCTCAGCCTCTCTTCATAGGAAAGTCGTCCCATCCCCACTATCATTTTCGTCGCCCTTCGCTGTACCTTTTCCAATTCTACTATATCTTTTTTGAGATACGGAGACCAGTACTGAACACAATACTCCAGGTGCGGTCGCACCATGGAGCGATACAACGGCATTATAACATCCGCACACCTGGACTCCATACCCTTCCTAATAACACCCAACATTCTATTCGCTTTCCTAGCCGCAGCAGCACACTGAGCAGAAGGTTTCAGCGTATCATCGACGACGACACCCAGATCCCTTTCTTGATCCGTAACTCCTAACGCGGAACCTTGCAAGACGTAGCTATAATTCGGGTTCCTCTTACCCACATGCATCACTTTGCACTTGTCAACATTGAACTTCATCTGCCACTTGCACGCCCAATCTCCCAGTCTCGCAAGGTCCTCCTGTAATCGTTCACATTCCTCCTGCGACTTGACGACCCTGAATAATTTTGTGTCATCGGCGAATTTAATTACCTCACTAGTTATTCCCATCTCTAGGTCATTTATAAATACATTAAAAAGCAACGGACCCAGCACAGACCCCTGCGGGACCCCACTAACTACCCTCCTCCACTGAGAATACTGGCCACGCAATCCTACTCTCTGCTTCCTATCTTTCAACCAGTTCTTAATCCATAATAATACCCTACCTCCGATTCCATGACTCTGCAATTTCTTCAGGAGTCTTTCGTGCGGCACTTTGTCAAACGCCTTCTGAAAATCCAGATATACAATATCAACCGGCTCCCATTGTCCACATGTTTGCTTACCCCCTCAAAAAAATGCATTAGATTGGTGAGGCAAGACTTCCCTTCACTAAATCCGTGCTGACTTTGTCTCATCAGTCCATGTTTTTGTATATGCTCTGCAATTTTATTCTTAATAATAGCCTCCACCATCTTGCCCGGCACCGACGTCAGACTCACCGGTCTATAATTTCCCGGATCTCCTCTGGAACCCTTCTTAAAAATCGGAGTAACATTGGCTACCCTCCAGTCTTCCGGTACTACACTCGATTTTAGGGACAGATTGCATATTTCTAACAGTAGCTCCGCAAGTTCATTTTTTAGTTCTATTAATACTCTGGGATGAATACCATCAGGTCCCGGTGATTTACTACTCTTCAGCTTGCTGAACTGACCCATTACATCCTCCAAGGTTACAGAGAATTTGTTTAGTTTCTCCGACTCCCCCGCTTCAAATATTCTTTCCGGCACCGGTGTCCCCCCCCCCAAATCCTCCTCGGTGAAGACCGAAGCAAAGAATTCATTTAATTTCTCCGCTACGGCTTTGTCCTCCTTGATCGCCCCTTTAACACCATTTTCGTCCAGCGGCCCAACCGACTCTTTGGCCGGTTTCCTGCTTTTAATGTATCTAAAAAAATTTTTACTATGTATTTTTGCTTCCAACGCTAATTTCTTCTCAAAGTCCTTTTTTGCCCTCCTTATCTCCGCTTTGCATTGGCTTGGCATTCCTTATGATCTATCCTGTTACTTTCAGTTGGTTCTCTTCTCCACTTTCTGAAGGATTGTTTTTTGGCTCTAATGATTTCCTTTATCTTACTGTTTAGCCACGCCGGCTGACGTTTAGTCTTTTTTCCCTTTTTCTAATACGTGGAATATATTTGTCCTGAACCTCCAGGATGGTGTTTTTAAACAGCATCCACGCCTGATGCAAGTTTTTTACTCTGCGAGCTGCTCCTTTCAGTCTTTTTTTCACCATTTTTCTCATTTTGTCGTAATCACCTTTTCTATAGTTAAACGCTAGCGTACTTGATTTCCTAGTTTCACTTCCTTCAATGCCAATATCAAAACCGATCATATTATGATCACTGTTATCAAGCGGCCCTCGTATCGTTACCCCCCTGCACTAGATCATGAGCACCACTAAGGACTAAGTCTAGTATTTTTCCTTCTCTTGTCGGCTCCTGAACTAGCTGTTCCATGAAGCTGTCCTTGATTTCATCAAGAAATCCTATGTCCCTTGCGTGTACAGATGTTACATTAACCCAGTCTATATGCGGGTAATTGAAATCCCCCATTATTATTGTGTTGCCCAGTTTGTTTGCGTCCCTGATTTCCTTTAACATTTCCGCATCCGTCTGTTCGTCCTGGCCAGGCGGACGGTAGTACACTCCTATCACTATCCTTTTCCCCTTTGCACATGGAATTTCAATCCACAGTGATTCCAAGGAGTGTTTTGTTTCCTGCAGAATTTTCAATCTATTTGATTCAAGGCTCTCGTTAATATACAATGCTACCCCTCCACCAATCCGATTCACCCTATCACTACGATATAATTTGTACCCCGGTATGACAGTGTCCCACTGGTTATCCTCCTTCCACCAGGTCTCAGAGATGCCTATTATATCTAATTTTTCATTTAGTGCAATATATTCCAACTCCCCCATCTTATTTCTTAGGCTCCTGGCATTCGCATATAGACATTTCAAACTATGTTTGTTGTTCCTAAGTACATCATGCTTAGTACTTGACAGTATTAATTGGCAATCTTTTGTCTGATTTTTATTGTTATTTAAAGATACCCGATCTACTACCTCAGTACTGTTCCAGGCTCAAGGCACACAACAGACTAGCATCAAAAGCCTTCCTCCTCCATTGGAGGACAAGTCTTCTCTATGCGTATCCTCTCATCCCTCTTGTGAGAAAGACTTTGCTGAAACCCAGGCAAGACTGGGGAACCATGATCCTAATAATCCCATATTGTCCCAGATTTGGTTCCCTCTTCTTCTGGAGTTATCCTCTGAAGAATCTTGAAGACTGGAGTGTTTTCCGATCCTCATAACACAGAACAAGGGATCTTATCTACATCCTAACCTCCAGCCACTGGTTCTCACAGCCTGGATGCTGCAAGCTTAGAGTTTGCTTCCTTGCATCTTCCTCAGGGTGTCTCCAGGGTTTTTCTGGCTTCTAGGAAATATTGCACCAAAAGGTGTTCTTGAATACCTTCTGCACCTCTCTGAGTTGGGTCTAAAGACCAACTCTGTAAGGGTTCACCTCTGTGCAATTAGTGTTTACCATAAGCGTGGGGAAGGTAAGCCCATCTCTTGACAGCCTCTAGTTGTTTGCTTCATGAAAGGTTTGCTCTTGACAAAACCCCCTGTCAAACCTCTGCCTGTGACATGGGACCTCAACGTCATTTTCACCAAGCTGATGAAAGCTCCTTTTGAGCCAATTGATTCCTGTCATCTGAAGTACTTGACCTGGAAAGTCATTTTTTTTGGTGGCTATTAGTTCAGCTCACAAGGTTAGTGAGCTTCAGGCCTCAGTAGCGGATCCACCTAA
The DNA here is from genome assembly GCF_901765095.1 of Microcaecilia unicolor. Classification (NCBI taxonomy): domain Eukaryota; kingdom Metazoa; phylum Chordata; class Amphibia; order Gymnophiona; family Siphonopidae; genus Microcaecilia; species Microcaecilia unicolor. Next base: position 80,692,842 of record NC_044038.1, on the reverse strand, counting down.
CATGAAATTTCATCATAATAGAGTAGTTCTGTGCACATACCCTGCCAAAGGTTGTGTTGGAGTTCCATCTGAATCAGTCTATTGTCTTTCCAACATTTTTTCTGAAATGGCAAAAGTGCACTGAACACCTTGGATTGCAAGCAAGCATTGGCCTTTTACCTGGAGCAGACTAGGCCCTACAGACAGTCCACCCATGTTTTCTTTTCTTTTGATCCTAACAGGATGGGGGGTCGCAATTTGGAAACACAAAGTCTCCAATTGGCTGGCAGATTGCATTTCTTTCACTTATGCCCAGGCTGGGCTGACAAGGATCATGTCAAAGCTCATAATATCAGAGCCATGACAATGTCGGTAGCCCACTTGAGGTCAACCTCTGTAGAAGAAATTCACAAGGCTGCAATGTGGTCTTCAGTCCACACATTTACATTTCACTATTGCTTTGAGTAAGATACCCTATGGAATAGTCAGTTTGGACAAAACAGTTCTGCAGAATTTTTTGGGGGTCTAGAATCCAACTATTCCTTCCTAGGCCCATTTTGTTCTGTTCCAGGCTGCACTCTCACATAGTTTGCATATAGATTTGGTTAATTAATATTTTGAACTCACCATTGCAAGTTCCAACTGTCCTACTGTTGTTTTCAGTGAGCCTGGTAGCTAGGGATTCCCACATGTGAGAATTGTCTGACCTGCTTGTCCTTGAAAGCGGGAGAACTCCTGAGGCAGGACCTGCCATGCTATCCTTAAGGATACTAGTCTTAAAAGTAATATGTACTACTCTTAAGAGTAATATGTAATGATGTGAGATATCCCAGTTTTTTGAACTGCTGTGAAATGTAGTATTGTGGCATGATATCCAGCTTCTGATGCCGCTGCAAAGCGAAACACAGCACTGTGTCGAGCTGTAAACTGAATATTAGAGCTATTAATTGAACACTATGAATGGACTCTCCAATGGGAAATTATTTCAGCAAGTCATTAAATCATCATTGAGGAATTTGACATGGTGGCTCTCATTTGATTTAACGATGGATTGAACATGTTTGGATTGAACATAAGATGACATACAAAGATTTCCCCTGGCTGATTACACTTTTTTGGGCAAAGGATTTGAGGATGAACTTGATATCTGTTAAGGGAATATTGTCGAAGAGCTTCCTGTATAATTCTTTTGTTACCTTAAATGTTATTTTGAGTTGAAATATATCTATGTTTCTCTATAGGAACAGAATATGTAAGAATAGAGGGAATTACTCAGAGCATGTGGTCGCAACATGTGCTCCGACCATGTGGTCTCACATAAAGGCTATACATATTTAACTTTTAATGAATGTGGGAAAAATATATTTTTGATTCTATATTCTATTCTCCACCAATTACCTATAAGGTAATAAGATTTACATTTGTAAGAATAAAGGGGAATTAAATATTATATTTGTTGAATTACATTAACCTGTACTACAAGGTTTAAGCACATGTGCTCAGACCATATATTTAACTTTAAAAAGATTTATTTACAATACAGGTAATGTAATAATGTTACAAGTGAGATGCAGCTTTAAGGAATCTTGCTTACAGGAGAAATTTGCAACAAGATAACAGGTCTGAATAATAAATTAACTTACAAAGAGGGGCATAATCGAACGAAAACGTCTATCTCCATGGGCGTTTATCTCCGAGAACGGGTCCGTGGGCAGACCGAACCGTATTTTCGAAAAAAAATAGACGTCCATGTTTTATTCGACAATTTGTGAGCTGGGCGTTTTTGCTTTTCAGCGATAATGGAAAATGAAAGCGCCCAGCTCAAAAACGAATAAATCCAAGGCATTTGTTCGTGGGAGGGGCCAGGATTCATAGTGCACTGGTCCCCCTCACATGCCAGGACACCAACCGGGCACCCTAGGGGGCACTTTTACAAAAAAAAAAAAAAAAAAAAAGGTAAAAGAGCTCCCAGGTGCATAGTACCCTTCCCTTGTGTGTTGAGCCCCCCCAAATCCCCCTGCCCACAAGTCTACACCATTACTATAGCCCTAAGGGGTGAAGGGGGGCACCTACATGTGGGTACAGTGGGTTTGGGGGGGGGTTGGACGACTAAGCATTAAGCAGCACAATTGTAACAGGTAGGGGGGGATGGGCCTGGGTCCACCTGCCTGAAGTCCACTGCACCCTCTAACAACTGCTCCAGGGACCTGCATACTGCTGCCGGGTATGACATTTGAGGGTGAAAACCATGCCCCAGTCCCGCCTTCACCACGCCTCGGACACGCCCCCGTCAACTTTCTACGCTTCCACGATGAAGTGCAGTTGAAAACGTCCAAGTTCGGCTTTCGATTATACCGTGTTATTCGTTTTTGTGAGATAAATGTCCATCTCCCGATTTAGCTCGGGCGTTTTTCTCATTCGATTATAAGCAGGAAAGTCTTTGTTTCAGAGTTGCTGAAGCTGAGAGAGTGAAGAAGGAATCCTGTCTGCTGAAGAAGTCTTTTCTTGCAAAGCTGTGGTTGTTGCCTGGAGAATTCTTGTCAGGGTGTGTGTGTGTGTAGTTCAGCAGAGAGAAGCAGGTCCCAAGAGCAGCAGATCCCAAGAGAGCGAACTGGGCTTTTTCCAGTCTTTTATACTCTCTTGCTGGACCCTAGGCTGGAGTCAGGTGGGGTGTCTGAGAACTGGCTTCATCTGGTTTTTAGATGGGGCATGGTAACTGGTCCCCTGTTTTATGACATCATAAGACTTCCTGTCTGGACCTCTGTGGCAGATACACATCTATAAGGCATCTGACAGGATTACAAGAGTCTGTCTGAGGGGCTTCTTTTGTCAGATAACTGGGCTTTCAGTCTGAGTTTTTTTTTAGAATAGGTGGAGTTTAGTCTCTGTCTTTTGTTAACTGTTATCAGTAGTTTCCAAGGGGGAAGGGGGAGATGAAAGCCAGACCAGTTGATCTGATTCTGTCCCAATAAATCTTTGCAGCTGCATCTTTTATTCATATATATACATCTCCATCTGATCCAGCAAAATCAATAATTCTGACAATTAACTTATATCATGCTACATGTCATATCATATGCTACATATTTCCCTCTCTTGATTCTTAGTGACAATATTTACACAATATTGGAACGGAGAATCACAAATAACTATAAAAAGTTACAAACTTAATCTTAACCTAATACAGAAGCAGAATTCAAAAAGAACAATAGCGAAGATATTGGACTATTTACATGGGTGTATTGGGAGAAGTGAATCTTTGAATAGTGGATATTGAACCTTGTAATGTGTCACCTAATAGGAATTGTGACTATTATAAGCAAATATTATTATTAATTTTGTTTCTGCTTATGACTTACATTTAGATTGCTAGGTATTCACCATTGTTCAAGTTTTCTGTGGTCATCTGGCATCATTTCAATTAGGCTTCTATTCAGTTAGGCGGTTTTGGGCAGAGTCTGGCTTTGCTCTAGTTTTAACAGGCTTGCAATTACACTCATGTGCCTCATATGCACCACCCCTAGAGACCAGCTCATTTTTGCCACCGCTCAGGGACATAGGTTGCTCCCAAATTGATGCCACACGATATCTTCATGGTATGGCACTGTACATCTGGTTGTAAGAGGTCGTCATCTGGATCTGGTGAAACTTTCTCTTAACCCAGCATGCTAGCCAAATCATTAGCATAAGAGTGAGCAACTGACCAATCAATACCACCACAATGGGATGGAATACATTATTCCCAGTATTTGACTTTCCAAGGAAAATATCCCACCATGAATGTTTCCCTATGTTCCCTATCTCAGGAGCTAACTGATCTATTAATTTATATTAAAAGGGAATAGGTAGTAGTTCAGGACTGGGTATGGATAGATCATTGGAAACATACTGCATTATTGGTCTGGAATAACTAAAATCACATCCTGTAATTTTAGTGACATCACATAGACATAGATTTAAACCTTTAATTACTATGAACAGCATACCATTATTAGCAATAATAAAAGGACAGATAGTTCTAATACATAAACAAGAATGGGAATATGGAACTACTATACTACTGTTATCATTAGAAAGATGAACGGCACAGGTACCATTAAGCATGCAATTATCATAATAATTTCCTAGGCTACTAACACATACAAAATAATTATTCCTATCAATTCTATACAATAATAACTAATTGATAATTGACCGAATAAGCGAAAACAGGGTCATGGTATGGTACCATGAGATATCTTTCAGAGAGAAACTTTGTATGTGTACTGAGTGTAGTAAGAACAGTTACAATATACAATACAATACATTGTATGGACTTTATTTCGAACACTTGCGTCTCTATCTCAAATCTTAACATAATAGGAGATACCAACCTGCACCTTGAAGACCTCACCTCTACAAATACCCAAGAATGCAAAGAGTTCCTACAACTGTGGGATCTTCACGAACCAAGCATGCAACCGACTCACAATAAAGGACACACACTAGATATTATCACATACATATTTGGCCTTGATTCAAACCTTATACTAACAGATACAAAATGGGCACCCGCACCGTGGTCAGACCACTATAAAGCATACATCTCCCTCCAATGGCAAACGAAAGACTCACCTAACAAACAAGAACGAAACACCATGAGAGGAAAAATAGACCTGGTAGTTTTCTGGCAACAGATCTACCACAACGGATGGACAATAAAGGCAGATACATACCAATTCCTCCTAGAATGGGACGATAGATGCAGAACAATATTAGACAATATTGCCCCAACTCAAACCAGAACCTCACACAGAAAGAACTCAATACCATGGTTCAATGAAGAACTGAAAAAACTCAAAACACAAGTTAGAAGGTTAGAACGAGCATGGAATAAAAAGAAAGACAAACACACACTTAACGCCTGGAAACAACTTCGAAGACAATATAAATATACCATAAGACAAACTAAAAGATTATATTACAAAACTGAAATTGGACCAAACTACAAGGACACACTCTTCCAACTTGTGAATAAACTACTAGATATTACACCAGTCACAACCGATAGCACAGATACACCAGAAGCAGACAATCTCACGAGATACTTCAAAGAGAAAATCGAACAATTACGACTTTAAATACTTGTCAGTACCACCGACTATGCTGAACTTGATTGTCTAGATCCAGACCCTGGTGTACACCCAGCAGATAGAACATGACCAACTTCGAGACATTATCGGAGGATATCATCTCCCAAATGCTCAAAAGATTTGCCAAATCTAATTGCAAATTACACATATGCCCAAACAGCCTTATGATATCTGCCCCTCAACAATTTATGACAGACCTAACGAATCACCTGAACCATATGTTACAAAGTGGACTCTTCCCAAAGGAGAAAGGAAACATTCTACTCACCCCCATACCCAAAGATACAAAGAAAAGTACTAGTGAACTAACCAACTACAGGCCAGTAGCATCCATTCCCTTAATAATCAAACTAACAGAAGGGATGGTGACCAAACAACTCACAAACTACTTAAACAAATTCTCAATATTACACGACTCCCAGTCAGGATTTCGATCTAACCACAGTACTGAAACAGTACTAGTGACTCTCATGACTAAATTCAAACAAATGATTGCAACTGGCAAGAACATACTACTTCTACAATTTGACATGTCTACTGCCTTTGACATGGTTGATCATGGAATACTACTACATATCCTCGAGTACTTCAGAATTGGAGGCAACGTTCTCAATTGGTTCAAGGGGTTCCTAACCACATGGTCATACCAAGTGACATCTAATTCGACTACGTCAACCACATGGATACCTGAATGTGGAGTTCCAGAGGGATCCCCCCTCTCACCGACTCTATTCAACTTAATGATAATACCCTTGGACAAATTACTAGCAAACCAAAACCTCAACCCATATATATATACGCAGACGACGTAACGATTTACATCCCATTTAAACAAGATCTAACGAAAATTTCTAATGAAATCAATCAAAGTCTACATATCATGCATACATGGGCGGATGCATTTAAGATAAAACTCAATGCAGAAAAAACCCAATGCCTAGTACTCACCTCTCAACATAACACGAACAAATTCACCACCATTAACACACCAAAACTGAATCTCCCAATCTCAGACACCCTAAAAATTCTTGGAGTTACCATTGATTGACACCTAACACTTGAGAACCATGCGAAAAACACAGCCAAGAAGATGTTCCACTCAATGTGGAAATTAAAAAGAGTAAGACCTTTCTTCCCAAGGACCGTATTCCATAACCTGGTACAATCAATGGTACTTAGTCATCTAGACTACTGCAACGCACTCTACGCTGGCTGCAAAGAGCAAATAATTAAGAAACTTCAGACAGCCCAGAACACTGCAGCTAGACTCATATTCGGTAAAACAAAATATGAAAGTGATAAGCTGCTACGAGAAAAGCTACATTGGTGCCCACTTAAAGAACGCATCACATTCAAAATATGCTCCCTAGTTCACAAAATCATTCACGGAGACGCACCAGCCTACATGTCAGACCTGATAGACTTACCACCCAGGAATGCTAAAAAATCATCCCGCACATTTCTTAACCTTCACATCCCCAATTGTAAAGGTCTAAAATACAAACTAACGCATGCGTCAACCTTTTCATACCTGAGCACACAATTCTGGAACGCGCTACCGAGTAACTTAAAAACGATTCGTCTATTCTCTTATATATTTCCACCATTCATGATGTACTGTAAGCCATATTGAGCCTGCAAAGAGGTGGGAAAATGTTGGATACAAAAGACAGAGACTAAACTCCACCTATTCTCAAAAAAAAAATCAGACTGAAAGCCCAGTTATCTGATAAAAGAAGCCCCTCAGACAGACTCTTGTAATCCTGTCAGATGCCTTATGGATGTGTATCTGCCACAGAGGTCCAGACAGGAAATCTTATGATGTCATAAAACATGGGACCAGTTACCATGCCCCATCTAAAAACCAGATGAAGCCAGTTCTCAGACACCCCACCTGACTCCAGCCTAGGATCCAGCAAGAGAGTATAAAATACTGGAAAAAGCCCAGATCACTCTCTTGGGATCTGCTGCTCTTGGGACCTGCTTCTCTCTGCTGAACTACACACACACACACCCTGACAAGAATTCTCCAGGCAATAACCACAGCTTTGCAAGAAAAGACTTCTTCAGCAGAGAGGATTCCTTCTTCACTCTCTCTCAGCTTCAGCAACTCTGAAACAAAGACTTTGTAAGTTAATTTATTATTCAGACCTATTATCTTGTCGCAAATTTCTCCTGTAAGCAAGATTCCTTAAAGCTGCCTCTCACTTGAAACATTATTACATTACCTGTATTGTAAATAAACCTTTTTAAAGTTAAATATATGGTCTGAGCACACGTTCTTAAACCTTGCAGTGCAGGTTAATGTAATTCAACAAATATATGTATAGCCTTTATGTGAGACCACATGGTCGGAGCACATGTTCTTAAAAACTAGAAATACAGCACATGTTGCGACCACATGCTCTGAGTAATTCACTCTATTCTTACATATTCTGTTCCTATAGAGAAATATAGATATATTTCAACACAAGTAACATTTAAGATAACATTTAATGGTGGAGAAATGCGGGCAGGGAATATTATGCGCAAGATAACAGTGTTACAATGTTCTTCCTAAAAGTATATAATTACCGAAATTGTATTTTGCTGCTTTACAGAGAACTGAGTATCGGGTTTCATTAATTAAAATTCCAGTTTTCCAGTTGATAAGGTTCAGGGTATTTAGGATGTTGTGCTGGATAGACGTTTGGTCTTTCCCAGTGTGGCAATACCTAGGTACGTATGTGTCAGCTATCGTTGTCTAGGGTTGGTCCCAGGGTCCACTTCACAGAGGCAGTGGGTTCCCAAAGCATATGCAATCCACACAGATTTGGATATATAAAGTATATTATATTTGCATATATGTATTGGCTCACAGCACTTAGTACAGGAAAAAGGGTACAAGCTGTCTTGGGGGTGTGTGTTTAGAGGGAGGGAGAAAAAAAGGATAGGGTGTTTGTTCATAGGAAGCAGGGTTGCCAGGTGGAAAATATTTTTCCAGCCTAAAGGAGCCCAAAATCCAGCCCAAAACCCGCCCAAACTCAAACCCCGCCCCTGACACCCCCGCCCCCGCGTCATCACCCCCGCCCCCGCCGTCATCAACCCCGCCCCCGCCGTCATCGGCCCCGCCTTCCCCGTCACTAACCCCGCCTTCCCCGTCACTAACCCCGCCTTCCCCGTCACTAACCCCGCCTCCCACGTCACTAACCCCGCCTCCCACGTCACTAACCCCGCCCACAAACGTCACTAACCCCGCCCACCGCGGCCGAAAAAGCCACCTAAAAAAACCGCCCGAAGCACAAAAACCAGCCCAAAAAACCGCAACCCGCCGCGGGCAAAAATTTCCCGCGGCGGGTCGCGGAAAACCGCCCAATTGGGCGGTAAAACCGCCCACCTGGCAACACTGATAGGAAGAAAGAAACCTTGGACTAGGGCTGTCTGAGAAGGGGGGGAGCAGAGCCAGGTGCTCTGGTGGCTAAAGATGGAGGTGTGCAGAGAAAGAAGAAACAAAGACAGCCCAGCAGAGTCCCGTGCCCTCTGCTGCAGGGAGAAAGAAAGAGGGAGACCTAGTGCCCTGGACACAGAGAAGTGCCCGGGGACAGAGAGAGGGGGGGCAGTAGACCCCAAGCTGAGCTCTGTGCTCTGCTGCACAGAGAAAGACAGAGAGAGCGGGAGAGCCCTAGTGAGCTCTGCTTTATACCTAATAAGAACTGAGAGGGAACAGGAGCAGAGAGAGATCAAAAACTTCTCTCTTTCCCAGTTATTTCCTTTACAGAACTCCAGATACTTTCTGAAGTCAGGAAAGGTGACAACTTTCACAGGTTGTCCTGGAGCCACACTGTCTAGCTTTGGTTGCTCTGAAGCCCTGCTCCCAGATGGAACAAATGGTATGTTAATCAAGAGTAATTGAGAAACCAAAGGGCTGTCAGGCCTCTCTGAGCACCATTTGGCCCATTTCATCCTCAATGGTTCCTGCAGGAGAGGGGGGAGAGTTTATCAGAGGTCAGAAGGTGGTTTAATATTGTCAAACTGATTTCATATTAATATAAGTATGTCCAGCAATAATTTTGACCTCCTGCAATCCTGACATCTCCACACCTCTTTTTTCTTTATTATTATTATTTTTTTTTTCCTGGGAGGCAAGATGGAAGCAAACCTGGGTACCTGATACTATTCCTGTTCTCATACCTCCAGTTATAGTCATATCTCCACAGTAGTGAGATGTTTAAATCCCAATATGAGTCCAAACCTCGTGTCTTAGGTTGGGCAGTCCTTAATATGCCACCTTACCCGTCATTCTGCAGACACAGAAACTGAGTCCAGTACAGACCCCAGAACACCAGTAAACTTGGTACTGTATGACTCATTAAAAGATAGTGACATTGAAAGGATAACACAGAAGGTCGGCCCTATGCCTTTTAATATGAATGAATGGTGCAAATGGGCCACTGATATTCTGATTCACTGGGGCCTAGGAAAGTATAAGAGGAAAACATCTGACTTGGACAGACTTATGCACGTAGCTTTAGGACCCCACTATTTTAAAGTAGGATCTCTCACCCACCCACCCATTCCAGTTGTTGAAAAAGGGTCTTGAGCATTATTTCGCTGTACTCAAATGCAAGCATTTAGAACACTTGCACCCCTGCCAAATGACACACTAGAAGAATTTGCACACAGATTGTGGGTGCTATAAGCAGCCTTTCGAGACCAGGAGGGTTGGACCAAAACAGAAGATTATGGTCAGACACATCATAAAGAATTTTTGTTGGAAATCCTATCCCCCGAGATTACTAAACATCTCAGATTGTTTGCTGAGGACCCCAAAGAAACTCCTTTTGACACGCTAATGCTTAGGATTGCATCTGTATGGAAAACTCAGCCATCCCAGGTAATTACTGTGTCAGAAGCAAAGAAATGGCAAGCAGAAGGGCCCTCCCACAGCAATAGGTCAGGAAACTCAGGACAGGCCCCATGGAGAGGGCAGAGCAGAGGTAATTTTAGAAATTCCTCAGGCTACATCCCTTTTCATGAACTCAAAGCACAGACAGACCATTTGAAACAGCAACAAATTAAATGGGAACAAGATAAATATACCATGCAGCTAGAATTAGACAGAATAAAAAGTGAATTGATAGCTGCCCAGGATAAGCAAGAAAAAAAGGAATAGGGATGTCCTGATCTCCAGTGTCCAAATATCAAACAATCTGAAGTATTTTGTGCCCAGCCTGACTCCTTTCACTTACCTGAGCATGCACTTCCAGCACTTCAGGAGAAGGGAAAGGAGACAGATTCAGAATATAAATTAAAGTTTGTGGCACCCTTGATTTTGGACATGTGTGGACGCCCCAATGTGAACAGCAGGATAGGGGGTCAGGATAAATTAGCGTTGATTGACACGGGCTGGAATCAGTTTTACAAGCAGGGTTTCTCCCACTTCAGACCAGGAAAATGGGCAAACATATAAAATCCAAGGGGTCAATGACACAGTTACCAACTGTGTGGCTATCCCAGTTAAATGGGGTATCCCGGTGCAGATGCAGAGGGAACATGATGATGAAATTTTGGAAACCAATGCAGCCACTATAGTAAGCACAGAAAAGGAAATAATTGGAATTGATGTCCTCAACCAGTTAAACTTGGTAGTGGATATGGCTAATCTTACCTTGTGGCAATGTATTGGATCTCCAAAAATGTCTACAGTTTTGGTGCACGAAGCAATTCCCATGCATTTGGCCACACAATGCACAAAAGCTGACCAACAGTATGATCTGAGTGTAATTCCCACAGAGGTTATAGACATCCCTGTCTGGGCCCAAAACAAACTAGAATGTGGCAGAATGTCCACAGAAATCCTGTTAGAAGGGGAGGATCCTCCGCCACAAAAGCAATATCCAGTACCTCATCAGGCGATAGAACCCGTAGCTAAGATTATACAGGTACTGGAAGAGAGGGGCATAATTAGACCGATCTCTTCTACATGCAACTCTCCAGCATGGCCAATAGTTAAACCAGGAGACTCCTTTAGACTGACCATAGATTTCCGCGCCCTAAATCAAGTATCCAAATCTGTGGTACCGGTTGTAGCCTCATACCCGGAAATGATCTCTAAATTAAACCCCAACTGTAAATTTTTTTCTGTCCTAGACATTTCAAATGGGTTTTGGAGTCTGCCCCTGGCCCCAGAATGCCAGTACAAAACCACATTCCAGTGGCTAAATAAACAGTACGCATGGACTGTGTTACCCCAGGGTTATAAGGATTCTCCATCCATTTTCCACAAATACATGCAGGAAGCCCTAGCTCAGGTGTCTTGTAGAGACAATATAATCCAATATGTTGATGACATTTTAATTCAATCTGAAACTGAATCTGACCACTGGGCCCATGTAAGAGAGATTTTAAAAGCTCTTTTGAAAGCTGGACTTAAAGTAAATCCAGCCAAAGCTCAGCTGTGTAAACCACAGGTTTCCTTTCTAGGAGTCACTATTGGCCAGGAAGGGAAATCCATAGATTCTCAGAGAATAGATCTCATACAGAAATTACCTTTGCCTACAGACCAGAAATCCCTCCAATCATTTCTAGGGCTTACAGGGTTCTGCCGGGATTTTATGCACAACTATGCTGAAGTGGCTGCTCCACTATACTCCCTGCTTAAACGTAAAGAATATGTTTGGGAGACAGAACACACAGAGGCAGTGACTAAACTCAAGCAGACTTTGACTTCTGCTCCTGTCCTTGCTCCCCCAGATCACAAGCAGAATTTTTTCCTATACCCAGTGGTTGGTGAGAACAGTATAGGAGCTGCCCTAACACAGCGCTTAGGAGGGACAGACAGGTCAATTGCTTTCTTTTCCAGAGTTCTCACTTCTCCAGAACTTAAAATGGGAGCCTGTGAAAAACATGTTCTGGCTGCATATGCTACTATGCAAAAGTTTACATACATTAATGGGGCTCAAACTACTTACATATGTAGCCACCACACCCCCCTTAAATTCATTGTGGAGGGCAAGTTGGCTTGTAGTAGAATTAGGACAGAAAGAATCAGGGCCGTGCCGATGCGGTAAGCGGGGTAAGCACCGCAGGAGGGCGCCCACCTCTGGAGGGCGCCGCCGCTGTGCTTACCCTCGCCCCGCGCCGCCGAGGCCTTTAAATCTTTTACTTGCAGTCGTAGCAGCGTCTGTGAAAATGGAGCACTGCCGACGTCTCCCTTCCCTTGCACTCGTTGGTACCCTCAATGTCCCGCCTTCTTCTGACGTCAAAAGAAGGCGGACACTGAGGGAACCAAGAGCGCGAAGGGAGACGTCAGCAGCGCTCCGCTTTCACAGACGCTGCTGCGACTGCAAGTAAAAGAATTAAAGGCCCCCAGGGCGCGCAGCGATCATCTTCACGGGGGGGGGGAGAGGGGCGCGCGCACGCCAACTATTCTTCTCCGGAGGGGCGCCAACTGTTCTTCTGCGGGGGGGGCGCCAACAGTTCGTCTGCGGGGGGGCGGCATAGACCCTTGGCACGGGCCTGGAGAGAATAGTCCATTGGACCCTGATGTTGCAGGCACAGAATGTGAAATTTGAATTACTGAAAGAGCCTAAGGTGCAGGTTGCAGGGATCTTACTGGAGGGACAGCCTCATGACTGTCAGTCTTCACCCAGTACCCCCAATCATTTGATATTTAAAGAACTAGTACTGGATAGAATATCCCCTTTTCTTCCTACAGTATATATTGATGGCAGTAGCCAATGTGAGGGAGGAAGGAGATTAGCAGGGTTTGCAATTGTACAACTGTAATACATGGGATTGAAGGTCAGCTGGGGATGGAATGAGTGGAATGTTTTGGCTGTAATTATGTGTTGATATTCTCTGTTATGGGAAACAGGCTAGTTGTTTAAGGGATGCCAGCACGTATAGGAAAGGCACCTTCAACCTGTGCAGGTCTGGGAGAGTTATTCTCTGTTATGGGAAACAGGCTGGTTGTTTAAGGGATGCCAGCACCTCTGGGAAAGGCACCTTCAGCTTGTGCAGGTCTGGGAAAGGCACCTCTGTTTCACACTATAAAAGAGGCGAGAGCACCGGACTTGCTTTAGAAGCTTGCCTGAACGTAAGGGACGCTTTGTTCAGTGATGTCCCTGCAATCTCTGAGGAAGAGCTAGTGCTTCCCTGGTGGTCTTCCCAGATGCTGACTAAATTGCGGGTGCTGTAAGTATCTTGGTGTATGTGTTCACATATGTATCACCAATAAAAGCGATATACCGCATATTGTGTCTGGTGGCTTTTGTGTTGTCATAAGCACAGCGCCCCCTAGTGTTACAATTTGGCGTAGTCGGCAGGATATCGCATTGTTGTTACGGTGATTACATTTGTGAATATATACTTGTTTTATTGTTTTGTGAATATGTTGAAGAAAGGGAAGAAGAGCAAATCTCATCAGGAGGCTGTGCAGGCACAGCTTCCGCAGCTGTTTGCAATTCCTGGATGGGATAAATACCCATATCAGGCATTGGCAACAGAATGGGCGACAGATACGGGGTTGAGTGAGAATTGGGAGGTATGTTTAGGAGAGGGAATGTGTGAGGATGTGTTGAAATGTTTACAAAATGCCCCTGTGGTTAAAGGGAAAGAGTTAAGAACGGTGGGTCGGAGAGGGTGGATTTTGTTGTCGGCATATTGCCTGATGCACCAGCAGAATCTGTTATTACAACAGAAGCTGTTGGAATCACAGGCTGAGATTCTGACATTGAAAAGCGACTTGGTAATGTCACAGTGTCAGGGCAAATTGATGATGGATAAGTGTACGGGGTACCAGCAAATTGCTGAGCGGGCGGCGGTGCGAGTAGCGCAGTATAAGTATCGGAAAAGGAGAGGGCGTGTGAGTAAGGTAAAGGTTGCAAAGGTGATGGCTACTGCCACACAGAATCCTAACGGATGGGATCCTGAGACGTGGGATGGGGATATCTGGTCTTCCACACCCGAGAGTGAGTCAGGGGGTGAGGAAAGTGCTGCTCCGGAAATGAAGCCGATAATTCGGCGACGAGCACAGTTGGGTGGGGCAGCACCAGTGCGCATGGATTTAGCAGAAGACTATACGCAACAAGAAATTCTCAATATCATGCAGCAATTCCAGCAGCGTCCAAATGAATCCCTTATTGCTTGGTGTGTAAGGCTGCATGATACCGGGGCAATGGGGATACGGATGGACAATGAGGACTGTTTGAAATTTATACCTTTATCTCGAGATGCTATAATTCAAAGTGCATTTCGGGAACATAGTTTAGCAGTGCCTGATGGGAATGGGTCAGAGGCTACTACTCTGATTGAGTTAGTGGGAACAGGGTGTCGTAGAAAGTACCCTTTAGAATCAGATTGGCCTGGGGATGACAAGCCTTGGTATACTTTGAAAGATTGTATCCAGCGATTAAAGGAAGAGGCAATGAAAGTGTGTATTGTCACAGGACAGATGGATACACTTACCCAAGTGCCTATGTCAGCGGCAATTAGAAACAAAGTAATTAAAGGGTCTCCTCCAATGTATAAACAAGTTATTTTGACTCTCTTGATGAATGAAACAGATAACCCGATGGAGGGCATTATGGATAAAATCGAGCAATTAGGAGATTTGGGGGATTGGAGTCTGAAGCTGACAGATAGGAAAAATAATGAGGGGCAGAGAATTGGGGAAGGGCCAAAGGGGCAAGGTTCAGAGGTAGAGCGAGTATCTTGTAAGGATATGTTTGCCGCTCTACTACAAGCGGGGGTGGCTCGGGAGAAAATAGATGGAATTCCCACTGGAGAGTTATGGCAGCAATATACAAAATCAGGATTGGATAAGAGAGGGATGAAACCGGTTCGGAAAACCCGGACAGTGGGAAAAGAAAAACTTCCTTCAGCCCTACCTGTGGAGGGTCCGGACTATTCAGATTTATATCATGAGGTCCGTACTCTCCTGCAGAGAATGACACTTCCATCTACTACTACTCTGCCCCCATCTAAAGCAGAAACCAATCCGTTTAGAGAGGATTGACTAGTACGGGGATGCAATGTAAAAATTGATCCGCGTCCCTATATTGATGTTGTAATACAATGGAGTCCGGGAAATTTTCAACAAGTACGAGCTTTGATAGATACCGGAGCAGAAGCAACGATTATAGCTGGTAACCCTTCTAAGTTTAAAGGACCAAAGTGTAATATTGTAGGACTAGGGGGGAAGAGTATTCCTGCAGTGGAAACACAATTGGCTATGCAAATTGGGGATTTACAGCTCCAAAAGTATGCTGTAATGATTATGCCAGTGCCAGAATATATAATTGGTATGGATATTCTGAGAGGTTTAAAACTTACTATTGATGGGGGAAGTTGGCAATTTGGAACATCTCCCGCAGTTCCCCGGCGTTTGAAGTATATTTCCACTTATAATATTCACGCAGTATTAGTGGGAAAAATTGTTGATGAGCCTCTCACCATACCAGCCACCACTCAATTAGTTGCACAAAAGCAATATCGGATTCCTGGTGGTATTGCAGAAATTACGCGAACAATACAGGAATTACAAGAGGTAGGGGTTATTGTCCCAGTTACTACCAAATGGAATAATCCAGTATGGCCAGTGAAGAAATCTGATGGATCCTGGCGGATGACAGTAGATTACCGTCAATTGAATAAGGTTACACCCCCGTTGCATGCTGCAGTCCCCGACATTGTAACTTTAATTGAGAACATACAAAATAGAAAAGGAAAATGGTATGCAGTGATAGATTTAGCAAATGCCTTCTTTACAATAGCCTTAAAAGAGGAATTTTGGGAGCAATTTGCATTTACGTGGCAGGGAAGGCAGTACACTTTTACACGGTTGCCACAGGGATGGTTGAACAACCTGGTTACCTACATGGAAACAGAATGATTGGTATATTCATACTAAACTGGTTTGGGGATCACAGTTATGGCAAGAAATTAGTGAATTTTTGCAATCTACTTCTGCCTATGTCTATCATGTTGATGCACATGTTTCCCCTATAACCTCTGATCATATTTTTAATCAGACAGCAGATTCCTTAGCTACCATTCACACGAATGTCATCACTGGAACAGATGATTCTACTATTCATCGGGGTGAAGAAGAGACCAGTATTGCAAGCTGGGCACATCAAAAATGTGGACATCTCGGAGAGCAAGCCACCTATCACTGGGCGCGGCAGCGTGGGTTAGCATTGTCTCTTTCTACCATTAAAAATGTTATTGCTCACTGTCCTGTTTGTCAACATTTGACTAAACGCCCTATACCACACCCAGTCAAAGGTACACTTGCTCGAGGTAAGTTACCTGGCCAAATTTGGCAACTAGATTATATTGGCCCTTTACCAATTTCGCAGGGATGTTAATATGTCTGTGTTGCCGTGGATACTTATTCAGGATTTTTGCTAGTCCACCCTTGTCGTAGAGCTACAGCTCAGCAAACTATTGTTCTTTTGGAATCCATATGTAGACATTATGGCGTTCCACTGCAAATTCAAAGTGATTATGGCTCTCATTTCAAAAATCATCCTGTTACTGCCTTTGCGCCCAATTTAACATTGAATGGGTTTTCCATATTCCCTATTATCCACAAGCTGCTGGTCTTGTGGAACGTATGAACGGTCTGTTGAAAACACAGATCCGGAAATTAACTCCTACTCACACTCTTGCGCAATGGCGCAAATATTTGTACCCAGCAGTTACTATCCTCAATAATCGTCCAATAGGGGAGAGTGAAACACCATTGATGCGTATGTTGACTCCCCATCTTCAAGTCTTGCCCAGTACACATGTCACCCTGGGAGTTAAGCTCTTACATCCGAAAGCTGTTATACCGCTCCGTCATACGATTGACGCTGCTGGTTTTGATCTTATAGCCCTCTTTGACACTCTTTGTGCGTCCCGAGTGGTGACAAAATTTCCAGCCGGGTTTGCTTTATCTCTCCCAGCTGGCCATTATGCTCAGATTGTGGCCCGTTCCAGTTGGGCTCTTCGTGGCTTACTTCCTGTGGGAGGTGTCATTGACAGAGATTATCAGGGGGAGGTCATAGTCCTTCTGATGAATCACACTGAGGAGGATGTAATTGTGCAGGCTGAGGATAGGATAGCACAATTGTTGATAATTCCTGTCAATTCCTCCTCTTTTACTCAAATTTCTGATTTTGTGGGAGTCACTGAGCGAGGTACACAGGGGTTTGGGTCTACTGGGAGGGGTGTGGGTGGTCGGGTATGGCATCAGGACCCTGCACACACCCAGGTCCTCCTCAACCTGCTGAAATTATAGCCCGAGGGGAGGACAATACTGTTACAGTAGTTCAGCCAGGACAACAGAGTTGGAGAAACAGTATGCCCTGAAACAAAAAGAAATGGAGAAACACATATAAATCCTATTCCCTTAAATAACAGTTTCTCTGTTTGGGTTGGGAACTCGATGCCCGTACTCCCGGCGAGCGGGTGCTGGGAGTGACCTCGCGTGTCCACTATTGGTGGAGCAACAAAAATAACTCGACCTTACAGCAAGATAATTATACATGTCATACTGCATGTCCGGTATTGAACGTAACTGCTTCCCAAGCTGTGTTTCATAAAACTGAACAGCGCTTTGTAGTTGTTTCATCCAGTTTTGTGAATGTGACTATCCATAATGCTACGTCCTGGGTTATGTGCATCCAGCCTATGGGATTCCGGGACCAGATATGGAGACTATGGAATCGGACACGCAAAATGCAGTTCCTCCAAACTTGTAACAGCTCTATAGTAAATATTACTTTGAATCGAACTGCTGAATGGATTTTCACTAATGCTACACCAATTGCAAACCGTTTTACACCCTGGATGGACTTCTTGCATGTGTTGCTTGCTGTTAGTAATATGACTAATCCTGCTCCACTGTCACGCATTCCCACTACATGCAAAAACATGTCTATGCAGTATAGAAAGACTGTATTAACTTACAATGTTACATTTCCACACTTGCCTCGCTGTACTAGGGTACGGCGAGCATGGTATGATACTATTTTGGGGGGTGCGGGAACTGGACTGGGAATTCTGAATACTGTAGATACAGATACTCTGTTTAGTAAACTACACTATCTAGGAAAGGACTTGCATACTGAACTGAATATTTTAGCCAATTGGTTACCTGCCATTCCAGGAACAGGACAATTAATGGTGCCTGCGATAGCAGACATTAATAATTTATTAGCCCAAACTTTTAAGTTTGAAAATTATACTGACACTACTTTGACAAAAGCATTGAATTATACTTGGTGTTCATTACAGACGTTGTACGCTTTGCATCAGCGGGACAGAGTCCAGATGGCTCTACAATTGGGGATGCATACCCAGTTGCAGACCCTTTTCGCTGGATATATTCCGGTTGATGAGTGGTTGTTCCCACATTCAGAGAGTACAGTCTGTACTGATCGATTCTGTACAGGGGTTTTATCTTCATATAAGATTTTCCATACTCATATAGTATGTAAGTATTATATATCTCCAATATTAGTGAATGTTTCTGGTATCGTAACCTTTTGGGCCCCGCATATGAATGGGGAGTATATAACTGTATATAATGAGACATATAAATTGGATATGTGTAATGAGCAGGGAAATCGCATGATTTGTCCTTTCCAGCCACCACAATTTGAACCTTGCTTATCCCCACGTTTTGGGGAATGCACATTTACTGTTTTCCCTGCCAACTATGAGTTCTTTGTAGAAATTAGTCCGCGGACATTATGTACAGTGGGGGAAATAAGTATTTGATCCCTTGCTGATTTTGTAAGTTTGCCCACTGACAAAGACATGAGCAGCCCATAATTGAAGGGTAGGTTATTGGTAACAGTGAGAGATAGCACATCACAAATTAAATCCGGAAAATCACATTGTGGAAAGTATATGAATTTATTTGCATTCTGCAGAGGGAAATAAGTATTTGATCCCCCACCAACCAGTAAGAGATCTGGCCCCTACAGACCAGGTAGATGCTCCAAATCAACTCGTTACCTGCATGACAGACAGCTGTCGGCAATGGTCACCTGTATGAAAGACACCTGTCCACAGACTCAGTGAATCAGTCAGACTCTAACCTCTACAAAATGGCCAAGAGCAAGGAGCTGTCTAAAGATGTCAGGGACAAGATCATACACCTGCACAAGGCTGGAATGGGCTACAAAACCATCAGTAAGACGCTGGGCGAGAAGGAGACAACTGTTGGTGCCATAGTAAGAAAATGGAAGAAGTACAAAATGACTGTCAATCGACAAAGATCTGGGGCTCCACGCAAAATCTCACCTCGTGGGGTATCCTTGATCATGAGGAAGGTTAGAAATCAGCCTACAACTACAAGGGGGGAACTTGTCAATGATCTCAAGGCAGCTGGGACCACTGTCACCACGAAAACCATTGGTAACACATTACGACATAACGGATTGCAATCCTGCAGTGCCCGCAAGGTCCCCCTGCTCCGGAAGGCACATGTGACGGCCCGTCTGAAGTTTGCCAGTGAACACCTGGATGATGCCGAGAGTGATTGGGAGAAGGTGCTGTGGTCAGATGAGACAAAAATTGAGCTCTTTGGCATGAACTCAACTCGCCGTGTTTGGAGGAAGAGAAATGCTGCCTATGACCCAAAGAACACTGTCCCCACTGTCAAGCATGGAGGTGGAAATGTTATGTTTTGGGGGTGTTTCTCTGCTAAGGGCACAGGACTACTTCACCGCATCAATGGGAGAATGGATGGGGCCATGTACCATACAATTCTGAGTGACAACCTCCTTCCCTCCGCCAGGGCCTTAAAAATGGGTCGTGGCTGGGTCTTCCAGCACGACAATGACCCAAAACATACAGCCAAGGCAACAAAGGAGTGGCTCAGGAAGAAGCACATTAGGGTCATGGAGTGGCCTAGCCAGTCACCAGACCTTAATCCCATTGAAAACTTATGGAGGGAGCTGAAGCTGCGAGTTGCCAAGCGACAGCCCAGAACTCTTAATGATTTAGAGATGATCTGCAAAGAGGAGTGGACCAAAATTCCTCCTGACATGTGTGCAAACCTCATCATCAACTACAGAAGACGTCTGACCGCTGTGCTTGCCAACAAGGGTTTTGCCACCAAGTATTAGGTCTTGTTTGCCAGAGGGATTAAATACTTATTTCCCTCTGCAGAATGCAAATAAATTCATATACTTTCCACAATGTGATTTTCCGGATTTAATTTGTGATGTGCTATCTCTCACTGTTACCAATAACCTACCCTTCAATTATGGGCTGCTCATGTCTTTGTCAGTGGGCAAACTTACAAAATCAGCAAGGGATCAAATACTTATTTCCCCCACTGTATTTCCACTGCTAATTTCACAACTTTGTCAAATAATACCTTCCTGACCGATCTGTCAGGAGTCAGTTCCTGTTTTACTAGCATATCAGTATTTTGGTGGAAAGGACAAAAATATGTATTATATCCGGAGTTATTTAATTCTGCTTTCATACAGTACAATTATACCTTCTTTACGGAGCCAATTTTAGCTGTAAATTATAGTAAGTTGACCCACATGTTACATATATCCTCTCTTATTAATGAGTATATTCAAGGTGTGAATCACACCTTAAGAGTCATGCAAGTAGATGCTCAATTTGACAATCACACTGTTCGTATAGTGGCGGAAAATATTCGAAGTAAATTACATCATAATAACTGGGCCCAGATAACAAAGTAATCCTGCAAAGGCAGTACTCCTGTGGGTCAGCCTCAGCACAATACTGTGAACTGGCTGCCTTTGTGGCCTGTTTGCAGCATTATTAAGACTCTCACCCTGAAATACAGATAATCTTAGATTCAGATTATGTATTCAGAAGTGCCATTGCATTGCTGCCATGGTGGTTAAGCCACAACTTTAAATCCACAGATGGGTCCATGGTAAAACATTCAACACTATGGGCTATGGCACAAGAACTCAGTGACTTGGGTATAACAAAAGAGAGGGAACAAAGTACAAACTAAAGTCCAAACAAAAAAACAGCACCACGGGCCTTTAAAATGGAACAAAGTTCTTTAATGAATGAGCCTTGACCCGACACGGGCCGTGTTTCGGTGACTAGCACCTGCGTCAGGGGTCTACATAAAATACAAAACATAGAAATAATATATTTTTAAAAATTGTTAACATATAATGAATAAAACCAAGAATTAAAAATAATATTTAGACTCATCAAGCATACATATATAAGCCTATATAAACACCTAAGGCTCATTCATTAAAGAACTTTGTTCCATTTTAAAGGCCCGTGGTGCTGTTTTTTTGTTTGGACAAGAACTCAGTGAAAAATTTCAGAAAGTTCATTTAGTGAAGGTGAAAGCACACAGAAAGAAAGGCCCTTTAGTGAAAGGAAACACTCTAGCGGAATCACTAGCGAAGGAAGCATGTCATGTAGGCCCTATATGGCCCTGGTATGAACAGACACGGATGGTAGCCACGGCCACACGGTCCACGGATTATGATCAGGTGGTACCACCAGATTATTTCAGTACACTGCAGGAGAATGACGCAGAGCTTTCCAATCTGAAGCAGCTAGTGCAACAAACCCCAGATAACACTTACCAGCATACACCCTTTCTCACACTCACTATACAGAAAGACATACTGTGTATGAAGAAGGAGGAAGGATTGGTTATAGCTATCCCCAGAGCGCAAGGGAAAGATTGGATGCATTGGGTTCATGAAGCAGGTCCTATGGGGCACCCTAAAACTGAAGAGATGTCAGCTATCGTTGTCTAGTGTTGGTCCCGGGGTCCACTTCACAGAGGCAGTGGGTTCCCAAAGCATATGCAATCCACACAGATTTGGATATATAAAGTATATTATATTTGCATATAGGTATTGGCTCACAGCACTTAGTACAGGAAAAAGGGTACAAGCTGTCTTGGGGTGTGTGTTTAGAGGGAGGGAGAAAGAAAGGATAGGGTGTTTGTTCATAGGAAGAAAGAAACCTTGGACTAGGGCTGTCTGAGAAGGGGGGGAGCAGAGCCAGGTGCTCTGGTGGCTAAAGATGGAGGTGTGCAGAGAAAGAAGAAGAAACAAAGACAGCCCAGCAGAGTCCCTTGCCCTCTGCTGCAGGGAGAAAGAAAGAGGGAGACCTAGAGGCAGATGCACTAAACGTTTTTCATCGTTAAATGAGCCCTCGGGGAAGAATTTCCGATCCTTTCCATGCACTTAAGCCTATTTTCCGACGACAGTAGCAGCTAACGAAAACGGAATGGAGATGAGCAATTAGTGTGAAAACCCCATTGAAACGACATGCACTAACCTTTTCCGATTGCCTTTACGCAGGAAAAAGGCAGGAAAACTAACGAGAGGTCTGGACCTCTCGTTAGGACAGCTCTGTGCCAGGAAAAAGTGTTAAGTGAAAAAATAAACAAACTTTGAGCCAATCCCAGCGCATTAGCAGAGCTAAAAGCGCTGTGATTGGTCCAAAGGACCTCAGAAAACACATAAAAAAATAAAACTAAAAAAAGGATCGGGAGGGGGCAAGGGCGCTCATCAGGAGCGTCCTGTACGGACGGCCTTGCCCCCCCCCCCCCGCCGCTGCTCCCCACTTTCCGCCGCTCCCCCCACCCCGAAAAAGCAAAATTGTAGCAGCCCCTGCCCCCCTCCCTTCCTCACTACTCTCAGCTCCGCCTCCCGACATCCTCCGTCTGTGCCCCGCCCCCTTTGGGGGTCGTCGCCGCCATTCCCCTTCTCCATCGGGCCCCCCTCCCTCTTACCGGGCCCGTGCAGCGCCTCTTTCCTCTGTCCGAAGGCACTGCACGGGCAAGAAGAACGCTGAATCAGCTGATGCCTGCCTTCGCGATAGAGCGTCTTTCTCCTCCTGGGCCCGCCCCTGTCTGACGTCAGTAACTGACGTCAGACAGGGGCGGGCGCAGCAGGAGAAAGACACTGGAGCCACACTGTCTAGCTTTGGTTGCTCTGAAGCCCTGCTCCCAGATGGAACAAAAGGTATGTTAATCAAGAGTAATTGAGAAACCAAAGGGCTATCAGGCCTCTCTGAGCACCATTTGGCCCATTTCATCCTCAATGGTTCCTGCAGGAGAGGGGGGAGAGTTTATCAGAGGTCAGAAGGTGGTTTAATATTGTCAAACTGATTTCATATTAATATAAGTATGTCCAGCAATAATTTTGACCTCCTGCAATCCTGACAGTATGCACTTATGTACTGCATAACCATGCTTTGGCGTAAAAAGAAAACCGATTTTGCAGCTTATTTTTTGCCAGCCTCTATGCCAGCCTCAAATGTCATACCCAGCTCCATCACAGCACTATGCAGGTCCCTGGAGCAGTTTTTAGTGGGTGCAGTGCACTTCAGGTAGGCGGACCCAGGCCCATCCCCCCCCCCACCTCTTACACTTCTGGTGGTAAATGGGAGCCCCCCAAAACCCACTGTACCCACATGTAGGTGCCCCTCGTTACCCTTTAAGGGCTATGGTAGTGTACTGTTGTGGGGAGTGGGTTTTGGGGGGCTCAGCACACAAGGTAAGGGAGCTATGCACCTGGGAGCAATTTGTGAAGTCTACTGCAGTGCCCCCTAGGGTGCCCGGTTGGTGTCCTGGCATGTGACGGGGACCAGTGCACTACAAATGCTGGCTCCTCCCACAACCAAATGGCTTGCATTTGGCCAGTTTTGAGATGGCCGTCCTTAGTTTCCATTATCGGCAAAAACCAATGGCGGCCATCTCTAAGGTCGACCCAAATGTTGAGATTTGACTGTCCCCAGCCGTATTATCGAAACGAAAGATGGCTGCCCATTTTGTTTCGATAATACGGTCGGGGACGCCGCTTTACGATTATGCCCCTCTAAGACACCTATCTGCCGACCAGACATGTTGTCCAGAGAAGTGTGCTGTCTAACTGGTGCCAAGATTTGTGATGTTGCGGAAAGATTGCCTAGACTCATCAAGCCTACTGACCACGCTCCTATGCTGCTCATCCATGTTGGCATGAATGATACTGATAGGTATCCCACAACATATCAAATAGGACTTCATGGATTTGGGGCAGAGGGTGAAGCACCTAGGTGCACAGATGGTGTTCTCATTGATCCTCCCTGTTGAAGGTAAAGGCCGAATGAGAGAAGCTCACATTCTGGAGCTAAATGTGTAGCTGTGTGGATTGTGCCAATGTGAGCGCTTTGGTTTCCTAGACCATGGAATGACTTTCCAAGAGCTACTGAGTGGTGATGGTGTCCATCTATCAAGGAAGGGATGAAGTCTCTTCAGCAACAGACTGGCTAAAGTACTAAAGAGGGCTTTAAACTAAACTTGCTGGGGATGGGTAAAAAAAGGCCCCGAAGCCATAAATAACACTCTGGAAGGTAAGTCATCGAAAGCCCCTATAGAAGAGGAAAAAAAGAGTAACATTTGGAGAGCTTTGTATACCAATGCCCACAGTATGGGAAACAAACTTCTAGATCTAGAGGCCACAATGATAGAAACACACTTGGATTTAGTGGCAGTCATGGAGAGACGTGGTTCATGGGAAACCATGACTGGGATATAGCTATACCTGGCTATAATCTACTCAGGAAGGACAGGGTAGGAAAAAGGGTGGAGGAGTGGCATTATATGCTAAGAATAATATTAAAGTGACACAACTGCAGTACACATGGGGTACAGAAGAAGCACTGTGGGTTAAACTGGAAAGAGGGAAAGGAAAGACCATGGTGGGAGACCATTTTGCATCTAGTTATCAACGAATGGTGTGGTTCAATATTAAGACAGAGGAGAGGGCTTATTCAAGATTGAAGGTCCTGGATTTCAAAAGAACTAACTTTGCTGAGATGGGGGAATTTCTCAAGAAAGAGTTAGTAGGATGGGAACAGCTGAAGGAAGTAGAACCATAGTGGACAAGACTGAAAGGAGCTATTTTAAAGGCAACTAACCTTTATGTTAATAAATTACATAAAGGAAAGAGGAAAAGAAGGCTGCTTTGGTTCTTGAACGTAGTAGCTGAAAAAGTAAGGGAAAAAAGATTAGCCTTCATACATTATAAGATGACTCAGAAAGGAGAGGACAGGCGAGAATACCTGGATAAGCTAAGAGAACCTGGAAAAGCTGTCAGGAAAGTGAAGATGCAAATAGAAGAAAAGACAGCTAATACGGTAAAATTGGGTGATAAGATGTTTTTGAGATATTTAAGCGACAGGAGGAAGGGCCATAATAGCATTGTGAGGATCAAAGCTGAGGGGGAGGAATATGTAGAAGCTGATAAAGCTGAACTGCTTAACAATTATTTCTGTTTGGTGCTCACAGATGAAAGGCCGGGGGTAGGACCGCAGAAAACAAATGCAAATGGGGATGGATGTACGGTAGACCAAGACCTGTTCTCAGTGGACTATGCTCGTGAGGAGCTAGCTAAAACAAAAGTAGACAAAGCAATGGGGCCTGATGGAATACATCTGAGGGTGCTCAAGGAACTTGGAGAAGCTCTGGCGGCTCCGCTAATGGACATCTTCAATGCTTCCTTAGAGTCCGGAGTAGTCCTGGAGGATTGGAGAAGGGCAAATGTGGTCCCTTTGCACAAGAGTGGAAGTAAGGAGGAAGTTGGGAATTACAGACTGGTCAGTCTGACCTCTGTGGTGAGTAAACTAATGGAAACACTTCTAAGAGGAGGATTATGAGATTTCTTGATCTGAATGGAATGCAGGACCCAATGCAGCATGGCTTCACTAAAGGCAGGTCGTGTCAGATGAATCTGATTGATTTTGTTTGACTAGGTGACCAAACAGTTGGACATGGCAGGGGCGCTAGATGTGGTGTACTTGGATTTCAGCAAAGCTTTCGACACAGTTCCACACAGGCAAATCATAAATAAACTGAGTCCCTTTGGTATGGGACCTAGAATAATTGACTGGGTTAAAATTGGTTGAATGGAAGGAGACAGAGGGTAGTGGTAAATGGAGCTTGCTCTGAAGATAGGGATGTTATCAGTGGAGTACCTTAGGGATCGGTCCTAGGGCTGGCTCTTTTTAACATCTTTGTGAGTGATATTGCGGAAGGGCTGTCTGCTAAGGTTTGTCTCTTTGCGGATGATACCAAACTCTGCAATAGGTTAGACACCCTGGAAGGTGTGGATGGCATGAGGAATGACCTAGCAAAGCTTGAGGAATGGTCCAATATTTGGCAACTAAGATATAATGCTGAAAAATTCAGGGTCATGCACTTGGATCACAAGAATCTGAGGGAACAGTACAATATAGGGGGTGAAGTGCTTCTGTATACAAAGGAAAAGCAGGACTTGGGGGTTATTGTGACTGATGACCTTAAAGTTTTCAAACAGGTAGCAAAAGCAACGATGACAACCAGAAGGATGCTTGGGTGCATAAGGACAGGGATGACCAGCAGGAACAAAGAGGTGATAGTGCCCTTGTATAAATCTCTGGTGAGGCCTCATTTAGAGTACTGTGTGCAATTCTGAAGACCGAACCTACAGAAGGATATAAACAGGATGGAATCGGTCCAGAGGGTGGCTACAAAATTGGTAAGTGGTGTTGAACATAAAACATATAGGGACAAGCTGATGAACCTCAACATGTATATGCTGGAGGAGAGGAGGGACAGAGGAGATATGATAGAGATGTTTAAATATTTTATGGGCATTGATGTACAAGAAGTGAGCTTTTTTCAAATGAAGTTAAGAGGAAATAGGCTTAGTAGGATTCTAAGAAAGTATTTGAGAACAGAAAGGGTGGTGGAAGCGTGGAATGGCCTCCTGGTGGAGGTTGTAGAGACGAGGAAAAGGAAGAGTTAGTTACGGAGGATGGGCAGACTGGATGAGCCATATGGCCTTTATCTGCTGTCATGTTTCTATTCTTAATATATCTTACTTCTGCCAGAAGAATAAGCGAACTTCAAGCCCTCATGGCAGACCCACCTTACACCAGGTTCTACCATGACAGGGTTGTACTCCCAATCCACCACAAATTCCTCCATAAAGTGTATCAGAGTTCTACTTCAATCAGTCCATTGTTCTTCCTGTATTCTTCCCTAAGCCACACTTATCCTGGAGAAGCAGCACTGTATACCTTAAACTGCAAATGTGCTCAAGCTTTTCTGGAATATACAAAACTTCATAGGAAGTTCTCCCAGCGTTTTGTATCACCAAACATACTATCTCGACTTGGCTAGCTGACTGTATCTTTTACATGTGTACTCTGGCTGGGCTAACCCTTCATGGCCGAGTGTCACGGCCAGGGTCATGCCCCAAACTCCAACTCACCTGTGGGCCTCGGCAGGGGTTGGGGTCGGCTTCTGAGGATTTCCAGACTAGGTCTTCAGTGCGGCAGGCCTCCAGTGCGCTTGTCGGACTGCTACACTTGGCCTCCTGTGCTGACGGGTGCCGATGTCCTTAGGCATGCGCACACACACCAGAAGAACATTTAAAGAGCCAGTAGTGGGAAGCATGGACGCATATCAGACCAGTGGGCCTATTTTAGGGGCCTTGAGACCTCCTGGCATTGCCTTTGCAACAGGCCTTCTAGCCCATCATGGTGTCTGCCTCAGCTTGTTCCTGTGTTGTCTCCAGCCCTGCCTCAGCTTGTTTCTGTCTTGTTTCCAGCCCTGCCGTACCTGGTTCTTGCCTCGTTTTTCTTCTCGTATTGTCTCCAGCCTTGCCTTTGCCTGTCCCTGCCTTGTCCTAGGCCTTTTGACCTCCAGTCGTTGAGTCCTTGCTGCTCCCTGGCTCTGACATTATCGGGCCAACCCCCAAGGGCTCTTTTCAGAGCTACACTAGGTCCTGATGTTGTCAGGCCAACCTCAAGGGCTCTTTTCAGAGCCAACCCAGGTCCTGATCTTCAGGCCTGCTCCTAAGGGCTCTTTTCAGAACCACTCATTAGCCTAGCTCTCTCCTAGGTGTAGTTCCACTGCTGGCAGCCAGGGCCCTCCTAGCCTTCACTGCTCACAGTGTAGGAGCCATGACGGCTTCAGTAGACCATTTCCACTCTGCCTCTATTGAAGACATTAGCAAGGCAGCTACACCTTCACTGCTCGCTACTCTCTGGAGTAGCATTCTAAGCAGGATAGCTGATTTTGACAAACAATGCTGCAGAATCTTTTTACTACTCAGAAGTCAACTCTGCCCTCTGGCCCTTTTTTCTACTATCTACTGTTAATATGTGTTACAGCTAGAGACCCCTCCACTGGAATAGTGGTGGGCAGAGCTCTAAAGCCTAGGCTGCTAAGATGCCAGGCCAGAAAATCTGATGATGGCTTTGTACCTGAGTACTTGCTGAAGCAGGGCCCAGCTGGCAAGCCTTATCAGGATCTGGTGCAACATCCAAATACAGTGTAAGGGCCAAGGTGAAGGAATAAATGGCTGGAATAGTAAGGAGTTAGGTCAAGAAAATGGAGTCCTTGTTTTACAAAATGGATACTTGTCTCTGCATTTTAGACAAGTTGTTTACAACGCAGGATGTGACAGTTATTGAGAAACAGGTAGAAGGGGGAGAGATGGGCTTCCGACCTGCGGTTGAGCTAACTGTTAAAAAAATATGATTCACTTATTAATATATGTACGCCCATTGGGTCTAAGGAGTGAAAAAAGTGTATATAAGAACTGCCAATTTGGGAGGAGTTTGGAGATTTCCCCAACTCTACCCAGAGGGCAGAACTACGGTCGATCAACCTGAGACTCTGACTGATGAGCGTGATTGAAGTTGCATTGGGTAAGAATAAAGATAAATTTTAACACCTATCTCCCTTGTCTGTATCTATTTCTTGGTTACATACTTATTTCTCCTAATACACCTACACAGATAAGGTATCCTCCATATTATCCACATAAGCAAGGAAACTCCTACTTATTAACTCACTATGTGGGAGAGCAGATACACCAAGATGCTCTTAGACGTTAAGAGTCAGAAAGCAGAGGTCATATTTAAGAGACTTATTATGAGCCTTCTGAAACCCTCTTTTCACCTCCATGGGCAAGGGTCCGGCGGGGGTCTAGAGAGGGGTAATTAAAACACTACTTAGTTGCAAAATTAATTTATGTTGTGAGCTTGGTAGCTAGTGAGTCCCACATATGAGAATATTATACCTGTTTGTCCTCAGAGAAAGCTAAGTTACTTACCTCAAGAAGGTGTTCTCTGAGGACAGCGGGCATATATTCTCACATCCCTCCCGTCTTTCCTTGGAGTTGCCTTCTTAGCTTTAGTACTGTATTTCTGGTCCCATGCTCGATCATTGGGTGGGAAGGCACCTGTGCATTGGAGACACTGCCTCAAAGATTTAAAGTGACAGTACACTATGGCAGCGTCCACACCGGGAGAATATATGCTTGCTGTCCTCGGAGAATGTCTGCTACAAGTAACTTAGCTTTTCTGTAGTTCTTGGGTAATTGGTCCTTTCTGGGCACATGTTCCTAATTTCCAGTGTCTTATGGTCTTTCCTTATTGGCTTACCTTGCTTCCGGGCATGCTGGGTAAGATTTTTCCCCTCCCATCGTGTTTTAGAAAAACAGCATGTTCACTTAGTTAATAATCTGCCATGCTGTGATCCTGCTGCTTATTCTTTTAAATCCCTGTGATTTTATTGCGTTTTTCCCAATATAGCTTGTATAATATTGCCAGTCAGCATGTGTAGGTCAATCTCCATTCTCTCTTGCCTGAGAGGGCTGGTTAAAAATGGACTCTTATCTGTAGCAGCAGAAACTCTGAATTCCTGTGCATCTCAATATAAGTACTTGTTCCTTTTCCTTTGATTAACTGCATTAAGGAATAATTGGATTAAAAGTTTGAGTCTATCTGGTGATGTAAATACTGGTTTAACTCCAAGTCAAACAGAGCTGCCAAAGGGTCCCAATTTTTGAGAGGGAGATTTTAGTACATGCCCCCAGCCCTGCCCTACTCTGCCTTGGCTCCACCTACTGTATATGGCTCCACCCCTGGTACACTTCAATCCCATGTCCATTTTAGAAAATATTTTATTTACTAGCCTAATACCTTTTTCAGTTAGCTTTCAGAGGTCAAAACCTCCTGCATCAATCCAGGTCAAAACCTCCTGCCCCTCTCCAGACCTGAGGAAGGAAGTGCTGGTCTCTGAAAGCTAATCAAAATGTTTTAAAATCAGTGAAGGTCTCACCTTATTTTCTATTTTATGTTTTATTTGCATTTATTAACCTTTATTAACACAGCTACCACATTACTTTATCCTAAATTTAAAATAAAATTATTTTCTGTACCTTTGTTATCTGGCCATTTACGTTTTCTAATTATGTTGGTCCTAGTCTCTTGATTCTGCTTTTTTTCATCTTTTCTTAACTTTCTTGCCAGGATTTCCTGTCCATTTGTCATTTTCTCTCCTTTTTCTTTGTTTTCTTCTATTTTTTTTTTCTGCTTCTCTCTCTCTGTCCAGATTTAATTCATTCTTACTATCCATTCTTTAATTTACCTCTTTTTACTTCATCTACCTATGACTTTTCATCTTTTCCTCACTTTTGTTCTCCCCATGTCTCTTCCTCTTATTCTCTTGTCTGTCTTTCACTAACTCTATCCTCTCCCCCTTTCCATCCAGCATCTCCCCTCTTTCTCTCCCCATCTTTCCAGGGTCTCCCCCTCTTTCTCTCCCTATCCTTCCATCCAGCACCTTCCCTCTTTCTCTCCTACCCTGCCATCCAGTATCATCTTTTCACTCATCTCTCTCTCTCTGTATCCCTCTTCCATACAGCGTCCCCACTCTTCTTTTTCTCCCCTCTGCTCTCTCCATTTATCACCTCCTGCCTCCCTCTTGACGCCCTTTCCCCTGCCATTTCCACTCAGTACTCTGTGTGGCCGCTGCTGCTTTGTCCTGATGTCACAGCAGCAGCCCCGGCAAAACAAGAGAAACAAGCGTAAGGCTACAGCAGCCTTAAGGCACGCGCTGTCGGCTCTGCCATCCTCTGCCCCCACTGACGTCAATTTCTCATTCCAGGGGCAGAGGACCAGCAGAGCCGACTGCACAAGCCTGAAGTCTACTGCGGCCCCGCGCTTGTTTTTCTGATTTTGCTGCGGCTGCACCTGCCAATCAAGAGAGAAGCAGCAGCAGTGGCTGTGGCAGCGGCAGTGGATCCCCTGGCTGCAGTGTGTCTCAGTGGGAGACTTTCCTAATTTTGCGGGAGTGCAGGAGATGACTCGCCAAAGTGGGAGTCTCCCGCTGAATGCAGGCGATTTGGCAGGTATGGTCAAAGCATTATAAGATTCTCTGCCTAGGACAGAAGACCACTGACTGAATATCGGCCCTATTACTTTTTAGTATTTAGCTTATGCCTTTCAAGTGGTAATTCAAGGTGAGTTATACACAGGTACTGTAGATATTTCCCTAACCTCAAGGGTTTACAATCTAAGGGGCCCTTTTACTAAACGGTTGTTGGCCCATAGTAGTTCTCACCCTCAGTGCGCGCCATTTCTGGTGCTATAAAAATAGTTTCTATTTTTGTAGTGCCGGGTTAGTGCAAGAGCCTTTACTGCCACTTCAACAGTTAGGGGTGCTTCCCCCCGAAATGGCCATGCGGCAAGTGGTTCCCTTACTGTACAGCCATTTCTTTTCCAGTAAAAATGGCAGCTTTCTACCCGCTGCTGTAAAGGGGGATTCAGCTGGCTATTTTCTAGCTTGGTGCTAACCTGGCGGTAATCGGGCAGCGCCACACACTGCCTGGTTACTGCTGGGTTAGTATGGCAGCCCTTACGACCATCTCAATGGGTGGTGGTAAGTGCTCTCCCTTGCATGGCCACACGGTAAAGCAATCTTACCTCGTGGCCATGGCTATTTTCATGTATTTTTGCCCGCTGCGGTAAAAAGGGCCGCAGCAAGCAGCAAAAATGGCCCCTGCCGATAGCACAGGGCCCTTTTTACCGCAGCTTAGTAAAAGGACCCCTGAATTAGCTAAAACTGGGATAACTAATAAAGTACTGATTTGGTTCAGAGACTTTCTGTCCACCAGATCATATACGGTTAAACAGAAAGGAATCCTTTTTGACAGTTATCAAAACCCTTGTGGAGTTCCCCAGGGTTTGCCCTTATCTCCTACATTATTAAGGGCCCCTTTTACCAAGCTGTGGTAAAAGGGGCCCTGTGGCGGCATTGGCGCATGGATTTGCTGTGCGCTGAGGCCCGCTTTTACCACAGTTTAAAAAAAAAGGAAATGGCCGTGCAGTAGCTTAAACACTTGCACGGCCATTTCCTGGGGAAGCCCTTGCTGCCACCAATTTAGGATGTGGTAAGGACTCCCGCGCTAACCTGGTAGCATGCAGCACTGCCTGAAAATATAAAAGTATTTTTCAAATGCTGGAAATGACTATTGTGGGGGCTGGAATTGGCATGTGGCAAGCCCGCGATAGGCTTGCTGTGCCTTTGGAAAAGGACTCCTTAAGGCTTTCTTACATATATTGGGTTTTGAATTAGGAAAAGAAGGATTCCATACTTATATTTATACAGATGACAGTTTAGTCATGATTCCAGTTTTTTCAACATTTATGCAGATAACTGATATGGTACAAAAATTCATCACTGTGATAGGGTCCTGGATGATGAAGTATAAACTAAAACTGGATACAGATAAAATCTAATTTGATTTATTGGATTATAAATCAGATCCACTGAATGATCACATCTTAATTGCAGTTATAATAGTGATTAAAACTTTGGGGTTACATATAGACCAAATTATGGGCCCTGTTTACTAAGCCGTGCTGTAGGTGCGCAAACTTTTTAGCATGCACTAAAAATTACCATGCACTAACGCTAGAGACACCCATAGGAATATAATTGGTGTCTCTATCATTAGTGCGCACTAATTTTTAGCGTGCACTAGAAAGTTAGCGTACCTACAGTGCGGCTTAGTAAACAGGGCCCTTTATCTCTTGAACCACAAACCAATGCGTTAATTAACAGTTCTTTCTTATTGATGAGAAACCTAAGGCATATTAGGAAGTACTTTGAATTAGAACAATTTAGATGGCTAGTGCAATCTTTATTGCTCTCAAAACTGAAACATTGTAATTTTAGCTATATTGGATTATTTAAACAAGCTTTTCAAAAATTGCAGACTACACAAAATACTGCAGTTCAGTTTATTTTTTTTCCCTAAATAAATTTGATAGGATTTCACAATATTATGTTAGTCTCCATTGGTTGCCTGTAGAGGCGAAAATTATGTTTAAATGTGCTTGCATTTTATACAGCGTTTTAAATGGTCATTGGAGAGGATACATATTTTAATTTTCTAATACAAATAGGAATAGGAGATTGCATAATAGTTCCCCTTTCTCATTTCCATCTGTGAAGGGGGAACAAAAAGATTTAAACTTCATGAAAAACTTCTAGTTTTCCAAGCTCTCAAAATCTGGAAGAAAATTGCCTTATGCTTGGATCATTCAAATTCCTATTTAAATTTCAGGAAAAATGTGAAGACCTTGTTATTTAAAAGATATTTTAAATGTTAATTTTAATTTTAGATTAACCCCCGTGTTTACTAAGATGCGCTAGCGGCTGCCACTTGACAATGCTGACACAGCCTATTGATGGGCTGTGTTGGCATTAGCGCATAAGTACATAAGCATTGCCATATTGTGACAGACCGAAGGTCCATGAAGCTCAGCATCCTGTTTCCAACAGTGACCAATCCAAGTCACAAATACCTGGCAAGATCCCAAAAAAGTACAATATATTTTATGTTGCTTATCCCATAAATAAATAACAAGTAGAGTTACTATTTAGAGTAATATGACGCTACTCAGATGTGCGAACGTGTGGCCACTGCTAATGGAGGAGTCTCATATTTTTACACAGCTGATTTCACATCACCCTACGGTGAGTCTTAGCTTCTGTGTACTTTTGTAATCATTCACTCGCCTTCCCCCTCCTATTACTAATGCTATCTAATGGCCACTGTTGTAATACATTCTATGAACGCACTCTGGAGCGGTCTTATCTATGTCATAACAACATCGATGGCTGCACTCTACTTATCTGTGTCGACCGGCATTCCCTGTTTCCCTGACAGGTGCCTATTTCGCAAAAACGCTTTGTCAAGGGGAGATAATAGCCCGGACCTGCAAAGATACAATTTATATAGACTGCATAAAATATACTTGCCAAACTGATGACTCATACTCTATACTAATGTGCTCGTGTCTTACCACTTCACCTCACTAGCGCCGTCTGAACGCCATCCATTTAAAATCCAACATGGCAGTGGCGTCAATTTAACTTGCCGCTGACCGGAAACAGCTGGTTTAAATCTTACGCTGCCTGCTGGCTCGCCAAAGCTGACATGGAACTTACGGGAAACAACTAGTTAAGTGCTGCTAACAGTTTAAAAGAAACAGCCCCAATGTAAATATGTGTTTAGGTCCCCAGGGTTTAAAGTGTTTAGATGATAGATCCAATAAGTCTCCCTCTGCAATAGTCTTCTGTTGTAATCACCAGTCCTAGGCATAGGACTAATCTGTTCTATCACCATACATAGGATCCTAGACCGATGTTCGGTCATCCTAGCATGTAGTGGCCTGGTGGATTTACCTATGTATACCTTGTTACACGGACAACATATATAGTAGATCATGCCGACAGATCTACAGGTGGTTCGGTGCTTTAATTTATACATCACCCCGTTGTGTGTAAAATTGTCTGTCTCATTAGTTAGATCACAAGTTTTGCAGTGTATTTTATTGCATTTATATGGCCCACTGGTGGTGTAACTGTATCCACGATGTTATCTGGTAATACTGCTGGACTGAGGATTTTTTTGAGATTTTTGGATTGTGAAAAGGCTGTCCTTAAATGAAATCCATCGAAAAGTGGATGTGACTTCATGATGTCCCAATGCTGCCGAATAATATGCCGAATAATTTGTACACATTATTAGTAGAGATCAGCCACCTTTGATTTGACAGTATCCAGGGCCGTTCCTAGGGTCTCTGGTGCCCCCCTGCAGACTATCAGTTGGCGCCCCCCCCCCCCCCCCCCGTGTGGCACAAGATGCAAAGGAAATAGGAGCTGAAAGATGGGGGGATTGCTGAACAAATAGAGGGTTTACAACCACTTTGCTTTTCGTGCTTTCATGTTCACAAAATTAGTAGTTAAATCTTTGATATCTAACTGGGCACATATATCATTCTCAATAGCAATCATGGCAAGGCTTACAAGCCTTTCTTGTGAAACACTTGATCGCAAATAATCCTATATAATAATTCTCACCTCCAACAGGATGTGCCTGGGACCGTGCCTCCCTCGGAGGTGGTCTGCTAGGCAGGCACGCACACACTGACATCAGTGATAGCTGATACCAAAGCAAGGGGAGGAGTGCGTGTTTCCCTACTCCTCCCCCGTGTTACAGCCCACTGCACCCCTCTTCCGCGACCCAGTTGACCCCCCCTTCTCGGCGAAAACCGTCCCCCGCCGCCGTCCAGTACCTGTGCTGACAGGGGACCCCAACCCCCGTCAGCCGAAGTCCTGTGCTGGTCTTCGCACCGTTGCTTCTTCAATGATCTTCGGTTCAAGTTCCTCTGCGTGCGTCTGATGTCAGATGTACGGAGAGGAACTTGGACACAAAATCATTGAAGAAGCAACGCCTCGAAGGCCAGCACAGGACTTCTGCTGATGGGGGTTGGGGTCCCCCGTCAGCACAGGTACTGGACGGCAGCGGGGGACGGTTTTCACCGAGAAGGGGGGTCGACTGGGTCGCGGAAAGGGGGGGTGAAAACGGAGGGACGGCAGAGTCTGGAACAGCGAGGGAGGGAGGGTGGGGGATGGCCTTGCTAGCGCCTGTTTCCTTCCCTTTTGAAACAGGCATTTTTTACTAGTTTTTTATGATTTTTAACTGTGAAAATGATCGCTCACCACTTGCCACACTGACAGGAATAGTCAGCAATATTCTTAGAAACAAATTGCTATACATTGCAAAATAAGATAGCAGATGTAAATTCTCAAAGTGGACATATTCCAAACACTAAAATGAAAATAAAATGATTTTTTTCTACCTTTGTTGTCTGGTGACTTTCTTTTTCTGATCAATGATAAGTCTCTGACTCTAAAGTTTAGCAATTTCATTAAAGCAAAATATATTTTCACATATCACAGACTCTTCCTATCCAAGGAGAATCTTTTATATAAAAACAAACACCAAAAAAAACAATCAGATTTTCACTTACCAGCTCTTCTACACAACGTCAGCTAAACTTCCTCTGAAACTACTGTTGGAACCATCAGCCAATGAAATGGCTTTTAGCTGTAGCTATCCGGATACCTGATAATTATGCAAACATCATTGCAGTCATGCCTCTCTCGGTGTACAAGCTCAGAGAAAAAAAAAACAAAAACTTTGAACCACTTACAGATTTTAAACATTACACTATTTAGTTTTTATTTCTCTCCAGTCTCACTTGCACACCTCCCTCCAAACCTGGCTGTTCTCTTTAATTTGAATGTTGTTCAAGCTCACCCTGAATGAGGAGTTTGTCCTACACCAAAGACATAAATAGCACTGGTTGTATTCTTTCAAACAACTTCAGCAGAGCCTGCCTGCCTCAGTGAGAACTGTGGTCGAAGAGGGGAGGGCAGGGGAGAGAGGAGAATCACAGCTTCAGGTAAAACATTTTGCAAGTGAGCTGACCTCAGGAAAAAGGTGCCAGTAGGCACCCTCCAGAGGTCGGCGCCCCCCTGCAGTGCTTACCCCGCTTACCGTGTTGGCACGGCCCTGACAGTATCCCATAAATAAGCAGTGGATTTTCCCCAAGTCCATTTTAATAATGGTCTATGGACTTTTCCTTTAGGAAGCCGTCCAAACCTTTTTTGAACCCTGCTAAGCTAACCGCCTTTACCACATTCTCTGGCAACGAATTCCAGAGTTTAATTACATGTTGAGTTAAGAGAAATTTTCTCCGTTTCGTTTTATATTTACTACTTTGCAGCTTCACTCCATGCCCCCTAGTCCTAGCATTTTGGAAACAGTAAACAAACGATTCATGTCTACCTGTTCCACCCCATTCATTATTTTATAGACCTCTATCATATCTCCCCTCAGCTGAAGAGTTCTAGCTGCTTCAACCTTTCCTCTTAGGGAAGTCATCTCATCCCCTTTATCATTTTTGTCGCCCTTCTCTGTGCCTTTTCTAATTCCACAATATCTTTTTTGAGATGCGGGGACCAGAATTGAACACAATATTTGAGGTGCAGTCACACTATAGAGCGATACAAGGGCATTATAATGTCCTCATTTTTGTTTTCCATTTTTTCCTAATAATACCTAACATTCTATTTGCTTTCTTATCCACCGCAGCACACTGAGCAGAGGGTTTCAACGTATCATCAACGACGACGCCTAGATCTCTTTCTTGGTCAGTGACTCCTAATGTGGAACCTTGCATGACATAGCTATAATTCAGGTTTCTCTTTCGCACACGCATCACTTTGCACTTGCTCACATTAAACATCATCTGGCATTTAGACGCCCAGTCTCCCAGTCTGGTAAGGTCCTCTTTAATGTTTCACAATCCTCTTGTGATTTAACTACTTTGAATAACTTTGTGTCGTCAGCAAATTGAATTACCTCACTAGCTACTCCCATCTCTAGATCATTTATAAATATGTTAAAAAGCAGTGGTTCCAGCACAGACCCCTGGTGAACCCCCACTATCTACCCTTCTCCATTGAGAATACTGACCATTCAACCCTACTCTCTGTTTTCTTTTAACCAGTTTTTAATCCACAATAGAACATGACCTCCTATTCCATGACTCTCCAATTTCCTCTGGAGTCTTTCAGGAGGTACTTTGTTAAATGCCTTTTGAAAATCCAGATACACAATATCAACCGGCTCACTTTTATCCACGTGTTTGTTCACCCCTTCAAAGAAATGTAATAGATTGGTGAGGCAGGATTTCCCTTCACTAAATCCATGTTGGCTTTGTCTCATTAAGCCATGCTTTTGAATATGATCTGTAATTTTGTTCTTTATAATAGTCTCTACCATGAGCGCATAGCAGCCACTAATGCAGCTTAGTAAACGGGGTTAAGTGTATTTTTTTTAATTCAGTACTGTAAGGCACCTTTTATATATTTTGTATTCTAATTGTAATTCCCAAATGACAATCTTGGTTTTCTTTGCTGATTGTAAACTGTTTAGAATCCTGTGGTATTAGTGGTATATATTAATAATAATAATCCTTTTGAATTTAATAGCCTCATTCACCTCACCATTTACCCATATTGACAGTGTTTTGGTCTTTTTTTAATGCATGGACTATATTTGGTCTAGACTTTTAAGGTTGTAGTATTAAACAGTGTTCATGTAAACTTTTGACCTTTGCATCCCTCCTTTGAGCTTTTTATTTAATTATTTTCTCATGTTATCAGTCTCTCATATTTAAATTAAATATCTTGTCCTAGTGAATGTGTCAAATCTGATCATGTTATTTTACTCCTCATACCAAGATCTGTGTTGCAGTGATCATAGATCTAGAATAGTTCCCCATCAGGAGAAGAGTGGCAAGGTGTTGTGATACAGCTTCAGAGGCAATCACTTCTCCAACATGATTCACAGTTCTGCCATTCAAACCAGATCTCTATAGAACTGAAACTTGCAAGAGAGGTGGTTGCTTCTAGAAAAGTATATTTTGAGATAAAAATAGTAGGATCAGGGCATGGGATGTGGGGGTGGACACAAAGGGGATGGGATGTGGGGGTGGACACAATTTCAAGTCTTTGCCCAGGATGTGATCTGTGCAAGCTACTGGTCTAGGGACTGCAAAATCCCCATCTTATGAGCTACCACATACCAAAGGCTCAAGATTATTTACTGGTGTCCTAGGTCCAGGTCTTGATCCCATATTTAACCTGACAAAACCTTGCAGTACCTGATTTATTTTAATGCTGAAATCATTTCAATTTGATACAAGTCTTAAAGACCCATTTTAGATATGTCATTGAGATGAGGATTGAGATGTCTAGGTCTGGATATGCTGAAATTCCTCTGTATTTTACAAAGACTCTGCTAAATATGGAACCTTTCGTAAAATCCCTATATGGACATAAGCAAATACTTGTGTACTTGGTGGCACATACAGGGGCAGTGGCAACTTCATAAAAAAACATATATCATACTTATATTTATGCAGATGCCAAAAAAATAATAGTTTTACAGGGTTTACAGAAGTAATCACTGCCAGCTGCATGCACAGATGCCATTTTGCAGTCTACACTCTAGTTGCTGGCACTTACACCATCATCCAGCACAGACCCCTTCCCTCGACAGCACAACATACATTTCCATTCTGTGTTCATCTGACAAGAAAGCACATATCCCCTCACTCCCTGAACCTCCCAACAGCAGCAACCATATTTGCCCCACCCCCTATCTCCTTGAAAGAACATAGATAAATCCCTCCACCTGCTATACCCCCTGAATGCATTCCACATATCCCCTGTAAACATTTCACCCAGCAGAAATCCATTCATCTCCCACCCCTGTACCCCTCAATACATAGTAACATAGTAGATGACAGCAGAAAAAGACTTGCACGGTCCATCCAGTCTGCCCAACAAGATAAACTCATATGTGCTACTTGTTGTGTATACCCTACCTTGATTTATACCTGTCCTCTTCAGGGCACAGACCGTATAAGTCTGCCCAGCACTATCCCCGCCTCCCAACCACCAGCCCCTCCTCCCACCACCGGCTCTGGCACAGACCGTATAAGTCTGCCCAGCACTATCCCCGCCTCCCAACCACCGGCTCCGGCACAGACCGTATAAGTCTGCCCAGCACTATCCCCACCTCCCAACCACCAGCCCCGCCTCCCACCACATTCCTTAGCCCCTGTACTACCCTAATATTAATCAAACATCCCCTACCCCCAAATACCTCCCCTAACACCAACCATAAATCCCCTACACCCCAGACACCTTTTACTCTACTAGATACCAGGTTTTTCCTGGTTCTAGTAGGCCCAGATGATAAGTAGTAGTAGTAGTACATGTTCCTGCCCTATTAGTATCCAGGCTCAAAATGACATCTCTGATCCCCTAGTGGGAGTACCTCAAGACTACACTAGGAGGGTTCAGAGGCATCATTTTGAACCTGGCTGCTAACAGAGCAGGGCCATCAGAAAAATGCTCTTCCTCTTAATAGATACCAAGGAAAACCCCGGTAAGGGTGAGGGAATTTATGGTCAGTTTGGGGGGTATAGGAGGATAAGTGGTTGATGCTGGGGAGCATGGCAGGATATGTAGATTGATGTTGGGGGGATTTTGAAAGGATGTATTGAGTGATTTCAGGGAGAGTAGAGGTTTGAGAGATTGGTTTAAAATGAGTGCTGGATGATGCAAGAAGATCACAGTTTGCAGCTGTCCCCTTGTTTAAATCCAAGGTTACTTGTATGTTCCTTGGGGAAGGTGCAAATCCCAAAGTGGGAGGTTTTTTCCCCCATATACATATATTCCCATTATAAGATGGAGAACACATGTGTAGATGTTTGGCCTGCCTAAACCATGTTCTTTTGGAATCTTTGCGTAGTATGGATATCCATGCGTAAATATCGTCTTTCTGAAATCTGTATTTACATGTGCTTATGATCTATCTTTATAGATGCCTCTATTTATATGTGGCAATGATTCTAAAATAGCATCCTTAATATAAGAACTTTGCAAACCACATAACAAAATGTTTACTTTTTACATTTTTTTTTCACCTGGACTAAATACAATAGCTGCATGTTGACAATTTAAATTGCAGAATTCAAATATATTTCTGTTGGAGCATCTCAAAATTCTAGTGGTATGTCACAACGTTTTTGGTGGACCGTCAAGCTCTTTGGGCTGGTCTTCCAAGGTAGTTGAGGAGGAGTAGATGCTGAGGGAGGTAGTGGGGGTAAGTGAGGCGGTAAAGGAGGAGGTGGGGGTAAGGGAGGTGGAATCTGTAGGGGTGTAGCTGGGGTTTTCTTCTTCACTGGCAACATCCGAGCTGTCAGTATCTGTTAGAAGAGAAAGATATGGCTGTTAACTCTCTTCACTGGCAACATCCGAGCTGTCAGTATCTGTTAGAAGAGAAAGATATGGCTGTTAACTCTCCAATCTTCAATAAGACAGTATTATCTAGTTTAGGAATGCATGTCAGAGAACAAGTTATAAACCATAGCCAGTGCCCCTGGTCTCCTATGATTATGTGGCAAGGAATACAAAATCTAGCCCATTTGAATTTCACAATCACACTAGAATCATAGGTGTGGAGGCACAAGGTCCTGAGGGCAATGCCTAGGCACAGGTGTATACCTCTATCTCTACGCTGAGCAAGCCGGCAGAAGTATGGTACAACATCCTCCTGCTCTACCACTCGGATCCAATTCACACTTTCAACCATGTGGCACTATGGAGTCCCACATGGTTCAAACTACAAATTGGGCTCTGGTTGGCACAGGTGGAAGATGTAGTTGAGACATCACCTTTTTCCCCTTTCTCCTTCCAGTCAGTTCATATTGACTGAACTTGCAGGGATGAAGGGATAATGAGCAGCAGAAGGAGGAAGGATATACAGTAGGTGACTTGGCAGGGGATAAACTGAGGGAAAAAATGAGAGAGGGGATTATAAGTACATAAGTAATGCCATACTGGGAAAAGACCAAGGGTCCATCGAGCCCAGCATCCTGTCCACGACAGCGGCCAATCCAGGCCAAGGGCACCTGGCAAGCTTCCCAAACGTACAAACATTCAATACATGTTATTCCTGGAATTTTGGATTTTTCCAAGTCCGTTTAGTAGGGAGATAAAAGAGAGAAGGTATACGCTTCAGCCTTACCATGCCCCCCCACCCCAAGCTTTTGATAATTAAATTTAAACTCAGTGATCATGATCAACCCAACAATATATAAAAATGCATAAATAGACATCATTCTTTTAAACAGACAACTAATAAAAATAAACACATCGAACCCCCACAGAACCATACCGCTCAATCCAATTAGGATACATCAATGCAAGATCAGCAGTAAGCAACTCAGTAGATATACTAGACTGGATTACCACAGATAATTTAGACCTCCTATTCATCATGGAAACCTGGTTCCACAGCCCTACAGACCCCGCCATCTTAGAGACATGCCCATCAGAATACAAAATCACCCACTGGACAAGAAATGGAAAAAGAGGTGGCGGAATAGCCATAATTCACAAATCCGAGTTCACCATCACAACCACTGGTGAATCCACCTTACCACAACTTGAAATTGACTCGACAAGAATCAACCATCCAAACCTACTAGGACATCTCAATGCAATCCTATTCTACAGGCCACCAGGAAAGTGGCAAGACTCCCAAACACAACTTATGGACTTCATCTCGAACACATGTGTCTCTGCCTCAAACATCTTCATAATAGGAGATATTAACCTACACCTTGAAGACGACACCTCAACAGGCACACGAGAATGCAAAGAATTTTTAAAACTCTGGGAGCTACATGTACCTAACACTCAACCAATACACATAAAAGGACACACACTTGACATCATTACACACAAATTCGACCCAGACTCAACTATCCTACTTACTGACACAAGCTGGACACCCACACTATGGTCAGACCACCATAAAGCACATGTCACCCTTAACTGGCGAAAAACACACAGAAGCGCAATCAACAAACATGAACGAACAGCATACACCACAAGAGGAAAAATAGACCCCACAACATTCTGGCAACAGATCTACCAAAACAAATGGTCAACAAATGCAGACACCATCCAATTCCTCCAAGAATGGGACGCTATATGTAAAACAACATTAGACAAAATCGCCCCAACCCAAACCAGAACATCACATAGGAAAAAATCAAATCCATGGTTCACCGAAGAGCTGAAAAAACTCAAAACACAAGTCAGGAAACTAGAATGTGCATGGAATAAAAAGAAAGATGAACAAACACTAAATGCCTGGAAACTACTTCGAAGGAAATACAAATACACCATAAAACAGACTAAAAGACTACATTACAAAACAATGATTGGACCAAACTACAAAGACACACACAAACTCTTCTACCTTGTGAATAAATTGCT
This sequence comes from Microcaecilia unicolor, assembly GCF_901765095.1. NCBI lineage: Eukaryota > Metazoa > Chordata > Amphibia > Gymnophiona > Siphonopidae > Microcaecilia > Microcaecilia unicolor. The sequence goes on along the minus strand of NC_044038.1, from coordinate 80,649,672 downwards.
GGACACCACACCAGTTACAAGCAACAGCAAAGACATACCAGGTGTTGACAATCTTGCAAAATACTTCAAAGAGAAATTTACACAACTACGACTTAAAATACCCGCCAGCCCTATTCAATACGCCACACTCCTAGACTGTCTAGACCCAGAAGACGGAATATACCCAGCAGACAGAACCTGGACCGAATTCGAACCACTATCTGAAGACCTCATCTCTGAAACACTCAAAAGATTCACCAAATCCTACTGCAAACTAGATATATGCCCAAACAACCTCATGAAATCAGCTCCTCAACAATTCATAATAGACCTAACACACCATGTAAACTACAGGCTACAAAATGGACTTTTCCCAAAGGAAAAAGGAAAAATTTTACTCACCCCAATACCCAAAGACACAAAGAAAAGCGCAAGCGAAATAACTAATTACAGACCAGTAGCATCTATACCACTAATAACCAAAATAACCGAAGGGATGGTAACAAAACAACTTACAAACTATCTAAACAAGTTCTCAATACTGCATGATGCCCAATCAGGATTCCGCTCGAATCACAGCACAGAAACAGTATTAATTACCCTAATGACTAAATTTAAACAAATGATTGCAACCGGCAACAATATACTCCTCCTACAATTTGACATGTCAAGTGCCTTTGATATGGTTGATAATCTACTTACATCTAAAGCAGAGATTTTATTGCAAATGAGGGAAAAGTCTCAACTGCTACGGCTATTTTCACACATCAGTGTTCATTATATAGCTCGTAGAAAAAGTCATCACTGACTCAAAAACCCCCAATTTTAATATTTTTTCTTTTTTTGTTTCACTTAAACATATCAAAAGGCATAAAACTGATTCACTTATCTTGCCCGGTATAGCCGAATGTTTTATTTCAATGCTGTGCCAATATTTTCTTGAGGAGGCGCTAGATCCGATTTAAAATGGGTAATGCACTGGTTCCTACGGTCCCGTTTCGAATGTCTTCATCAGGGAACCTGCTTGTGCCTGGAACACTGCGCCGTGACTACTTTATCAACTAACTCAATCTTCAGTCTTCTAGAGAAAATCGTGTCTTCTGAAAAAATTCTCGACACGATTTTCTCTAGAAGACTGAAGATTGAGTTGGTTGATAAAGTAGTCACGGCGCAGTGTTCCAGGCACAAGCAGGTTCCCTGATGAAGACATTCGAAACGGGACCGTAGGAACCAGTGCATTACCCATTTTAAATCGGATCTAGCGCCTCCTCAAGAAAATATTGGCACAGCATTGAAATAAACATTCGGCTATACCGGGCAAGATAAGTGAATCAGTTTTATGCCTTTTGATATGTTTAAGTGAAACAAAAAAAGAAAAAAAGAAAAAATATTAAAATTGGGGGTTTTTGAGTCAGTGATGACTTTTTCTACGAGCTATATAATGAACACTGATGTGTGAAAATAGCCGTAGCAGTTGAGACTTTTCCCTCATTTGCAATAAAATCTCTGCTTTAGATGTAAGTAGATTATCTAGTATAATAGCAGAGTATTTGGTGTTGGAATTTGTTCCTTTGATATGGTTGACCACGGAATCCTATTACACATACTTGAATATTTTGGCATCGGAGGCAATGTCCTAAACTGGTTCAAGGGGTTCCTAACCTCACGATCATACCAGGTCACATCAAATTCAACTACGTCTGCTGCATGGACACCAGAATGTGGAGTACCACAAGGATCACCCCTCTCACCAACTATTTTCAACCTAATGATGATACCCTTGGCAAAACTTCTATCAAACCATAACCTTAACCCATATGTATACGCCAACGATGTGACAATATATATCCCTTTCAAACAAGACATTAAAGAAATCTTCAATGAAATCAACCAAAGTTTACACATCATGAACACCTGGGCAGATGCATTTCGATTGAAACTGAACGCAGAAAAAACTCAATGCCTGATACTTACCTCCCAATACAACACGAATGAATTTACCGCTATAAACACACCAAAACTAAATCTTCCAATTTCAGAAACTTTAAAAATCCTTGGAGTCACTATTGACCGCCAACTTACACTTGAAACTCACGCAAACAACACAACCAAAAAGATGTTCTACTGCATGTGGAAACTGAAAAGAATAAGACCATTCTTCCCAAGATCTGTCTTCCGCAGCCTAGTGCAATCACTTGTACTCAGCCATCTGGATTACTGCAACTCACTATACGCAGGTTGTAAAGAGCAAATACTGAGAAAACTTCAAACAGCCCAAAACACAGCAGCCAGACTCATCTTCGGGAAACCAAAATACGAAAGTGCGAAACCCTTACGAGAGAAGCTATACTGGCTCCCACTTAAGGAACGCATCACTTTTAAAGTATGCACACTAGTCCACAAAATCATCCATGGTGAAGCCCCAGCCTACATGTCTGACTTAATAGACCTACCACCCAGAAACGCTAAAAGATCATCCCGAACTTTCCTCAACCTCCACTTCCCTAATTGCAAAGGCATAAAATACAAAGTGCTGCACGCATCAACCTTTTCTTATATGAGCACGCAATTCTGGAATAAATTACCATGCAACCTGAAAATGATCTACGAACTAACCGACTTCCGCAAACTATTAAAGACTTATCTCTTTGAAAAAATCTATCAAAAGGATCAAAACACATGAAGTCCATACACACTGTTAGCAATGCATCAATACATTCTCTTCTGTACTCTCATCCCCCGTAGTTTTATCACATTTAAACCTTAATTTACAGATAAAAATGGTATACCCGAATGTTCTCTTGCTATTGTTCTGTTGCCCTATTAGTATCCGTTGTTCTTCCATTGTTCCATCGTTCTTTTTCCTTGTTCTATTCCCTTAACAATGTAACCCATAATCGAGTTGTAACAAATTGTATTTCCATCATTACAATGTATTGTAAGCCACACTGAGCCCGCAAATAGGTGGGAAAATGTGGGATACAAATGCAATAAATAAATAAATAAATATTAAAGTTTGCTTTGTATGTATGTGTGTTCCCACTCTACAGGAAAAAAAAATGTGCCATTGGTTCTTTGAATTAGTGTGTCTGTCAAGAACTATTGGTTTGCTTGACTACTGCTGCTCTTTGCCACCCCTCAAAAGCTGCCATCCTAGAAGGCTACCTAGTCTTTGCCTAATGGTTGAGTTGGCCATAGGAATTTGAGGGGAAGAAAGAGGATTGGCAGTGGCAATGTGTGAGAGAACGTGCAGGTGTGAGAAAAGGACTGTGCAGTGGGCCTTGATGTATATATGTTGACAAAGGGATCATCATTGAAGAAAGTAAACAAGTGCATGCTGTGAAGAGGATTGATGCTGAAGGAATGAGAGAGAAATTCATTGGCAGGGATATTTATTTATTTATTGGGATTTATTAACTGCCTTTATGAAGAGATTCATCCAAGGCGGTGTACAGCAGGTACAGTTTAACATAAAACTTAAATTCTTGTTAACAGTATAACAATAATAAAATGACCAAGTATAAACATAAACACAATAATAGGGAGATGATCAAAGACAAATACAGGTGCTAGAAGCCATTAGCGCTGGGCTAGCACCCGTGTTTGCCTGCACCCCAGGATCAGGGATGGTGATCACGTGTAACAATGAGCTCGCCAGCTCTAAACAGGGACATTAGTATTCCTCCCCAATGCTCAGTAGGCAGCACACCAAATGAGTGCTGCTCCAGCGGCAAACCCTGCATCAGCTCAGAACTGGCATTAGGGTTTGCCAGGGCATTGGGGAGGAATGGGGAGACCCTGTCCAGCATACATTTGTATGCTTGTGGTCCTTCCCACCCCCCTGACACAAAGGGATTGGACTCCCCCACACACATACATAAGCCCCCCTTAGCCGCACTCTCCCTCACACCCTAGCCTGGTGGTCTAATGCCCCCCCCAAATCCCCTCTCACAGGGCCGGTCTTAGGCAGAGGTGACAGAGGCTGCCGCATAGGGCCCCGCGCTTAGGGGGCCCCGCGCGGCGCCCCTCAACTCTGCCTCACTCCGACCGACCCCCGCTCGGACAACCGCATCATGATCCCGCTCGGCCACCGCCGCTTCGCTCCCGCCACATTGCGGCACGGTGCCCACCCCCTGCTGAGCCCGCCATCAGCAGCCTCCTGCCTCCCCGGACCCCGACAGTTGCACCAACGGCCTCGACAGACAGTTGCAGCGCCAGCGCAATGGCCCCAGCTTCCGACAGTTGCAGCGAAGGCTCACCCCAGCGTTTCACTTCCCGCTCAATGTCCCGCCTTCTGATGAGGTATTTCCTGTTTGGCGGGCGGGAGTCACTGAGCGGGAAAGCTGCCTGGAGCCTGGTCGGAGGTGAGCCGGTGTGCGAGTGAGTACGACTTAAAAATAAAGACAGTCAAGTGGAGCTCGAGCTGGAGCAAGTTTGTGCCACTGCCATTCAAAGGTAAGCCAGGTATGATGATAGCTTTTCTTATAAGGAAGTTTCAAACCCCTTTTGTGCCATTTTAAAGGTAAATACTATTGCAGTAATCTATTATTCTCCCATCAGTGATTAAGTCAAAATTCAGTGTTTTATGAAGGGCAGTGACAGGAAAAGATCAAGAGGTTAGCTAAAGTGGTGCGTGTATGTGAGGGGTGGGGACAGGGGCAAGTGGAGAGGGCTAGTAGTGTTAGACTTTACTGTTAATTTGCCCAAAGTTATTGAAAACCTAAAGAATCCCAAGTGGGCAGGTACTTATCTTGCTAAGCTGGCCAGATCATGTGTATTTAGGAGAATTTGAGTTTCCAAAGCAGTGGCGTAGCCAGAAGTCAATTTTGGGTGGGCCAACAGGTTGGATGGGTGGGCACTAGACAGTGGTGTGCTGGTAAATGTTTAACAACAGGCTCTCTCCCCAGTCCACCTCTGCACCCCCCCCCCCCCCCGTCCACCTGTGCACCTCCCCTCAAAATTGCAAAGCTGGCTATAGCCGGGGAGAGAGCCTGGGGGGGGGGGGGGGGCAATGCATTACTCTCTCCAGGAAAAAAAAAATTAAATGATCCCAGGTTCCAATTTAATTCATGTTTAATGTGGGATAAAATGCCATAAATAAGTAAATAAATATAAACTTTTAATGTTGAGCACCTGATTCTCAAAGTGGACATATTCCAAACACTATAATGAAAATAAAATGATTTTTTTCTACCTTGTTGTCTGGTGACTGTTTTTCTGATCATGCTGGCCCAGTATCCGATTCTGCTGCTATCTGTCCTCTTAACTCCGTTTCCAGGGCTTCATTTCAATTTATTTCTTTACTTTCCTCCTTTCTTCTTCATTTCTTGCTCTATATCCATAAGTAAAAGCTGGATCCTCCGCAGACTTGACTGTCCAGTGGATCCAGCTTCTGCCTATTTTCTTCATCCATGTGCACTTTTTCTCCTCTCTGCCTTTTCCCTCATCTCCTTCCTCACTCTTCCATCCCCTCCATCCATGTCCAGCATTTCTTCTCTCTCCCTTCCCTCTCTTCCATCCATGTCCAGCAACCCTCCTCTCCCCTGTCCTTCCCTCCATCCATGTCCAGCAACCCTCCTCTCCTCTGCCCTCCCCTTCATACACCCATGTCCAGCACCCTTCCTATCCCCTCTTCCTCCCCTCCATCCACGCATGTCCAGCAACTCTCCTCTCCCCTCCAGCCATCCATACCTAGCAATTCTTTTCTCTCCCCTGCCCCCCTCTATCCATCCATCCCCAGCAATTCTCTTCTCTCTCCCCTTGTCCCCTCCATCCATCCATCCCCAGCAATTCTCTTCTCTCTCCCCTGCCCCCCTCCATTCATCCATCCCCAGCAATTCTCTCTCCCCTGCCCCCCTCCATTCATCCATCCATCCCCAGCAATTCTCTTCCTCCCCTGCCCCCCCTCCATTCATCCATCCATCCCCAGCAATTCTCTTCCCTCTCCTGCCCCCCTCCATTCATCCATCCCCAGCAATTCTCTTCCCTCCCCTGCCCCCCTCCATTCATCCATCCCCAGCAATTCTCCTCTCTGCCCTGCCCCTATCCAGCCATACCCAGCAATTCTCTTTTCTCCCCTGTCCCCTCCCTCCAGCCATCAGCGATTCTCCTCTCGCCCCTCCCGCTCCCATCCATGTCCTGCGATTCCACCTGGCCGCCCGGAGCCCTCTTCTCCCCCCACAAAAAATTTACAGTGCAGGCTGCGCTCCGTTCCTGCATCTGCCTCCCTCACTCTCACGGCAGCGCTTCCCAAATGCTGCCCACCGCTACCACAATCGCGGGATTTACCTCCCTCCGTCTCAGCACTCAGCAGCAGCGGTAGCGAATCATACACGCTGGCCTCCTTCTAACCCGGAAGTGTCCGCTTCCGGGTTAGAAGGAGGCAGTGTGTATGATGCGCTACCGCTGCTGCTGAGTGCTGAGATGGAGGTAGGGTAAATCCCGCGATCATGGTGGCGGTGGGCAGCGTTTGGGAAGCGCTGCCGTGAGAGTGAGGGAGGCAGATGCGGGAACGGAGCTCAGCCTGCTCCCTCCGCTCCGCTGCCTCCACTGCTGGGTGGGCCTGAACCAAAACTGGGTGGGCCTGGGCCCACCCAGGCCCACCCGTGGCTACGCCCCTGTAAAATCCAAAGCAAATAGCATTGTAGCCTCAGAAAGAGGGGCATTTCTCTAAGCATGTTCAGCTTAGGAGAGGAAAAGAGCACATATAAAATCCATTTCCAAGGAACCTTTTTAAATTAAAAAATAGAAGAATTTGAAAGTACTGGATCTTTTCTTAGTATTTTTCCTTTATTCTCCTTTGTTATGAGAATTGGAACTACTAATTATAGTGGACTTGAACTGAATTTCTGGGGAGGGGGGGTTCATGATAGCATTGTGCTTATTATTTCAATCAGTTTTTTTGTACAAGTTGTACAAGTTTAGCTTCATTTGTCTTTCATTTGAAATTTCATAAATAAAAAATTTCTAAAAAGGGAATAATCTTATCAATGGGGTGGAGCTAGGGTGGGGCGAGCTATGGTGGGGTGGGCTAGGGTGGGAGGGGCTAGGATGGGGCCCCACCAAATTGGTCTGCACAGGGCCCCGTACTTGCTAAGACTGGTCCTGCCCCCTCGTACCTGGAAGGAGGAAGTAAGCACTTCCTCCTCCTGCAAGCACTGCCTCAAAATGGCCTCTCCCTTATATGCTACTGAAGCCCCCTCCCCCGCCAATGCATCCCAGGATGCACCTGGCAGGGTGCAAGCCATTTTTAGGCAAGGTCGGGGGTCCAGCCCCTTGTGTCGTGGTGTAAGGGGATATCGGTGGTCCAGCCCCTTGTATCAGAGGGTGGTTGGGGATCAGCCCCTTGTGTCGTGGGGTCTCGGGGGGTCTGGAGGTTCACTAGACCTTTAATTTATCTAGCTTCTCATAAACACAGTCTTCTAAAACCAGTCAAGATCTACCACACATCCATTCCTATTAGCATTTCCTCTTTGCAGTCCTACTTCTAACCCTTCATCTGTGAACAAAAAACAAAAGTATTTGATAAGCAATTCTGCTTTATTTTTATCAGCATGTAGTATTGCTCCCCTTTACCTTTGAGCATCATCACAATGCCACTTTTGGCACTATCTCCTGTAATCTCCTGGTTGTAGATGTGGGCTAGATGGCTGCCTAGTCACTGCCTGGGTTGGTGGGATTGAGGGCCCACACAAAATTGGTCCTGGTACCTGTGCCAGGATCAGGAATGTCCTGTCAGACCAAGCAAGCTCAGCATCAGCTTTGTGTTTTTACCAAATAAAAATAGTTCACACCAGTTGTTAACTTGAACCAAAACCTTTACTGGTGCTTTCAATTCATGAAGCAAAATATCAGAACAGTCAAATACAGTGGTCAACTTATTTACATCAGCTTCCTCATTCTTTCCAGTACAGAAGAGTTATTTAAAGGGTTACAGTTGTTACTTTCACTACTCTTTTCCTATGCACAAAACACCCGGTCACTAGGGTAGGTGTTGGATATGCACAATCACTCTTTATAAATGCTGTTCCTCTTAGCAGATATTAAAAGCTTATCACGCACAGGCTAGCAGGATCTGCAGACAGACGCTGTGGCTCTGCTGGTGGATGTTGAGATGGTAATCCCTCTTGCTGAGTAAACTGAGTAGAGAGTCTGAACAGTGGCGTACGAAGGGCGGTGCAGTGGGGTGCAGGTCGTGGGGGGTGGTACTGGCCAAGGACGCTTCTCCCCCTCTGCGACTGGTGTGGTGCTGCCATGCATGTCTTCACGCCAGGGGGTGTCCCGACTCCCTCCCCCCCCTAGTGCAGTATCGCTCACACCTTCCTTGCGCCACCCTGCCCCACTCTGCTGGTCTTTAAACTTCGAGGCCTCTGGCAGCATCAGCGATGTAGTGCTGCCTTCGGCCAGCCCCCGAACCTCTCTGTATAGCGTCCCACCTGAGGTGGGGGCACATTTTAGTCTACTACCTCGCTGCCCCCCCCCCACTGCCTTGCCGCGCCCCCCACCACCTCGCCGCACCCCACAGCAGCAAATACATTGGATGGTGAGGGTCCCCAACCCCTGCCAGCTGAAGCCTTGTCCAGCGCCAGTCTCCGGCAACACCGCGTTCCCTGCCATGCTCTCTCTTCCTCCTCACATCCTGCACGCTCCTTTAAGTGAAACTGAGCACGCTCAATTTCACTGAAAGGAACGTGCAGGACGTGAGGAGGAAGAAAGAGCAGGGCAGGGAATGTGGCAGCGCTGGAGACCAGCGCTGGACAAGGCTTCAGCTGACGGGGGTTGGGGACCCACGCCTGAAAAACCAGGGGCCCAGATGGAATTAAGGGGGGGACCAGGCCCTCCTACCTACGCCACTGAGACAGACACTGGATGAAAGGGAGAGAGAAAGAAAGCAGATGCTGGATGGAAGGGAGAGAATGAAGAGAAGACGAGGAAAGCAGAAACCAGAGACAACAAGGTAGAAAAAAAGATTTACTTATTTATTTAGAAATAAAGTAGTATTGTAGCTGTGGTGAGTAAATAGAAAATGAAAGAATAAGTGATCTTTTTGTTGGACTAATTGTAATACATTTTTGACTAACTTTCAAAAGACCAAGCCTCCATCCTTAGGTGCAGGACAGGACTGTAGAGCAGTATACTGGTACTGACCTGAGGAAGGAGTTTTGGCCTTTGAAGATCTAATTGGAAAATGCATTAGTCATAAAATGGTATTATCTTATTTTCTATTTTTGTTTTATTTATATTGTTAATTTGTAAAGTGGTGTTTGGTATTTGTCAATTTTTTTCAAATTTATGTCTGCTGTCTTTATATTTTTGCACAGTACTAGGGGACATGCATCACTGTTCTGTTGTGTTACATTGCATACGGAATCTGGTCTCTTGGTGTTCAGTTTAATTTTTGCCTACATATTTCTATTTAGTTTGTGGTTACTTAGTCAATAGTCGGTGAGGATGTATCTGTGTTCTATGTGAAAAAGACATGGTTTTGTGTTGGCAGGATCATTTTTATTAAGGTCTTGTTTAGTTTTACAATGGGTGTATTGATGTTCTAGCACTCACTGCAATGTTTAAGATGCTGCCTTTCCTAGGTACACCCTTGTTGTGTCACTCGTGGATTATTACTAAAAATAATATTTTCATATAGAGGAGGGGTCAAATATGCTAGGTATGCCACTGTAAAACTGTTGTAAAAATCCCCTTCTCCAAGGTCAAATGGAGGGCTTAAAGGATCCCCAGTCTGGAAGCTAAAACAAACCAGGGCCTTCTATAGGATCTGATGCTTGTCCTCTTTCCTCTATGTGACACTGCTCCTGTAGGAGCTGCCTAGATGAGACTAATTTGTAAGAATATAGTGTGACTGTCACCGGTCACAGGATATCTGTTGCAGGCATAACAAGTAGGGTCTCCCTCCTGACATGGATCAGAGGCAGGAGAAAACCTAAGACCATTTTGGAGGGCAAAAAAAGAATTAAATTAATCGGGGGGAGTTCACTGCTGCCACTAGGCACATTCCCCAAGCCTAAATCCCTCCTTCATTCCATTCCCTTTGCCCTTCCCTAAGTCTCTCGAAAGTTCTGGTGCCAGAAGGTCTGAGCCTCTAACCAGGTGCAGGAAATAAAAACCTCACCAAAAGGGCAATCTAGGCACTCTAGGATTGCTAAAAACAAAAATAAAAAAACTTGAAATAAAATACTAGCAAAATCTGCAGGCAGCCTGCTCTTATTGGCTGGACACCTAGAACATAAAAAGGCTGCATAGGAAGTGGCACTCATGCACTAAAAAAACAAAACTGCCCCCCCAAATTAGGAACAACAGGGATAATTGAATGCAGCTAATATGCTGAATTTCTCTCAATGTTACACCTTCCCCCTCCATTGCAAAACAGATGGTTTTCCAACATGGACTGAGGAAATCATTTGAGGTGTCCTCACCCATTACTTCTCCTCACTTCTTAAATGTGTAAAAGACTTTTCCAGAGGGCCTTCCCAGGAAAATGTAAGCACAAACACAGATATATCAAATATACCTTTCACCTCATAAGTAACCAGGGTTCTAGGTCAGTTCCCACACACCAATTCCCACCTAAGACAATTCCCACTGAACCAATTCTCACCAATCCAGAGAGGACAATTCCCACCCCTAACCCAAAAAATGCAAAACAAGGCAAGTAATCTCCCTTCCTTTTCTCTTCCAGATTGTACCCCCTCCCCCCCCCCACAACATTATCTTTTGCATATCACTTTCCCCTTCCAGACATGCAGTTCATGTGGGGGGGGGGGACACCCCAAACTTGGTTTCAACCTAATTCATGTTTAATCCAGGATCTAAATGTCATAAATAAGTAAATAAATAGAAAAAATCCAAACTGCAGTTCATGTGTGTGTCTGTGTGTGAGGGGGGGGGGGGGCAATGCTCCCACACACCCCAAACTAGGTTTCAACCTAATTCAGCCCCTCAAAATGATACACTCATTATGATTTATAACAAATTACTACTCTAACCTATGAAAAGTTATTTGGTTATTATATGTCCTCTGTGTACATCGATATGCTGCTCTATCTTCCTTGTTCCAGACCTGATACATAAAGAAGCTACGGTCGGTAAAAAAAAAAAGGCTAGGGATGGTGGAAATGACCAGGGACAAAAGTCCTTGGTGGGAATTGTCCCTGGGGGAATTGTCCTAGGGTGGGAATTGTCTTGGGGGAATTGTACCGGTGGGAACTTGCCTGATACCTTAACCAGGTACCCAAACATTTCCTCTGAATTAGAGAGAAAAAATAAATTGCCAAATACAATACTAATCTTAAGAATTGTATAATGTAGGTGGCAGCAGAGTGCTGACCACAAACCCTGTGATCCTGCCGTCATCACAGGGGGAAAATAGAAAACATAGAAACATGATGGCGAGATAAAGGCTAAATGGCCCATCCAGTCTGCCCATCCTCTGTAACCCCTAGCTCTTCCTTTTCCTAAACGATCCTACGTGCTTATCCCATGCCTTTTAAATTCTGACACAATCCTCGTACTCCACAACCTCCACAGGGAGGCCATTCCACGCTTCCACCACCCTTTCCATGAAATAATTTTTCTTAGATTACTCCTAAGCCTATTCCCTCTGAACTTGCATTGTATGCTGCCTTGTTCCCAGAGGTTTCCTTCAGTTGAAAAAGGCTCACTTCCTGTACATTAATGCCCTTGAGATATTAAACGTCTCTATCATATCGCCTCTCTCCCTCCTCTCTTCCAGCGTATACATGTTGAGATTCATAAGCCTGTCCCTATATTTTTTGTGTTCCAGACCATTTAGGTTAATTTTGTAGCCACCCTCTGGACCAACTCCATCCTGTTTATATCTTTTTGTAGGTGCGGTCCCCAGAACTGCACACAGTACTCCAAGTGGGGCATCACCAGAGACTTATACAACGGCACTATCACCTCCTTTATCCGTGCTGGTCATCCCTCTTTGTTAGGCACCCAAGCATCCTTCTTGGCTTTGACCGTCACTTTTTCTACCTGTATGGAAGCTTTAAGGTCATCAGAAATTGCTTATATGAAAAAGGATAACACTAATATGAGCTGGGAGTAAAACCAGTCACATTGGATTTTCCTAAAAGCATCTGCCTCTCCAGGTGAAACAGCTTACTCCCAAAATAATTGTGGGGTATGTACCCTACCATTACAAAATTTCAGCAAGTAAACATTCACCATAAATGCAACTTTAAACATTGGAGTAGAGCATATGGAGCAAATACCATCTTTTATTAATAGCAGAAGAACTTAGTAGAATTATATTGCAATTAAATTCACTTCACTTTGTCTCTGGTTTAGGGACACTCAAGCAAATCCTTATATTCGCAAACATTTTCAGTACTTTATACTAAATTGAGTCCCATTAAGAGGGGGCACTCTAATTAACAAACCTGAAATCGGTCTCCTATTTGGAGACCACTCTCATAAACAAACTATATATTTGTATACAAATATGGAGTCATAAACACTCTTCTTTCAGCATATCAAGACAGAAAGAAAAATCAGTATCAAACATTCTATATTAGGCTGTGGAATATCTTCAGCATGAACAGCACAGGTATACAGATACTAAACAGTCTCTGGTACAAAATAACTGCCAGTTTCTTTATATGCAGTCCAGGCTGGATTTGGTTTGTCCACAGTAAAACCTCTTATATAAGTAATACGGAACACTGAGGAACAGTAAGGTTTGTCCATATACCTCACTATCTTAACTGTGTTTTTTCAGATGGAACGGCCCTTCTACCATTCTACAAAAGACTAGCTGATGGAACGCCACACCACTACATGTTCTTTATTATATCCATCAGGATCAGGCTTAAGAACTAGTCTCTTGAATATTTCATCCTATACCTGTGCGTCTTGAGCACATCAACAAGAGACATCACAGTCAAAGTGTCAGGGTTGTGCCCATGTTTCGTGCTCTCCTTCTTCTCGCCACCTGGTGGCCAGACCTGGTGGCTGCAATGGACTCTCTGGTTACTGTCACCCGTTCCAGATTTCAGCCCAGTCCGGTCCGGATCTTCCGGGCTGCCAGACTTGCTTATTTTGTTTGAACCTGCACAGCTCCCGTAGTTTGCCTTGGTGATTGCTGGCAACTGAGCCTCAGCTGCTGCTGGGCTTATTAGCCATTCTGAAATCTTCCTGCGTTGCCTTTGCATCGCCTAAGGCCCGAGGTTTGTCGGTGTGCTGTGTGCACGTCTGCCTAGTCTGGTTTATTGTATTTGTTCTTGCCTGAGATTCTGGTTTGTTTTTAGTTAGGCTGTGTGGTAGTTTACATTAGGGCTATTGTTTGTTTCTTAGTCTTATTCCTGGTTTGCAGTTCTTTGTGTAGTTCTTAGGTTAGTCTGGTGTTGGATGTCTTCAGTGGCGGCTTGCAGCTTCTAGGTCTGTCCCTGGTCTGTCCGTATTTGTTTCCTGTGTTAATGGCTGCTTGCAGCTTTAAGTCTCTGTCCCCTAGCTGTCCACTCCCTGCCTGTGGTTTGTATTATCTGTCTGTGAGTCCTAGCCCAGGTTCCTGCCTTTTCCCATGGGTTCATGCCTTTCCCTCTGACCCTCAGTCCTGGGTTCAGCCTAGTGGGTAGCCAGTTCTGCCTTGCCCAGTAAGTCCTGCCGGCCACCTGCAGCCAGGGCTCACTCCTGGTGAAAAGCGGCCAAGCACAGGTGAAGTTTAAATGTGCCGGCTCTGGCTTTCCTGCCTGTTTGCCGCTGGCTGCAACTCCAGTCCGGGTTCCAGTCCTGTTCTGCCTAGTCTCTGGTGTGGGTGGTTTGCCTGCCCCTGCCGCTCTTCGGCAGTGGCCCAAGGGCTCACAAACCCATTTTCCAGCATTGAAAACATGACAAAAAAAGGTACATGAGGTAATGTAGCTGGCACAGATTGTACACCATCCTTCTCACATATTTGGTCAATGCATCTTAACTTTGACATTTTCCAGTCCTCCCCCCTTCCAGGCTCCAACAGGTTCCTGAATATAAGTGTCAGGAACAGGTGTGTCTATTAGATCTTTGAAGCGCTCATAAGAAGATCTTAGGCTCCCTCTGACATAATTTTATTCCTTATCCATGGAAGTTTACAGCACCTGATACTGATCCTCGTCACCTCAACTTCCTGCTCCAACAAGGCTCATTCCCTTCTGAACATGGTAATATACTACTTACACCAATACCCAAAAACCCCAAGAAATCAACGAATGATATTACCAACTACTGCCCTGTCGCCTCCATCCCCTTACTATTCAAACTCATGGAAAACAGGGTAACCTCTCAATCAATGACTACATAAATAAATTCTCCATTCTACATGAGTCACAATCAGGATTCCATCCTGCCCACAGCACAGGAAACTGTGCTACTCACTTCAACATCTATATTCAAAAAAGAAATTTCATTCGGAAATAACATTCTTCTTCTACAGTTCAACCTATCCAGTGCATTTGACATGGTAAATCATCACATTCTAACACAGCTACTGGATAAACTAGGTATCGGCGGAAATATCATCAAATGGGTAAAAGGCTTTATCACAACAATATCATAGCAAGTTAAATCAACTTCAACAATCTCATCTCCTTGGTCGTCAGTTTGTGGTATACCCCAAGGATCTCCTCTTTCTCCGATCCTTTTCAATCTTATGATGATCCCCCTAGCTAAATCCCTATCCAGACACGGCCTCAACCCTTTCATCTACGCTGACGACGCCACCATATTCATCCCTTTCAAATCCAATCTATCAGAAATCTCCGACAAAATAACTACTGGCATGAATATCATAACCTCTTGGGTCAATGCTTTTATGATGAAACTGAACAAAGAGAAAACAATGCCTAATCCTCTCATCCCAACACTCTTCACTCCTCCCAACTACTCTTAGTATCCCTGAGGTCACAATCCCCATATCCAACAACCAGAAAATTCTTGGAGTGACACTAGACAAACATCTATCACTTGAAACTCACGCAAAATCCACTACGAAGAAAATGTTCAATATGATGTGGGTACTGAAACGCATTAAACTGTATCTCCCCCTGAAAACATTCCGCAACGTGGTACAATCCACCGTACTCACCCATGTGGACTACTGCAATAGCATTTTCATAGGCTGTAAGGCCCAAATCCTGAAGAATCTCCAGACTGCCCAAAACACAGCAGCCAGACTCATTTTTGGTAAATCACGATTTGAGAGTGCATCACCTCTTCGTGAAAAGCTCCATTAGCTCCCTATTAAAGAACAAATAAACTTCAAGGTCCACACACTGATCCACAAGATCATCCATGGAGAATCTCCGAGCTACATGACCAGGGCCGTGCCGATGCGGTAAGCGAGGTAAGCGCCGCAGGGGGGCGCCCACCTCTGGAGGGCGCCGCCGTGGTGCTTACCCTCGCCCCGCGCCGCCGAGGCCTTTAAATCTTTTGGTCGCAGCAGCGTCAGTGAAAGCGCTGCCGACCAGTGGCGTAGCAAGGGCGGGGCAGTGGGGGCGGTCCGCCCTGGGTGTCACCAGAAAGGGGGGTGCCGCCGCTCCTGCTGCTCTTCATCCTGGCACCCCCCCCCCCGCACCAGCCCTTTAAAAATAAATTGCCGACGCGATAGCGAGCGCAGCACCTCGTGTGCAAGTAAAAGAAGCGGATCCGATCATCTCATTGGGCCTTCCCTCACTGTCCCGCCCTCCTCTGACGCAACTTCCTATTTCCTCTAGGGCGGGACAGTGAAGGAAGGCCCAATGAGATGATCGGATCCGCTTCTTTTACTTGCACACGAGGTGCTGCGCTCGCTATCGCGTCGGCAATTTTTTTTTAAAGACCGGGTGGCAGGGAGAAGACGAGGCAGGGTGAGGGTGGGGGACAGATGGGGTGAAGATGGGGGGGACTCGGATAGCAGAAGGGACTGGGTGGGAGACAGATGGGGTGAGGGGGACTCGGATGGGCAGACGGGACTGGGTGGGAAACAGATGGGGTGAGGGTGGGGGGCATTTGGATAGCAGAAGGGACTGGGTGGGAGACAGATGGGGTGAGGGGGACTCGGATGGGCAGAAGGGACTGGGTGGGAGACAGATGGGGTGAGGGTGGGGGGCACTTGGATAGCAGAAAGGACTGGGTGGGAGACAGATGGGGTGAGGGGGACTTGGATGGGCAGAAGGGACTGGGTGGGAGACAGATGGGGTGAGGGTGGGGGGCACTTAGATAGCAGAAGGGACTGGGTGGGAGACAGATGGGGTGAGGGTGGGGGGGCACTTGGATAGCGGAAGGGACTGGGTGGGAGACAGATGGGGTGAGGGGGACTTGGATGGGCAGAAGGGACTGGGTGGGAGACAGATGGGGTGAGGGTGGGGGGCACTTGGATAGCAGAAGGGACTGGGTGGGAGACAGATGGGGTGAGGGGGCCTTGGATGGGCAGAAGGGACTGGGTGGGAGACAGATGGGGTGAGGGTGGGGGGCACTTGGATAGCAGAAGGGACTGGGTGGGAGACAGATGGGGTGAGGGTGGGGGGCACTTGGATAGCAGAAGGGACTGGGTGGGAGACAGATGGGGTGAGGGGGACTCGGATGGGCAGAAGGGACTTGGTGGGAGACAGATGGGGTGAGGGGGACTCGGATGGGCAGACGGGACTGGGTGGGAGACAGATGGGGTGAGGGTGGGGGGCACTTGGATAGCAGAAGGGACTGGGTGGGAGACAGATGGGGTGAGGGGGACTCGGATGGGCAGAAGGGACTGGGTGGGAGACAGATGGGGTGAGGGTGGGGGGCACATGGATAGCAGAAGGGACTGGGTGGGAGACAGATGGGGTGAGGGGGACTCGGATGGGCAGAAGGGACTGGGTGGGAGACAGATGGGAGGAGGGGCATGGAGCCGGAACTGGGGTCTGAAAAGTGAGCAGGAGGGAGAATGGGGTCATGCCTGGATGGGAGAATCAATGGATCTGGAACTAGGGGCAGCCGCAGGTGGGAACTGGGAGCCGAAAAGAGGGGGCAGTGAGAGAGGGGGGATAGATCCTGGATGGAATGGGGAGTGAGAGGGAGGGCAGACCCTGAATGGATGGGAGGGGGAAAGAGAGAGGGCAAATGGTGAATCGAAGGAGCAGAGAGAAAGGGCAGACAGTGGATAGAAGGGAGTGAAAGAGCAGACAGTGGATGGAAGGGGGCAGAGATAGAGGGCAAATGCTAGAGGGAAAGGAGAGAGAGAGGGCAGATGGTGGATGGAAGGGGGAGAGAGAGATGGCAGACTGGGGCAGATGGTGGATGGAAGGGGCAGAAATAGAGATAGAGGGCAGATGTGGATGGAAGGGACATTAGAGAGGGCAGACAATGGATGGCAGAGAGAGAGCGAAGACAGATGCTGGATGGAAGGAAGACGGTGAAAAGAAGATGAGAAAAGCAGAAACCAGAGACAACGAACTGTAAATATATATTTTTATTTTTTTGCTTTAGGATATAGTATTTTAGCTGTGTTAATAAATGTTATAAATAGAACATGTAAATAAGGTAATCTTTTTATTGGACTAATTTTAATACATTTTGACTTAACTTTCAGAGAACAAAACCCCCTTCCTCAGATCAGGATAGGATACTGTAACAGCACTATACTGTATTGACCTGAGGAAGGAGATTTTGGCCTCTGGAAGCTAAATGTATTTAGTCCAATAAAATGGTATTATTTTATTTTCTGTATTTGTTTTATTTCTATTTGTTAATTTGTAAAGTGGTGATTGGTATTTGTTAGTTTTTTCAAATTTACATCTGCTGTCTTTATATTTTGCACAGTACTAGGAGACATTTTCTGTTTCTGTGGTGTTGCATTGTATGCAGAGTCTGGCATCGGGGGTTCAGTTTAATTTTTGTCTAAATAGAAAGTTTATGATTACTTATTCTATAGTGGATTAGGGTGTATCTGTGTTTGTGAAAAAGACATGGCTTTCAGTTGGCATTGACTGTGCAGGATCGACGATCTGTACTATTTTGTCTGGTTTCGTTTTACAATAGGTGAATTGATGTTCTAGTGCTCACTGTAGTACTTAAGATGCTTTCCTTTTCCTGTGTGTGACTCGTAGAAATGACTGCTTATGGTATGGTAAAATTGCTCTATAGGTCGTGAGTGTTTTGTATTCTCGGTATGCCTAGTACTGGATTTGGGTGTTAAAAATGACCGGCCCCGGGTGTCAACTACCCTAGCTATGCCACTGCTGCCGACGTCTCCCTTCCCTTGCACTCTTTGGTTCCCTCAGTGTCCCGCCTTCTTCTGACGTCAGAAGAAGGCGGACACTGAGGGAACCAAGAGCGCAAAGGGAAGGGAGACGTCGGCAGCGCTCCGCTTTCACTGACGCTGCTGCGACCGGAAGTAAAAGATTTAAAGGCCCCAGGGTGCGGAGGGAAGGGCAGAGAGGCTTCGATGGGAGGGCAGGGCCCAGGGAGAGGACAAATTGCGGGGAGGGGAGGGGAGAGAGGATTGCTGGCTAGGGATGGAGGAGGGAAGGGCAGAGAGGGACAAGGATGGACATGGGGGCCCAGGGAGAGGACAAATTGCTGGAAATGGAGGGGAGGGGAGGGGAGAGAGGAGGCAAGGATTGCTGGCTATGGATGGAGGAGGGAAGGGCAGAGAGGGACAAAGATGGACATGGGGGCCCAGGGAGAGGACAAATTGCTGGAAATGGAGGGGAGGGGAGAGAGGAGGATTGCTGGCTATGGATGGAGGAGGGAAGGCAGAGAGGGACAAGAATGGACATGGATGGGAGGGCAGGACCCAGGGAGAGAGGAGAAATTGCGGGAAATGGATATAGAGCAAGAAATGAAGAAGAAAGGAGCAAAGTTAAAAAAATAAATGGAAAGGAAGCCCTGGAAATGGAGTTAAGAGGACAGATAGCAGCAGAATCAGATACTGGACCAGCATGATTGAAAAAAGAAAGTCACCAGACAACAAAGGTAGAAAAAAATTTATTTTATTTTCATTTTAGCGTTTGGAATATGTCCACTTTGAGAATTTACATCTGCTATCTTATTTTGCAATGTATAGCAATTTGTTTCTAAGAATATTGCTGACAATTCCTTTCAGTGTGGCAAGTGGTGAGGCGATCATTTTCATGGGGGGGGGGGGGGGGCGTGATCATTTTCACAGGGGGGGGGGGCGCCAACTGATAGTCTGCAGGGGGGCGCCAGAGACCCTAGGCATGGCCCTGTACATGACCACTTGATCAACCTACCCTCCAGAAACACTTCGGAATCCTCTCGAAATTACCTCAACCTGCACTACCCCAACTTCAAAGGACTCAAGTATAAATCCTTGTATGATTCCAACTTCTCCTTCAAAGGCAGTCAACTCTAAAATGCCTTACCCAGACCCATTCATTCTATTAAAGACTATTAAAGACTACCCACTAGGAGTGGCCTAGTGGTTAGTGTGGTGGACTTGGTCCTGGGGAACTGGGTTCGATTCCCACTGCAGGCACAGGCAGCTCCTTGTGACTCTGGACAAGTCACTTAACCCTCCATTGGCCCAGGTACAAATAAGCACCTGTATATAATATGTAAGCCATATTGAACCTGCTATGAGTGGGAAAGTGTGGGATACAAATGTAACAAAAAAAATAATTGCTGAAAACCCATCTATTTAAGAAAGCTTATCCTAACAACACAACCTAACCTTACAAACCCACCTATTCATCACCTAATTCTGCAACAATGGCAACAACTCAGACCACGCCTCCCCCAACTTTTCCCTTCACTTACCTTGACCCTTTCTCCTGATTATCTCAATCTAGCCTAAAACCAGCACCTCCTCCTACCTCCTACCCCCTCTCCCTTATAATATTACCTATCTACACATCCCCATTACTCTGCTAAGCTTAGCCTGCTTTCTCTGCATTATACTTTGTAATCCTACTACTGTGTAAGCTGCATTGAACCTGCTATGAGTGGGAAAGTGCGGGGTACAAATGTAACAAATAAATAAATATGTTATTCACAGGGGAAAAAGGTGCTCCCCTCCCTCAATATCTCCCAGGAGGATTTGGCCCCATGCCAAACAGATGAATTCAAAAGATTAGATGGTCTTGGCAAACCAGTGTCAGGATCCTGATGAATATTAATGGTAAACCTCTTGTAAATGCATGGGACGCTCATAGTGAGATGATGGGTTGGGTTCCAGAAATTTACTTGCACCCTCCAATGGTTTGGAACTGGGAGGGCCTCACAGGACTGATGGGACCAAGGTCGCTCAGAAATAAGACTCTGGACCCTCACTGCTTCCTTTTAGCCCTTGGGAAACCCTAGGAAAAAAGAGGTAATTGATCTGGTCGATGAATGTCCACTGCTGGAAGCTAGACTGGGTGCTGGTCCCGGAGCTTCAGTATCATAAACTGCTCTTCTGCCCCAACCTTTGGGTCTCAGTGGTTCCTCTCGGGCAATATGCATGTTATAACTGGTCACAGAGGAGAAAGGAACATCAGCAACCTGAATGGCCGCTTAAGGGGAGAGCTCCGCACAGCCTGAGGCTTTATCCCTGTTTATCCCTTTCTCTGGGCATGATTGGATGACAAAGAACACCAGATCTGATAGTCCAGAAAGAATAGCATCTGTGGGACTGAGCATGCCAACCACAGATCACATAAATCTTCAAGAATTTGCTTATCCTCATCAGACACTGTTAACTCAGGGGTGGCCAAGATGGTGGTGGCAGGGCCTTCCTCGCTTGTTCAAACCCAAGAAGCTGATCAGGAGAGCCCCTGTACCCAACTCTTGGAGGACCAACACATATCTCCTCTTATTGAAATATGAGAGTGGATGAAAAGTATCAAATACAATCTGACGGTGATACGCTCGGAGTTAGCGACTCTGGCGGCAGAATTCTGGGGTGAAATCTCTGAACTAGGTCACCACGTGGAGGACATGGAGATGGCCAGCAGAAGAAGGAGTAGGGTAGGCTGGCTCTTTTCAAGAAACCAAGAGGCAGATGCAGCAACCAAACGTAAAAAAAATAAAAATCGTTAAAGGACTTACCGATTTGTAAAAAACGAAGAATGCACCAAGAAACCCCACCTGGAAACTCCGATTGTAATTCAAAAGTCGGATGCATGACAGTTTCATAGCGGAGCAGAAAACGCATGCGCTGTTGCAAATTCGTAAAGCACACGGTATCGACGTAGGTATATGCGAACCCTGCCTGACGTCATTAACATGCGTCCGCAGCGTGCGTCCACAGCGTGTAGGAATCGCGTCGCTGCTGCTTAGGTGATCACCGGGCTACTGCCCTGCTTCGTTTTTTTTCTCGCTATTTTCCTTCCTTTGTGCCACGTTGTATTTTTTAAAACAAGGTGTTCACAGGTGGGTAAGACGTTGTCATGAGCCTCTGATGTTGTAAATCGTGATTTCGCTGCATTTGCCGTTAATAAATTATTTTTCCCTTTTGTAAGGTGTGTGGTGTGTGCCACATGTGGTTTCAATCCTTTTGTTTTCCCCAAAAATCGTTATAGGTAAGAGGCTCACATGAATTTATGAAATGGATTGATTGCGATTTGCTGCCATTTGTTGTTTTACGTCTACATTTTTTTCTTTTCAAGGTGTGTTCTGCATTGTTCCACCGTTCATTCGTTCATATACAGAGTGTGCATAGGTAGGTATGGCCTTCCAACAGCTTATGAATGTGGTAGAATTAGAGTTTTCTGCTATTTACCTGTTCACGTCTACATTTTTTTTCTAAGGTGTAAAACATCTCCTTCACTTTTTTTCTGTTCATGAAGCAATGCAGGATAATGTGTCGTGGCGTGAGGAGGATGAGGAGACAATTGAGGGCCCTCATGTCAATGGCAAGCGTAAGCGTGCTCCAAAATTTGCGGAGGAAGAGCTTGAAGTATTGATTTGCGGTGTATGTGACGAATTTGGACAACTTTTTAAAAAGTCCAGGTTGACGCTTGAACAGAAGAACAAGATATGGGGAGGAATTGTGGACGAGGTGAATGCTCTTGGTGTGCGGAAACGCACTTTAGAGCAGTGCAAGCACCGTTGGCAGGACTTCAGGGGTATGGTGAAAGTCAAGGCTCGGAACAAGTGGAACCATGGAAAGGGGACAGGTGGTGGCCCTCCATGTGCCGTGCAGATGACTCCCCTGGAGGAGGCAGTGTTGGCCACCCTTGGTCGTGAACAGGTGGTTGGACTATGCACTGGTGACGACACGTCGGAAAATACCATTGATGGTATGGAAGTTGACTATTTTACTGTTGCGCTTAAGTCGTGGTGTGTGTGGGTATCAACCCTCTTTGTGATGGTGGTTTTGAATCTACCTTGTTTTTGTCTTGTTTGTAGGTGAACATCTTGAACATTCAAGATTATCTGAGGACACAGAAGGTGGTGAGTACTGATGATTTCCTGTGGGTGCTGTAGGGGACATAACTACATGACTATTGTCATGATGTGCAAAGCCCTTCGAGCACAGCAACCACATTTACAAGCGTGTGTTCTTTGCCATGTATAACAGCCTGGATGAGAAGCCTGCCCCCCTGCCCCTTCCAGTACTACCTGCGATGCTCTGCAAAGTACAAGTCAGTCCACCTCTTCCCCTTCCTGGTGTAGCAGTGATGCAGTTCCACGTAAGTATTGTATCGCAGTTTCTATTGTGTTCTACCTTTTGTAGGACCACTGTTCGCTGTATTTTTTTTTAAGGCGGCAGTCGCTTATAATGTACACGGTCACCTCAAGCATTATTTGCATACCTCTATCATATCTTCTCTCAGCAACACCATGTGCCACAGAGCCTCCTGTCCCAGGATGTTCAACATGGTTAGCAGGGTGTGCAACACCATGTGCGACACAACAGGAGGGAGAAGAAGCACGTGAGTACAGACGTTTTCGTGTTTAGAACAAAGATTTTACATCGGCGTTGACTGTGTGTCTTACATGTTCCGTGTTACGGTTTTTTCCTTTGTATTTGTTAGGTGTACTGTTGATGACCCCTACAGTGGGAGTAGAGGATAAGGAGGATGCTGAAACTGTGACACTAGACCTCGTTGGTGTCCCAACCACCCCCCCCATCTTCTTGTATTGAATCGCCCATGGGCCCTCCTTGTCGGACCCCGGCGGAGGAATGGCAGGCACGACGCAAGTTGTGGGACAGGCAGGGCAAGTGGAATGAGGGTATAAACGTACTGCTTGAAAAAGTGGCAGAACGTGTCCGTCATTCCACAACTGCCATATGTGCACAATGCAGAATGCGGAGGAGAAGCCGATGCCCGATCTGATAAAAAAACGCTCTTTTGCGCGAACTGTGCAATCTTACCAGAGCGTATTCCCAGCAGCAACGGCAGATGTTTATGGATCTCCGAAGAGATCAGGGGGATGCAGCGTGCTGTACTGCGGGATGACTCCGCTTGGGGTTACCGCACTGCAAATGGTATATTTTCTTTAATTTTCCATCCCTATATGTTATCCACAAACGATATATATATCCCCTCTGTTCTAAAGTGTTCGTCTAATGTGTGTGTTCTTTTCCAAACAATATAACAGCCTGGAGTCCATTGCAGCATCGGACGACCAACGATGCAGTTGCAAGTAAGTATAGTATTCCAATACTTTTTGTCCTGACTTCTTTGTTAAACCATCCAGATGTATGTACTGTAGCCTACTGTGTTTTTTTTTATGCCAGGCTTCGAGACAGGTGTACCTCCCACGCTCCCTTCATTGTCTCCCATCGACCATCGTGTTTATTCTTTTCTCAGCCTCCTCTAGGTAGGTTTTAATGTCTGTGGCCTCTTCTTTTCCACACAGGATTTTAATGCCCTTTGTAAATTCCTTGTTTTTACTGTTTGGCACACTGTGCATACCGTTACCCCCCCTGTTTTTTTTGGTTAGGTGCAGGGTCTGCAGGCCGAAACGTGGTCGCAAGGGCCTCCCTTTCTGAGTAAGTATCTCGGGTGATTGAGTGCCCGTCGACCTGTCTCTGTACTTTATTTAGACAGGCTTATGTACATTTAACTGCTTCCTTTTTCATCAAATTGCAGGCAGGATCGCTGTAACCCACAGCCGGGACCACAGAACAACATAACACCCTCCAGTGCGCACCCTGTGTGGCAGCCTGTTTCTCAATAGTAAGTATGGGTGCGACACATACAAACAGAAAGTTGTTGTAATGTATGTTTTGCAGTTTGATCATTTATTCACCTTTATTTTGCAATAATTTTCACGCTAGCCTCTAACCTTCGTAAACTTGGTACACAGTTTGCAACATATGAAGTTTAATTTTATGTTGTTTCATTGCAGCAACAGAGCACCAGAACACGGCCATGACGACAGAACAACAGAATACCCACATGTACCCCGGCTGTGTAACAGCCAGGCATTGGATAGTAAGTTTCATAGTTTGTTATCCTGTACAGTTGGTGGGCTAGCTGTCTGCGTAAATCACTGGCTCCCTCCCACCCGCAGAATGAAACCAGTGGGGCTGTGGGGGGGAGTGCGAGCACACATTTTTTTTGAACCAGAAATTTTTTTTTCCAATTGTGGTTACATAACAGGGGAAATGTTTGTGAAATGCATTGATTGTTTTTATCGACATTTGTGCACTGTTGTTTTGTCACCATTTGAAAGGGTTGTCTTAAATGTTTGTTAACAAGTATATTTAAAACTTAGAATAAGTTTCTATCATTTCTCCCCCCCCCCAAAAAAAAAAAAACAGTAAATGCACATTGTAATTGGTTTTTTTGGTGTTTTGAAGGTGCTGTGGAACATCAGAACATGGTGCGACGGAGCTAGAAACACATCTTGCAATGCAGTCTTTTCCTGCTTATCAATGCATCCCGTCTACCTACCTTAAATATTGAATGCAGAACGAATTTAACATATATCAAACATTTAAATTTTTTTTACATGTTTAATTAATAAATTATTTGTTCTGAACAGTTTCGATGTTCTTTTATTACTTTCTATAAAGACGTAGGTTGTGCCGTTGGTAATAACTTTCACTTGAGAACGGAGGGCACAGGCTGAAACCAAGAAATGGAAGTCATATAATAAGCTAACATTGACAAATAGTGATTTGCTAATCATAATATCGCTGCAATGTTACCCATAGCATTCTGTGTTGACATCAGCTAATGACACACCGTTCATATGCAAGTTCTGTGCTGACATGTTCCCCATTCCAGGAGGGATAGAGGATTTTGGTCTGTATGTTCTTAACTGACAGACACAGGCTATGTGGGACTTGTTGTCCAATGATTACATCCCTTTAAATCACTGCTTGGGCTTGCCTATATCCCTCCTTGACCCGGAACATGACAGCTCATACAAGTGGTACGTGGCTACTAAGGATGGCGTGGTTCGGAAAAGAAATCATGGATGACCTTCCAGCGCACAGCATTTCCCTTGCTTGCATCCGATCCTCTGTCCGAGGGGGTTATGTCCACTTCTGGAGGGACTACAATGTCGATGTCAAGGTGATGCTTCAGTGCGATGTTATGAAGCATGCAGCATACAAGCACTATGTCAGCGACCTTTTCAGGGGAGTATTGCAAGCCACCCGAGATGTGCAAGCAGCGAAACCTGCTCTTCAGTACCCCAAACGTGCGCTCTATTGTACATCTTGTTGCAATGTGTGCCTCGTTGTAACGCTTCTGCATCAGACCGGGGCACTGCAAGCGGGGTCAGTAGCCATGTTTTCGACCCATATCCGGCATCCCCTGCAGGAACACAACAGTACATTACTGTCAGCACATAATAGTAAAGGGTAGCAAAATATCCGTATTGAACTTGTCATGTCCTAAGTCACAGCCATCTGTGTGCAACCCTCCGCCTTGTAGATCTGCATGTTTGCCCTGATTTGCACAAATGTGTAGATTACCTCCTCTCCCCCACCACACATTTACCTATAAGTGGCCGTTGGTATAGTGACCTTTTCCGCCTTTCACCAGGAAGCAGTGTGCTCTTTCCGGGACTGAAGACGGAAGTGGTCAGTAGCCTACCAGGGCTATAAAGAAATGGCAGCTTGGAATTTCCATGTGTGTTGCTCTATACAGCAATGTTAAGTAGTAGTATTAGTAGTAGTATCACCCACCAGTAAAGCAAATGTAAAAAACTCACCAAGAAGCCATCCATTTTGAATTTGCCCCTCTGCAAACTTCCTTCCCAGTGCACTGTTAGACAAGATGTAAGAGTCATGGCAGCTCCCTGGAAAACGTGTAACAACATCCCGGATCCTAAGGTTTGCATCACACACCACTTGCACATTCAGCGAGTGCCCCATCTTGCGGTTTCGATACTGCATTTCTCGATCCGCAGGCGGGGTCAAGGCAACATGTGTGCAGTCTATAGCTCCAGGACATTGGGTAACCGCGCAATCTTGTAGAAGTCCTGCTTGACCTCCTCTGCTCTTCTTCCCCTGTGGGAAATGCTATGTGCTGGCGAACACATTTTTTCAGTGCGTGCAGGACCTGAAACACAGTGCAAATTTGTGGATTGGTTATCCATGTTTTATACAGTGCAGTTTTGAGAAAGGGGGTTGCACAACGATGGAGGAGGGGTGAGATGAGGATAGGGTGTAGCGAAATGCGTAGTATTACCTGCGAAAGATGTCTTGAAACAGTTGCCTGGTCCACGCCGCTGTTACCCCTAACACATGCTGGAATGTCCCTGTGGCTAAGAACTGCAGAACAGTAAGCAGCTTGCAAGGCCAGGCACTGCATGAGATCTATGTGTGGTCGGGTCGATATCATCTCTAATTTCATGGTACAGTTGATATATAGCTGTTCTGGTCAAGCGGTAGTCATCCACGATTTTTCTGTCTGACATGTGTTCCAGAACCAGCCGTTGACGAAACACACGTGGGCGGGGGAGCCGGCGTGGGCGAACGTGGACAGGGTGTTCTAGAATGGTTTCTGTTACCTCCTGTTCCTGCATGGCAGGAATGTGGTCATAATCCATGGCAGGGAAAAAGTCCAACTGTGCCAGGAAAAACCCACCATCCATTACTTCTTTTTGCAATTCACGAGCAGGGGAAACACGAGGACCAGCGCTTGTCTGTAGCGCACAGAATGTACGTCATATTTAAGCGCCAAGGAGCAGCCAAAGGAAAGACCATAATCGTGTGAAATAGAAGACGATTCGCTTCTCTGTGTCACGTGCAACAGAAACGCGATAGAACACTCAGCAATGCGGCGCTCCATGGTGGCGCATAAAATATACGTCACATATTGTCGCTCGTGTACGGACCAACTTTGAAAGCCTTTATTTGTAACTTGAAACTTGTGAAAACTTTTTTTTTTTTTGGGTGCGACTTTACTTTGAAACTTTCAAAACTATTTTTTAGTGCAACTTTCAAAATGACATAATTTTTTTTCATATATACAACTTTGGCAATGTACAAAAAACAAGAACAAGGATAATTTGTGGGAGGGCAATATATGGAGGGTGGGGAAAAAATGAAATGCGTGTCACATAGGGGGGAAAGGGGGAGGAGATGATCTCAAGGGCGCTGTACGCTGGAGGACAGGTACTGGATTACTTCGGCAAGGTCCTCCAGTGCCTGTCCTCCCATGCGCAGGGTCCGGGCCATGTCCTGGAGCTCATCCGGGGGAAGGTTAATTAGGGGGAGAGGCATATGGGGAGATGTGGCGCGGTCTTCAGGATGGGAGAAAAGTGGAGGTGGATCGGTCACGGGTAGGAGCTGGAGGGATGGTACAGGTACCACGGTCAACAGTAGGAGTGGGGGGGATAGGGGAGGTGGAGCAGCAGAGGGTGGGAGCAGGGGACATGGGCGAGACACTGCGTGGACAGTTACGGGTATGGGGGGGAGAGATGGCAATTCTTCACTGTCCCCTGTTTCTTCGCCAGTGAGGTCCACTGTGGCACCTGTCAGAAAAGACAAAAGAATGACTGTCAGAAAGCTTCACCACGAACAGCTTCAAAATACACACACCGTGATACGCAATAACAATAACAAGAATTATTAGTACCGATTGTATTACAACACCAGACGCACACAGCGCAGAACACCACATACAAACAGATAGCCCTTGTACACACAGTGAGGGAAGTAATGGGTGACAATGGAGGAAGGGACAAGGGATGGCACTTGGGCAAGGTAGAATTTTAAAACTCACCATACACAGGTAATGGCTCCACCTGGAACATCTCCAGAACGGGGGTGACTTGCCCAGGCGAGGTGGAGGCAGCGGCATGGTGTTGTGAAAGGGCGAGGGAAGTCTGAGGGAGAGCGAGGGAGGGGGTAGCAGGAGGGAAGATTGGAATTTGCGGGGGGGGGGGGGGAGGAAGGGAACCAGGAGGACTGGTGAGACCGTGCGGCTGGGAGGAGGCAGGAGGGCTAAAGTGTGCTCGGGGTGGAGAAGAGGAACGGTGGGAAGGGCCATATGTTTGCAGGGAGCCGCAGAATGGTCTGCCGTGATCTCTTGGCGGGGGGAGACGAGAGGAGGGGCCGGGACGGACAAGGGCATAAGGTAAGAGGTGGGGACCAGGGGTAGGAGCAGAAGGGCGGGGAGGTACAACACCAGCCAGGGACCCCTCGCCGGCACCATCATCATCATCATCCGATTTCTCGACAACATCATCATCCTCCTCGTCACCCTCCTCCTCCTCCTCCTCCTCCTCTTTCTCTGACACCTGGTGAGACAATATGGATGATATTTTTGTGATAACACCCCGAATCATCAAATGTCATGCAGCAGACTCACGTGAAACCTAAAAATACCTGGGCTGTTATCAAGATTGGCCCTGGCCTCACGGAGCCATCCTGGGTGGTCCTTCCTTAATGCCCTCGCCCGTTTTTTAAGTTCCTCCACCTGTCAGATGTAGACAACACAATGGAAAAGCAATGATGCACTGTCATGCACTGTGGTGCCACATTTCACCAGATATGATACTCCATGATATGATAGATATGATGCACTGTCATGCACTGTCATGCAGCCCTGTACTCATTTGTGCGCCCACCGAGGCACACTCAAAATCCGCTGCGTGGCTACGCCCCGCTGTCATGCACATTCACTATACCCATGTTGTAGAAAACACCTTTGCTGTACATGCACCGCACCCGTTTCACATACATGTCCAGCCAATAATTATTTATTATTATTTATTTGCTGTATTTGTACCCCACTTACAGATCTAGGAATGAACTGCGCTTATTAAATAAACCCTGCAGTGTCCTCCAGCCCTGGTCCATCCTCATAATGTCCCTCCTTTTCCCTGCACAGGGAAAAGGCGCTTTTGTTCACTGTAAATAGTTGGGCAAGCCACAGGACATCGAGGTCCGAGAAATTAGGTTTTCTCCCTCTTGCAGCCATAATGACGCCTATTAGCACGGTAATACGAACACACTATATTGACGTGGTTATGACACGTTTTCTTAAAGCTTTATTTAAAAAAAAAAATTGCTCCCATACTTTTTGTACATATGTTATGCAAAGGGCTTTCGACCAATCACAGCGCTTTTAGCTGTGCTAATGCGCTGGGATTGGCTCACAGTGTTTGCTTTTTCACTTTACGATTTTTCCTGGCACAGAGCTGTCCTAACGAGAGGTCCAGACCTCGTTAGATTTCCTGCCTTTTTCCTGCGTAAAGGCAATCGGAAAAGGTTAGTGCATCTCATTTCAATGGGGTTTTTACACTAATTGCTCATCTCCATTCCGTTTTTGTTAGCTGCTAGCTTCCTCGGTAAAAGCCCGTTGATGCATGCAACGGATCAAAATTTCCTCGTTGGAGGGTCATTAAAGGCTCATTAAGCTTTAGTGCATCTGCCTCCAAGGGAGATATATGCGAAAAAAAGTCTTTATTAAAGGAACATCAAATGACTCGACACAGATAAAGATATATAAACTCAAAAATACATTAATGATGACACCATTAGCCAAATCGCTATCCAACCAAGGACTCAACCCGTACATCTATGCAGACGATGTCACGATATACATCCCGTTCAAAAATGATCTAACTGAAATCACAAATGAAATCAAACACAGCCTCCAAATAATTAATTCATAGGCGGATGCATTCCAACTAAAGCTAAACGCAGAAAAACACAATCCAGCTTATAATTGAAAGAGAAAATCGCCTATATTTCGACCCAAATTGGGAGATGGGCGTTTTCTCGCAAAGGAGCCCAAATCGGTATAATCGAAAGCTGATTTTGGGCGTTTCCAACTGCACTCCGTCGCGGAAACAAACAAAGTTGACGGGGGCATGTTGGAGGCGTGTCGGAGGCGGGACTGGGGCGTGGTTATCAGCCGAGGAGAGATGGGCGCCTGTAGCTGATAATCGAAAAAAAGGCGTTTTTACCGCGATTTTGGGCCACTTTTTTTGGACCCTTTTTTTTTTCACAAACAAGTCCCAAAAAAGTGCCCCAACTTGCCCAGATGACCACTGGAGGGAATCGGGGATGACGTCCCCGGACTCCCCCAGTGGTCACTAACCCCCTCCACCAAAAAAAAAAACCCACTTTAAAAACTTTTTTCCCAGCCTGTATGCCAGCCTCAAATGCCGTACCCACCTCCATGACAGCAGAATGTGTTCGATCCTCTCACAGCCTTTCCCTGGTTCTGATGTGGCTCTCGGTGCACTACAGGGTCACATCAGCATTGCATTGTGGTGGGTGTAGGGTATTGGGCTCAGTGATTTCATTAGCTTGTGTTACAGTCTCACGATGTTGGTAGTTGGTAGGCTCTTCTCCCATGGTGCTTTTCCCCCTGCCTACTGGTCAGAGTGTGCCCTGTTGTGTTTCCTGTTGTAGTCCATGCGGCAGTAGCATAGCCAGTGATTAATTTTTGGGTGGGCCTGAAGGTGGACTGGGTAGGCACAGACCTCTTTCCTCTCCCCGTTCACCCCCTGCCCGCTCGCCCGCCGCTGCCGCCACATTGTGTCCACCCGCGACCACCCCGCCCGCGACAGCCCCCTGCACTGACCTGAAGCGCGTTCTCCCTCCAATCCAGCACCGGCGATCATAGCCAGCATGGGGCTGTCGCGGGCGGGGGCGCCTGTAGCAAAAGTGGGTGGGCCTGGGCCCATCCAGGCCCACCCGTGGCTACGCCCCTGCCATGTGTAGTAGCCATTTTTGTAAGCCAGTTTTAGTTCCCTTTCCTGTGTTAGCCACGTTAGACAACTTAGTTCTTACCTTGAATGTGGCTGAAAGAGGGCATTGTACAGCATTCTGCCAGATCTGACCTACTGCTAATCTCAGTACCAGGGAGACTCATTGCCAGTGGGGCACAACCTCTGAAGTTAACTGTGAGTAAACGTGCATATTCCAATAAAGGATGTTTTCAGAGAGATTAGTCTTCAGGTGTCAACTGGTGTGCCAATTTTATACAGCAGCAACAAGTCCTAGAGGCCTGCGTGTATGCAGGTCCCTGGAGCACTTTTAGTGGGTACCGCAGAGCACTTCAGCCAGGTGGACCCAGGCCCATCCCCCCCTACCTATAACATTGTGCTGGTAAATGGGAGGCCTCCAAAACCTGTACCCACATGTAGGTTGCCCCCTTCACCCCTAAGAGCTATGGTAGTGTTGTACATTTGTGGGTAGTGTGGTTTTGGGGGAGGGGGTTGGGGGTTGGGAGCTCAGCACCCGTGGTAAGGGAGCTATGCATGTGGGAGCTTTTTCTGAAGTCCACCGCACTGACCTAGGGTGTCCAGCTGGTGTCTGGCATATCAGGGGGCCAGTGTACTACCCATCCTGGCCCCCTCCCATGACCAAATGGCTCGGATTAGGACGTGTTTGAGCTGGGCGTTTTTAGTTTTCCATTATCACTAAAAAAACAAACGCCCAGCTCAAAAACGTCCATTTTTTTTCGAAATACGGTTCGTCCCGCTCCTTCACGGGACCCGTTCTCGGAGATAAAACACCATGGAGATAGGCGTTTGCGTTTGATTATGCCCCCTCCACGTCTGATTCTGTCCTCAAAATATAACACAAACAAACCCAGCACAACAACACCCCAGATTACACCCTTCTGGTCTCAGATAGTCTGAAAATTCTGGGAGTCACAATTGACCAAATCTAACACTCGAAGACCAAGCGAAAAATACATGCAAAGAAAATGTTCCACTCAATGTGGAAACTTAAAAGGATCAAAACTTTCTTCCCAAGGGAAATATTCCGTAACCTGGTACAATCGATGGTGCTAAGCATCTAGATTATTGCAATGCCATCTATGCTGGATGCAAAGAACAAGTCATTAAAAAACTTCAGACAGCTCAAAACACAGCAGCAGACTCATATTAGGGAAAACGAAATACGAAAGCGCCAAACCCCTAAGAGAAAAACTACACTGGCTCCCTTTAAAAGAACGAATTGCATTCAAAGTTTGCACCCTGGTCCACAAATCATTCATGGGGAAGCTCCGACCAATATGTCAGGACCTCATAGACTTGCCTACTAGGAACGCAAAAAGATCATCACGAACATTCCTCAATCTTCACTATCCCAGTTGTAAAAGGACCTAAAATATAAATCCAATATGCATCCAGCTTCTCCTACGTATGCACGCAACTATGGAACGCATTACCAAAAGCCATAAAATCAACACAAGACCTAACAATCTTCCGTAGGACTACTGAAAACGGACCTCTTGCCGCTTGACTGTTTATACCTCATTACTATTAAAGAAAAACTATACATATGCACTACCAATCTATTCCCTAAGTTGAAAATGACATCTCTAAGTCGATGACCTAACTTACGTTAAAATTCACTTGATCACTTAAACCTCTATGCAATGCCATAATGCATTCCTCTGTACATGCTTATGCACCTTAATGCAAAACCATTTGTATGTAATACCACAATATGCTCTTCTTTACAAGTATGTATGCACCTAAATGTAATACCATTTGAAATCCTGTACCCGGAAATGGCGATCGCCATCACAGGCATATGTAAGCCACATTGAGCCTGCAAATAGGTGGGAAAATGTGAGATACAAATGCTACAAATAAAAATAAAAAATTATATATATATATATATATATAGCATAATGATGCCTATGCAACTCAAAAAAACATATACAAGAATGATCTAATTCAAAATTCTAAACAAAAGGATAGTGAACAAAAGATTAAACAAAATTAGTAAACACATAGCAATGGGCCTTGAGGAGACATGCGGAGGGCTATTATGACTTAGAGGCAAGAACACAGGCAACTGCAACCTTGGAGGCCTACCTAGCTGATAAGGTTGAAGATCTGGAAAATTAAAAGCAGACAATGCAACCTGAAATTTTGTGGCCTTACTGAAATGCCCGATATAACAATCGTGAAGAGCGGATTCAAAAGTTTATCTGAGGTCTCGCAGCCAATAGACCCTATGACAGTCAAAAATCGAGCAGGCCCACCTGGCCGATGGGAAGATCCAGAGGCGAATATGGCAAAAGATATCATTGTCCTTTTTTTCTGAATATAAAGACCAAAGAAGCAATTCTAGCCAAAGCTAGAACCATGAATCTACTGATCTGGGACTCCTATCAAACATGAGATATACCAGGACAGCCACAGTCAACTTGACACACAGGAGTGGAGCTTAAACCTATCACTTTACAGCTGAGAGAGAAAAATATTAAATACAAGTGGCAACATTCTTTGCACTTGCCTTTTATTACAAGGGAAAACTACATCGTTAAACAAATGAAGAGGTGTTGGTAATCCTGGAGGATGAGTTAACATTGGGCATACCATCGAATTCCTACCTCGTCTAAGGCCACAGCTCTCTTGAAACTTTGTCCTAAATGACATGAGTACCTGTGGCAAGAGATGCTTAACACAACAGCAGTCGGATAACAAGATCCCCCTCAGGAGGACCTATCTGAAGGGGCCTCAGCTGGCAGCAATTGGCTTAGAATACAATGGAGAGACTCTATATCATGGATTTGACCTTGTTATTATGTTGAATCTGTGCACTATCTTCTCAGAAGGGGATGTACATGCCTTTCCTCTGTTGCTATGGATCCCCTGGGCTGTGACACAGTGCTATCTACTTCCTCTAGCAGTGGGCACTAAGATGACTATGATGGCATTATACTGAAAGAATGGGAGAGAGTGGGTGGAATGAGGGTGGAAATTAATTTTATGAATAATTTGCTTTGGTGATTTTGTTCAATATGATGCATGAATCTACAGTTAGTTCTTAAATAAGTTGAATATTTCGCTTATCTCTGATTAATGGATGTGCAACTTACCCCAAGGAAAGGCTCCATGTACATCACTATTATCCCTAAACCGGATACGGACCCCTTACAGTGTGCTTCATATAGGCCTATGTCCCTTTTGGGAACTGATTATAAAATATTTACCAAAATATTAGCCACGAGACTTCAGAGATATATGCCTACCTTGGTTGCAGAAGACCAAGGTAAAATTATGTATCATACCTGATAATTTTCTTTCCATTAATCATAGCGATCAATCCAAGATGGTGGGTTGTGTCCATCTACCAGCAGGTGGAGATAGAGAGAAATCTTTTGCCTCTCTATATGTGGTCATGTGCTACCAGGAAATCCTCACGATAATCGATATCAAAGCTCCATCCGCAGGAATCACCAAACATAGAGAATTACACCAAAAGGGACACTCCGCCACCCAACCACCGCCGAAGCGGGGAGGGGGCACCCACACCCACCGATGCGGGGAGAACTGGCATGTCCTGCTACCGCAACCGCAGGAGGAGCTGGCTTAACCCATCACCGCCAAAGCGAGAGGGAACAAAGCTACCCTACTGAAAGCGGGGGAGGGAGCACTGGCATAATTTAGTTAGGAATCCAACCACCGTCAAAACGGGGAGAAGAAAGCAGCAGCTCACTGTACACACAAAGTCGTCCCAACTCCAGGGAAATCCAAGTGGAAGAACTTAAACGTGAAGTCCTCCTGAACAGGAACTGAAGTCTAAACTTGAGTGGAGGAGGAGTGGCTTAGTGGTTAGGGTGGTGGACTTTGGTCCCGGGGAACTGAGGAACTGAGTTCGATCCCGGCACAGGCAGCTCCTTGTGACTCTGGGCAAGTCACTAACCCTCCATTGCCTGCCGCATTGAGCCTGCCATGAGTGGGAAAGTGCGGGGTACAAATGTAACAAAACAAAACAACAAAAAAACCTGAAATATACACTGAACTAGAACAAACAGTACAGATATCTGGGAGGGACTATGGATTGATCTGCTATGATTAATGGAAGAAAATTATCAGGTATGATACATAATTTTACCTCCATATCATCAAGCAGATCAATCCATAGACTGGTGGGATGTACCCAGCAGTACTCACCCCAGGGCGGGACATGGAAATCCCAGAATGCAACACTGAAGCTCAAACTGGGCCTCAGCCCGTGCTAGCCACATCCAAGCGATAATGCCGTGAGAAGGTATGAGCCGACGCCCAAGTCGCCGATCTGCAAATCTCCTCCAAGGAAAACGGACTTGGACTCTGCCATCGAAGCCGCCTGTGCTCTAGTAGAAGAGCTTCAGCTGGATAGGCGGCACCTTCCCTGTGGCCACATGAGCCGCTGCAATCATTTCCTTGACCCAACGTGCCACGGTAGGTTTAGATGCCTGCAGACCCCTACGGGGGCCCGTGAACAGCACGAACAGGTGATCTGACTTCCAGAAATCATTGGTCACTTCCAAGTATCTGATGATAACTCGTCTAACATCCAGGCATCTGAGAGCACGATACTCCTCTGGATAATCCTCCCTATGGAAGGAGGGTAGACAAAGCTGCTGATTCATATGGAAGCGAGAAAGAATCTTGGGCAGGAAGGAAGGCACTGGGCAAATAGACACTCCTGCCTCCATGAACCGCAGGAACAGCTCTCTACACGAGAGCGCCTGGAGCTCGGAAAACCCTCCTGGCTGAAGCGATTGCCACCAAAAGACCGCTTTCAACATCAGGTCTTCAGAGATAGCCGCGATAATGGCTCAAAGGGCGGCTTCTGCAAGGCCCTCAGCACCAGATTGAGATTCCACGTAGGCCACTATCGAGTGCAGAGGAGGGTGTAGGTGATTAACCCCTTTGAGGAAAACGCACCACATCTGGCTGAGAAGCCAGGGAAGCACCCTTCAGAGCGAACTCCTGAAGCAAGCTAGAGCGGCTACCTGGACCTTAAGAGAGCTGAGCGACAGGCCTTTCTCCAGACCTTCTTGCAGGAACGCCAACACTGAAGCAATTGGCGCTGTGAAGGGCGACCAGGGATCCTGCCTCGCACCATGATACAAAGGTACGCCATACCCTGGCGTACGTAGTAGAAGTAGAGCACTTCCGTGCTCTCAGCATAGTAGCGATGACCTTGTCCGAGAAGCCCTTCTTCTTCAGCCGCGTTTCCCGCTCAAGAGCCAGGCCGTAAGACCAGGGGGAGGATCCTCCATCACCACGGGACCCTGATGTAAGAGGCCCCGCTCCGCTGGAAGCCGCAAAGGACTGTCTAAGGAAAGCCAGATCAGGTCCGCATACCAAGGGCATCTGGGCCAGGTCTGGACCCACCAGGACCACCCGGCCTGGGTGTTTCGCTAACCCGGCTGAGAATTCTGCCCAACATAGGCCACGGCGGGAACACGTAGAGAAGCTCCTGTACCGGCCACTGCTGGAGGAAGAGCATCACCCCAGAGATCGAGGGTCCCGTCCTGCTGCTGAAAGAACCGCGGCACTTGGCAATTGGCCGAGGTCACCACAATCAGATCCAAGGTCGGCATGCCCCAGCGCTTCGTGATCTCCAGACAGTTGCCGCTCTCCGGGATCCAAGGTATGGCGACTGAGAAAGTCCGCCTCGAACATTCAGGACTCCCGCAATGTGAGCCACCGACAGCTGGTCCACATTCGCCTCTGCCCACTGGCATAACTTCATGGCCTCCCTGGCTAGGGGGGCACTCCTGGTACCTCCCTGGCGATTGACATAGGCCACGGCTGTGGCATTGTCTGACAGGATTCGAACTGGCCTCAGTATCAGTACCTGAAGAACCGCTTGAAGCGCCAACCGAATGGCCCGAAGTCCAAGAGGTTGATGGACCACTTCGCCTCCGCCGGCGACCAATATCCCCTGCGCTGTCCTTCCCAGGCAGTGGGCTCCCCAGCCCGTCAAGCAGGCGTTCCGTTTGTAACAACAATTCACTCCGGGGGACATGAGAGGCATACCGGCT
The DNA here is from genome assembly GCF_901765095.1 of Microcaecilia unicolor. Lineage (NCBI taxonomy): Eukaryota > Metazoa > Chordata > Amphibia > Gymnophiona > Siphonopidae > Microcaecilia > Microcaecilia unicolor. The sequence goes on along the minus strand of NC_044038.1, from coordinate 80,612,572 downwards.
GACAACTTGTCTGACATCAGCCACCAACTTATCGCCCTTCTCACCGCCGGGGAAGGCGAACTGCGTAATCCTCCGAAAACCGGAGTCCAGCGCCGCAGAAGAGAGTGCTGTAGTGGTCCCATATGGGCCCTGGCCCAGGGCACTACCTCCATCGTGGCGTCATGGAGCCCAACAGTTGCACATAATCCCAAGCCCCGAGGAGCTGAGGAGGCTAGGAACCGGCCCACCTGGGGACTGAAGCTTGAGGCTCTGGTTGTCCGGCAGGAACACTCTGCCCACTTGGGTGTCGAACCGAACACCCAGATACTCCAGGGACTGGGTCGGGCGCAGCTGACTTTTCTCCCGGTTGATGATCCATCCCAGGGAGCTCAGAAGAGCAATGACCCTGTCCGTCGCTCTCCCACACTCTGCAAAGGAGGGAGCTCGAATCAGCCAGTCATCCAGGTAGGGATGGACTTGCACTCCTTCCTTGCGGAGATAAGCCGCAATGACCACCATCACTTTGGAGAAGGTCCGCGGAGCCGTAGCCAACCCGAACGGGAGGGCTCTGAACTGGAAGTGCTGGCCCAGCACTGCAAAGCGCAGGAAGCGCTGATGAGGCGGCCAGATGGGAATGTGCAGATAAGCTTCCTTGATGTCCAAGGATGCTAGGAATTCTCCTTCTTGTACCGCAGCAATCACGGAGCGGAGAGTCTCCATATGGAAATGTCGTATTCGCAAGGCCCAATTGACTCCCTTGAGGTCGAGAATAGGCTGAGAAGAGCATCTTTTCTTTGGCACCACAAAGTAAATGGAGTAACGTCCTGTGCCACGCTGCTCTACGGGCACTGGGACCACCGCCCCAAGGCGGAGCAAGTTGTCCAGAGTCTGCTGACTGCTGCCACTTTGAGGGGAGACTTGCAGGGAGAGTTCACGAACCCGTCTCTCAGGGGCCGGCAGAACTCCAACTTGTAGCCGTCTCTGATGACTTCTAGAACCCAAGCGTCTGAAGTTACCCTGGTCCACTCGCCCAGAAAAGAGGACAGTCTTCCTCCTATCTGCTCTGGGCCATGGACCAGGGCCCCGTCATTGGGTACGAGACCCTGGGGGAGGACTGAAGAAAGAACCTCCTGAGCGGTGGTCTCTGCGAAAGGAATGCTGCTTCGGGGAGAACTTCTGCTTGAAGGAGGAGGAGGAGCCCGACTTGCCTGGGCGATACTGACGGGCTTCTTGAAAACGGCCCTTAGAGGAACCAGGGCGAGCACTGCTGGCCCTTGCTTTGACCTCCGGCAACCTCTTTGCCTTTAGAACTGCCGAGATCGTCACAATCTTGTCCAGCTCATCCCCGAAAAGCAGCTTGCCCTTAAAAGGCAACTTGGCTGTGGGATTTGGAGGCATGGTCAGCTGACCAATGTTTAAGCCCATAGCCATCGACGGGCAGAGACTGTCTGAGACATACCCTTTAGCCGAAGCTCTCAAAACATCTACAGCAAGTCTGCCAAGTAAGCCAAGCCCAAACTCCAGGACCGGCCAATCCGCCCTCAAGGAAGGATCCGAGGGGGAGGCGCGCTGCACCACCGTCAGGCATGCCCTGGCCACATAGGAGCCGCAAACCGAGGCATGCAAACTCAAGGAGGCTACTTCAAAGGCTAACTTTAAGGCCGCTTCTAATTTCCTGTCTTGTGAATCCTTAAGGGCAAAGCCACCTTCCATCGGCAAAGCCGTCTTTTTGTCACAGCAGTGATTAGAGAGGTCCACTGCCGGCCAGTGCAAGGTCTCCTGTTCACCCTCTGGCAGAGGGTACAGACGAGTCATGGCCCTGGCTACCTTGAGGCTCGCCTCTGGAGAATCCCATTGAGCCGAAATTAGAGTTTTCATGGCTTTCATGGATGTGGAAGGTCCTGGAAGGGCGCTTGGTTCCCAACATAATAGCGGAACCCGCCGAGGCTGAGGAAATACTCAAGATGCTCATAACCTGAACTAACAGGTTAGGCAATTCCTCTGAGCAAAAAAGCTGCGCTGAAGAGGGGTCACGTTTTGCAGTTGAAAGGCCTGATGCAGCAACAAAATAAACTCGGGAGAGTAACCCCCTGTTTGTGCACCTCTGCAACCTGGGCCACAGCCCTAGAGGAACTCTCAATCTCCACTCCATAGAGTGGGGGAGAGGCGCGCTGCGCATCCAAAATGGCGTCCAGCAAGTCAATCTGCGAAGGAGCTGCGCGGGAAGCATGGCGCTTAAACTTCGCCATCTTCTTACCGCCGCCCAACTCAAAGGCGGCCATACCAGAGGCCATCCGAGCTGCATGGGCGGCCGATGTTGGAAGGGCGGACATCGGGGGATAGGCGCCTAAGGCGGGAAAGGCCGCCGACGCCCCAGCGGAAGAAAAACTGGTTAAATCAGCAAAGTCCAGAAGGGCGCCCAAAAAGGGCTTCTCTGCCTCCGATCCCCACGCCTCCCCACTAGCCGCGGGATCGCGTTCCGGGGAGCGCTTTTTCGCGCCCTTACCATCCGATGCCATGATCCACGAGGGAAACATTCGGGGAACCCCCTGCCCATTAAGAAAAGGTAAAATTACCTGCTTCTTGCTCCGAGCTGCAATGAATTGTGTCCCAGTGAGCAGCTGCAAGTAAAATCTTTTCTGCTTCAAGACTGTTATGTTTTTTTTTTTTAACGGAGCCAGCGGGAGGGGGGAGAAAAGGAGGGACCTGGCACCACCAGGTTTGCACTTGCTCACGAAGAGCCCTCAACCCAGGTACTCAACAAAGCCTAAGTAAATAGGCGTGGAGACCAAGCCAGAGCTGCTGGCGTGTGACCATACACCTGCTAGAGAGAATACTGGGGATTTCCTGGTAGCACATGATCACATATAGAGAGGCAAAAGATTGCTCTCTATCTCCACCTGCTGTAGATGGACACAACCCACCAGTCTATGGATTGATGTGCTTGATGATATGGAAGCGGGTTTTATTATGGGGAGACAGACTTTTGATAACATACGGAGGGTATTGCAGAGAAGGCTTTTGATAAACTCCACTGGCCCTATCTGTTTCAGGTTTTAAGTAAAATTGGGTATCGGGTAAATTTATGGGATAGATTCACTCATTTTATAATAAACTACTGGCCACCCTTTATATAAATGGGGAGTATTCAACAGAATTTGAGTTTCATAAGGGTACCAGGCAAGGTTGTGCCTTGTCTCCCATACTTTTTGCTTTATCAGTAGAACCACTGTCTCGGCTAATTCAAGCTAATGCTGCTATAATGGGTATATGGTGCAGTGGGGAGATACACAAAATAATGTTGTTTGCTGATGATGTATTGCTCACCTTGACAAATCCTGACATCTCCCCGGCACAGGTAACCACTTTACATAAATATGGCACAGTGCCAGGATTTCAAACTAATATGACTAAATCTGAATTTTAAAATTTAACAGTGCCCTTGACATCTCGACAGGAGCTCCAGAGAAAGCACTCTTTTCACTGGGTGAATAACCCCATCAAATATTTGAGGATGCCCTTTCCCGGTCACAAGAAGACCTGTTTGCTCTTAATTTTCTTAAGCATTTACAGGTGCTCTTGGAAGAACTGGAACACAGGGAAGACTTGAATCTCTCCTGGGTAGGGAGGATACATGCAGTCAAAATGTTTCTCCTACCTAAACTTCTATATCTGTTCATGGCCCTATCCATCTCTATTCCAAAAAAGATTTTCCTTACTCTGAATAGAAAGATCTTTCATTATATCTGGTTAAAAATACCACCCAGAGTAAACAAACATATTTTGTATCAACCTAAAAAACAAAGGGGAATGGGTGTACCGAATTTTAAGCTATATGTTCATATATCAGCACAGTTTCACCTGTTGACAGAATGGATGCATGGTAGGTCTAAGGGCCATCCTATTTGGTGGATGTCCCTCTTTGGGCTGCCCCGTGGCTTCCCAAATCGCAAATGTTCACCCTGGCTTGGAAACTTAATGGTTTAATACGATGTCCATTTTTCACCTGGACATATTATTGTGCTAGATTATCCCTGATAGGCAATATTTCCTCTCTATCCCTATTCTACATGCATTCAGTAGCACAGCAGATGCCGCCATGGGAGATTATACATGCTGGGCCACTTGTTTACTTCGTTTCCTGGGGCAGATATGGGAGGAGGGGGGGGAGATGGTTCCTTAGGAAGAGCTTAAGGAGGAATATGGTTAAAACCGACTACTTCTCATACAGGCAAATCCGAGATTCGATTCATAAGAGAGCCAGAGGGAGCTAGTTTTGACTCTTTCTTGTAAAGGCAATAGAGCTGGACCACTAGAGGGGCTATATCTCGCTTATACCAGGCATTATTATTACAAACTACACCGTATCTATTATATACTGCTAAATGGGAGGCTGATCTGCACCAAACTTATGAATACACCACTTGGGGTAACATTTTTAAGAATCTCTTAAAATTAACTATTGCTATCCATCTAAGAAAATGGGCATAAAATATACAGATGGTACTACACCCCTGCTCGCTTCTTTAAAATATACCAGACAGGAAATGCACAGTGCAGGTTGGATTGTGGTTTGCTAGGTGACTTCTATCACATCTGGTGGATGTGGTCCTAAAATACAGACAGATTTGAAAGACTGCACATTATCACTGACATCAACTAAGTAAGTTATTAATAGGAATAAAAAACATTGTTTGAAATGTCTGTATATGGAGATCACGTGATGCAGTGAGGAGAGGCAGACGCATGTGTCTGGCACTGCTCGGGGATCCTCTCCTCTATCCTTTAATATCGTCATAAAAAACCCACAAAAGTGCGCATCTTTGCTGGCTGGTGAAGGAGAGTCTTTTATGGACAGATATTTATCTCCAATACACAGGATGACGACAAAATCGGCGAAAAAGGGGCCTGAGTGCGGCAAACACGTAAAGGGACAAGATGGCGGATCAGGTGCAGGCTCCGCAGCTTGCTTGCACGGAAGTGGCAATTGCTGAGCTTACTAATGCCGTTGTGCTTGCCTTAGATCCACGCCTGAAACAATTGTCGGAACAAATAGCGGGAGTGGCCCAACTTACCTCGGAGTTGACCCGCAGAACGGGTGAACTCGAGTGCCGTGTCTCGGAGCCTGAAGATGGCACGCAGGAGAGTGGTGTGGAGCTTGCGCAGCTTCGTGAACTGGTGACTGCTCAGCAGAATAAACTTGACGAGCTGGAAAACAGGGCACGCAGGGGACAACTTGCGGTTCCTAGGAATCCCAGAGATGTTGACGGAGAAGTCCCTCCGTCTGTTATTAGAACGCTGGCTGCCCTATGTTAGCAGGCTTGGAGGATGCGGAGCCGGTGCGACTGGAGCTTGCGCATCGTTTGGGGGTCAAAGCAGCGGGAGAGAGAAGGCCTAGAATCGTCATTGCTAAATTCCTCAACTCAGCGCAGAAGGATGCCTTTTTACAGCACTACAGATCACATAAGGAGGAAGTTTGCTATGAAGGAGTTAATATTCGCGTGTTCCAGGACTACTCCGCGGCCCTTTCGGCGAAGCATCCACAGTGTGTGCTCGTTTGGTGGAGCGGAAGTATAAGTTTCAAGTGCGATACCCCGCAGTCCTAAAGATTTGGGATAATGGCCAGTGGAGATCCTAAGAGAGCCCGGAGAGTGCAATGGACTGGCTGAATGGAGTGCCCTCGAGTCAGGCGCTGGGGGTCTGAACTTGGCAGCATGGCTGCAGGTGTATCAGAGTGTGGTGGAGGCCCTCTTTGCGGATCTTGCTGGGACTTTGAAATGTTTTGGACGTTATTGGTCAGAAGAACGTAAGACTTGAGAGTGAGAAAGGGCACTGGATTTGGAAGGAGTGAGTGGTGGGGTGGAAATGTGGGGGAGGGAGGGGTTCTGGTAACGTGTGTGTGTGGTATTTGGGGATTGAGTGCGTGAGGAGAGTTTATGGGGTGTGCGTGGGTGAGATGGTATCGGGACAAGGTGGCAAGGGGAGTCTTTATGTGTGGGTTCTTGAAGGGGGGGTGACGCTAGGATGGGGTTGAGCAGGGGGTGCATAGTGCGATGGTGTATAAGTTTGGGTGTGTGAGTTTGGGGTGGGAGGCGGGGGGGGGGGGGCTGTGTGTTTGTGGGGTATGATTCTGGGAGGGAGTGGGTGTGGCTGCGTGATGAGCCAGTTTATGACAAGGTGGGTTTGAATGTTTCCTATTTAAGAGGGAGGACGCCCTTTTGGCGTCATTACATGATCACTAGTAGATCTCTGTGGTAGCATGGAGGGGACTGGTTTCGGAGGTTGGAAGGGAGGGGGGAGGGGGGTGGGGAGAGGAGGAGTGGAGGTGGGGGGGATTTGGGTTGGGGTCTCCATGATATACGTTGGGTTGCTGTGTGCTATGCAGGGGTTGAATATCCCGCAGGAGTGTTTGGATGTTTTGGATTCTGGGGTGAAAGCTGGGCACCCGTGAATTCTGGACATTTCATGTGTGTGGTTTTCTGATATGCTCTGAATTGGGACACTGGATAGAGTGCTGCTTCCTAGACTAATCTTCTGGAATGTGTCAGGTATCACTTCTCCTATTAAACGTACAAAAATTTTGTCCACCCTTCAGCGTCATAATCCAGCTTTTAATTGAAAGAGAAAAACGCCTATATTGCGACCCAAATCGGGAGATGGGCGTCTTTCTCCCCGTGGGCGCCCAAATCGGTATAATCGAAAGCCAATTTTGGGCGTCTCCAACTGCAATCCGTTGTGGAAACGGGTAAAGTTGATGGGGCGTGTCAGAGGCATGGTGAAGGCGGAACTGGGGCGTGGTTATCGGCCGAGGAGAGATGGCATCTTTAGCTGATAATCGGAAAAAAAAAAAAGGCGTTTTTACCGCGATTTTGGGTCACTTTTTTTGGACCCTTTTTTTCACGAACAGGTCCCAAAAAAGTGCCCCAACTGACCAGATGACCACTGGAGGGAATCGGGGATCACCTCCCCGGACTCCCCCAGTGGTCACTAACCCCCTCCCACCAAAAAAACCCACTTGAAAAACTTTTTTTTCCCAGCCTCTATGCCAGCCTCAAATGCCATACCCACCTCTATGACTGCAGAATGTGTTCTATCCTGTGACAGCCTTTCCCTGGTTCTGATGTGGCTCTTGGGTGAGTGTGACACCTTTTCTGTTATGCGCACTGCAGAGTCACATCAGCAATGCCTTGTGGTGGGTGTAGGGTATTGGGCTCCGTGATTCCACTAGCTTGTGGCAAATGCTCACGATGTTGGTAGTTGGTAGGCTCTACTCCCATGGTGCTTTTCCCCCTGCTTACTGGGTCAGAGTGTGCCCTGTTTTGTTTCCGGTAGTCCATGAGGTAGTGGCCATTTTTATAAGCCAGTTTTAGATCCCTTTCACGTGTTAGCCACGTTACAGAACTAGTTCTTCCCTTGAATGTGGCTGAAAGAGGGCATTGTACATCATTCTGCCAGCTCTGACCTACTGCTCAACTCAGTACCAGGGAGACTCGTTGCCAGTGAGGCACAACCTCTGATCTGCAGTTAACTGTGAGTAAGCGTGCTTATTCCAATAAAGGACGTTTTTTTTTTTTTTTTTTTAACATTTATTTTTTTATTTTTTTATTTCTTTATTCATAATTTACATTAATTACAAGAATAAATCTTGCTTGGCAAAGATGCTTTAACAAAGAAAAGGAGAATTAACAAAAAAGAAGTAATTCCATGATTCTCATCTTACATTGAAATGATAAATCAAAAGATAACATATTATTTAAGAAAATAGGTTTACAATATAAGATGGGATTTTAGATCATCTTAGATCATTCATCTATAGTCCACAATATAGGAGGCAAACCACCAATATTCAGGAATTTATAAAGAATAAATTACAAATTCTTTCTATGAGGAACTGAAGAGTGAGAGGGCGTTCCAGGAGTACTATTTAATCACGGAGTTGATGTAATTATTTGTCTTAACTGTACAGAAGGTAACATGGCAATTTTTGCACCCAAAAAGAATCAAATTGAACAGGGTCAAAGAATACATATTTAACCGAGTTCAACTTAACTACACATTTGCATGGGAAGTTTAACCAACAAAGAGCGCCCAATTGTTGAACTTTTGGGCGTAATTTAAGAAACTCTTTACGTCGTTTTTTGGGTCGCCTTTGAGATATCCGGAAACATTTTAATTTTATAATTCAAAAAAAGCTGTTCTCTATGAAGGAAAAATTGTTTAAGTAGCCAGTCTCTGTCCGGTTGTAATACAAGTGAAACAATTAAAGTCATTGGTGTTAGTCCCAGATTGTCATCTTCCAAGGTCTGAGTCAGGTTTAAATCCAAAGTGTCAAAAGGAATTTCATTTCCTTGTTCTACCAATTGTTGGTTCTCCTTTCTCTTATAAGGTGATAGAAAATAAATTTTTGATATAGGCGGATATGCCTTTTCCGGGATCTTCAAAACTTCACTTAAATATCTTTTAAAGGTTATTAATGGGAGCTATCATAGGCTGCTTGGGAAAGTTTATAAGTCTAAGTGTATTAGCTCTCTGGGCATTCTCCAACATTTCTATTTTATTCTGTAGATATTGATTTTCTTTAATTAATTAGTTTGCACTTGTTGTGACCTTTGTATTTCTTTCAAATTATTTTCTACAGATTTGTCCACTGTTTGTATTCGTCCTTCTAGAGCTGGTATTTTATTCAGCAATGTCTGTGATTGATCAGACAATGGGGAAAGCTTTTGTACAAATAGAGTTTCCAGATTCTTTAATGCCTCCCAAATGACATCCAAAGTTATGTTTTCTGGTTTCTCACCAATTGAAAACTTACTTTTTGTATCCATAAGAATAGGGTGCTCCAGTTGTCCTGCTTCCTTTGGTAGTTGGTCTCCAGTCAAGGATCTTCCCGCCTGCATTTCCAACACTTCATGTGTTGGTACTCTCGGCAGAGCTTCGTCCGAGTCGGGTCCCGCTCCGAGTCTCCCTTCCACCACTTGGGTACTAGGGGTTTCTCGATCCCTGCTCGGCGTGTCTGCCGGCATAGGCGGGGCCAACCGCTGTTCGGGGCTCAACGATGTTTCTGTCTCCAGGCGGTGAGGCGGCTCTCCTTCCCCCACTCTCTCCGTCAACGGAGCACTCGCTCCCGACATTGCTCCCGGAACAAAAAAACGCTCCAAAGTAGAAGCGACGACAAAGCTGGAACCGCGGGACCGGTTCTTTGCCTGCCCTCCTCTTAGGCATGCCGAACAGGAGTTCAGAAGAAATAGAGGTATGAAAAATGGAGCGTCTTTTCAAGCTCCCTCTCAGTCGCCATCTTGCCTCTCTCAACATTTTTAACTCCCCAATAAAGGACGTTTTCGGAGAGATTAGTCTTCAGGTGTCAACTGGTGTGCCAATGTTATATAGCAGCAACCTGTCCTAGAGGCCTGCGTGTATGCAGGTCCCTGGAGCACTTTTAGTAGGTACCGCAGTGCACTTCAGCCATGCGGACCCAGGCCCATCCCCCCTACCTGTAACACTTGTGCTGGTAAATGGGAGGCCTGCAAAACCCACTGTACCCACATGTAGGTGCCCCCTTCACCCCTAAGAGCTATGGTAGTGTTGTACATTTGTGGGTAGTGGGTTTTGGGGGAGGGGGTTGGGGGCTCAGAACCCGTGGTAAGGGAGCTATGCATGTGGGAGCGTTGTCTGAAGTCCACCGCACTGACCTCTAGGGTGCCCAGTTGGTGTCCTGGCATATCAGGGGGGCGAGTGTACTACGAATCGTGGCCCCTCCCACGACCAAATGGCTCGGATTAGGACGTTTTTGAGCTGGGCGTTTTTAGTTTCCATTATCACAAAAAAAAAAAAAAAACCACCCAGCTGAAAAACTTCCATTTTTTCGAAAATACAGTCTGTCCCGCCTCTTCACGTACCCGTTTTCGGACATAGACGCCCATAGAGATAGGCGTTCGCGTTCGATTATGCCCCTCCACGTCTCTTTGGCATGTCTTCAAGAAACAAAATTATCAGATGAGGAGCATTTAAAGTTAAAGCAGGTTGGGTGGGGGACTGCTTTTTTGCGTCAGCCAGGGGCAGGAAGGGGAGAGTTGCTGTATTGATTCATAAAATCTGCAGTGTCAAACCCAAGTGGTGGCTCGAGATGTGAATGGATGTTATATATTGTTACACCTGAATGTAATGGGCCAAAAATTTTTTCTGTTAAATGTTTATGGGCCAAATGTGTACGATCATGCCTTCTTTCAGCACCTGGTGCGTTTAGGTGTTCAGCATGCCTTGGCTCCCTGGGTGGTTTTGGGAGATTTCAATCAGGTGTTAGACGGTCAGCAGGATAGATCGACCCCGACTCTGGGAGTGGCGATGGGCGAAGCAAAGGGTCTCCCGTATCTGTGCAAAGCTCTGGACTTAGTAGATCCATGGCGGTTGTGTAATCTTAGTGCACGTAACTATACACACCTTTCCCGCGCGCATGGTACTTGGTCACGTCTGGATTATATACTGGTGTCGGCATCACTCTTTTCGCAGGTGGTGGCGGCGGAGATTGGCCCCTTGGAAGTTTTGGATCATACATTGATTTGGTGGACTTGGATATAGGAGAAGTCCGATTGCGGTGGTGACAATGGAGATTCCCCTCATATTTAGTGGATGATGAGAACTTTAAGGAATATTTGCAAAAAAGGTGGTCAATGTTTGCAGAGGCAAATGCGTGTCATGCCTCGGATGCAAGGTTATATTGGGAAACCTCGAAGGTGGTATTGCGTGGGGATATAATATTGTACATGTGTGCTGTAAGGAGGTTGGAGGGTCTAAGCAGGTCAGGAGGAGGTATGGGGCCAGACTACATTCCCCACAAGGCCCTGAGAGAAGGGATCGGGGGGGGGGGTAGGTCCCAAAACCCGGTAGGGACACCACGTGGAAGGGAGGGGGAAAAGGACTGGAAAGAGCAGCTGCTATGGCAGACGAGGGCCAGAAGGGGGGAGCCGTGATGACAAAGCTCAATTCCCTTGGGTTAGAAATCAGTACAAGATTCCTTCCACCTGGGAGTGGGAGGAGGTCTCCAACCAACAGCCTACCAGAGAAGCAGAGTTAATGGAGTGTTTGGAGGAAGGAGAGTCTGAAGGGCTCAGCACACCAGGTTTGGAGGAATCGGTTGACATGGACTGTAATTGTACTTTGGGGCAGAGTTGCATGGACTGAAGGCAGTGGGTGGTCACAGGAGTCAATTAGCTGTGTTTGTGGGCGGTGTGCTGCCATTCTGCAACCACCCAAGCGGAAAGACTTTTAAAACTGAAACCCAGGCTGTTGAACTGGGGGAGAACTTGGATTTAAAGGGAAGTTTTTTTTCTTGTTGCTTTGTTTTGAACTGAATGGGACTTTAACCCCTTTGAACTGAGATTTGTGGAGGAGGGGAAATAAACTGCTGGGAACTAAAATCTGTGTTGTCTGGAGAGACTTTGTTTGTGGACTGCTGAAGGGAGCCTACCACCCCCTGAAGGTTTGTTGCCGGGAGGACAGATATTACAGTGCGCGTTCAAAACATATCTCACAGGGGATTATGCAGTTGGAGCGGCAATATAAAAAAGCCAAGAGGGCTCAATTGGCAGTCCCGTCAGTCCAGAACCGGGGAGAGAATGTTATTGACTTTGGCAGTTTTAAATTCAATGATTCATGAACGCACGAAAAAAACATCTTTTCTACCGTGCCTTTTCGTTCCACCGGTTCGGTAATACAGTAGGTCAGGCAGGCTGTTGGCAAGGATTGCCAAGAATTGGAGGGGGGTGGGGTGGGTGGGGGTAATAGAATCATCCAATCTTTGGTAGCGTCTGATGGTAAACGTATCACTCAGGCATCGGGAGTAGCGCAGATTCTTCATGACTACTATGCGGCGCTGTACGCTTCGCCCGGCTTGCGTGAGGGACCCTCGGTGGAGGATTATCTTGAGTGTTCGGGTATCCCCCGTCTCTCGACGGCGGCTATTGCACAACTGAATGCTCCGTTAGGGGGGAAGGAGATACAGCGGGTTGTTAAATCACTTAAAAGGGGCACGGCGCCTGGCCCAGATGGATATGCCCCAGAGTTCTATCAGTGCAGATTGGGGGGGCCGCTGATGGAATTTTTTTTGAGTCGTCGCTCTCTCAGGGGTCCTTTCTTAGGTATTCGAATGAAGCCGTGATCACCTTAATACCCAAGCTGGGTAAGCTGGTAGACTCTCCAGGTTCATATAGGCCAATCTCCTTGATAAATGTTGATTTGAAGATCCTGGCCCGTGTTTTGGCAGACCGCCTAGCGCCACACATAGCATCTTTGGTGGGAGAGGGACAGGTGGGATTTGTACGGGGTTGGCATTCTTCCTTGAATGTGCGGAAAATATGTTTAGCAATTGCGCAGAGCCATTTTTGTAAGGACCCATTGCTTTTGGTCAACCTAGACGCGGAGAAGGCATTTGACCGGGTGCGGTGGGATTATCTGTTTTCAGTTCTGGAATTTGTAGGGATTATGGGATGGTATTTGCAAGCAGTAGAGGCATTATATGAACAACCTACAGCGTCTTTAGTGGTTAATGGATTACGTACAGCTTCGTTCCCGGTGGCTTGTGGTATTCGGCAGGGATGTCCTCTGTTCCCCTTGTTATTTCTTCTTTACCTTGAACCCCTGTTGCGCTCTATTCAATGGAATCCGGAGATTTCAGGTGTGGTATTTTCCTCGTTCTCTGTCACGTCCGTGGCCGTGACAACCCTCAGACTTACCCTGTTTCTGGGAGTCAGTGTCTGTGCTGGCTTCTGCTTGTCTCTGTGTCTGTCTTAGGTTCTCTATGGCTCTGTGTGCTGATTGCCCTACTGAACCTCACCTGTGTGGGCTATGCCTCTTCCAAGATGGCTGCCGCCTCCTCCTCTTTGCCAGTATCCAAGATGGCTCCCGCTGTTCCTTCCTATGGGCTGACTGCTCTGTGTGTCAAGCCTCTGTTTGGTTGCAAGGTGATTGCTGCAGCTGTGGCTCTGGTGTTGAAGGGCTTTATTAATCACTTGGAGACTACAGTCCTGGCCTTTGCATCTCATCTAAAGGTCCTGGTGTATAGAGTGCTCTGTACACTGTTTCAGTGTTTGCTCTGTGTGAGTTTCTATGTTTGACTAGCTAGCTTAGGCACCGTGTGGCTTGTAGCCTGTGTATAGCTTTGCTAGTGCTCTGTGTTTGTTTAGACTAGCTAGCTTAGGCACCGTGTGGCTTGTAGCCTGTGTATAGCTTTGCTAGTGCTCTGTGTTTGTTTAGACTAGCCAGCTTAGGCACCGTGTGGCTTGTTAGCCTGTGCATAGCTCTGCTAGTTCTCTGTGTTTGTTCCTAGTGATAGACTAGCCAGCTTAGGCACCGTGTGGCTTGTTAGCCGGGGCATAGCTCTGCTAGTTCTCTGTGTTTGTTCCTAGTGATAGACTAGCCAGCTTAGGCACCGTGTGGCTTGTTAGCCGGGGCATAGCTCTGCTAGTTCTCTGTGTTTGTTCCTAGTGATAGACTAGCCAGCTTAGGCACCGTGTGGCTTGTTAGCCTGTGTATAGCTCTGCTAGTTCCCTGTGTTTGTTCCTAATACTTGACTAGCCAGCTTAGGCACCGGGTGGCTTGTAGCCTGTGTATAGCTTTGCTAGTGTTCTGTGTTTGTTTCCAGTGCATGACTTGTTAGCTTGGGCACAGCTTAGTTGTTAGCTGGTGTATAGCCTTACAAGTCTCCTGAGTTTGCTCTGTGTATGTTTCTTGTGTATGACTGGTTTGCCTGGGTATAGCGTTCCTATTAGCCTGGGTACAGTTTACTAGTCATTGTGTTAAACCTGCCGACTGCCGGAACCCGGACAGTCCCTGCCTGTCTGCCTTGTCTTCGCCTAGGTGCCAGGGGGCACTCCTGGATCTTCATTCCTGCTGTTCCTGCTTGCAAGTTCCAGTTCCGGGTTTTCCTGTAAGTCCTACCGGCTGCCAGAACCTGAGGGCTCAACCCTCGGGGAAAGGCAGTCAAGTGTAGGTGAAGCCTAGGTCCAGGGTGAGCATTGGAGCCAACTTTTCAAAATGATTGGGGGTGCTGAAATCTTTTTTTTTACAGGTGGTGTATTCCCCCCTCCCCCTCCCTACCTCCGAGTTCCAGGCCAGCCCTCAGGCCCTCCCTCACTCCGAGTTCCAGGCCCCCTGAGGCCCTCCCTCCCTCCAAGTTCCAGGCCCTGCCTCCAAATTACAGGCCTGCCCTCCCTCCCTCCGAGTTCCGGGCCCTGCCTGATCGCTTCTCCCACAACAGTCCTCCGCCGGTCCACCCTCGCCTTCCTGCGTGCTGCCCAGAATTTTAAAAGTCATCCTACCTCTGAGTCCCGATGGCAGCAGTGAAAGGCGAGCAGGCTCAGCACTTCATCCTTCCCATATATCATCTCAGCTCTGGTCCCGCCCTTGCGGAAACAGGAAATGAGGGCGGGACCAGAGCTGAGAAGAGAGAAGGGAAGGCTGAAGCGCCGAGCCTGCTCGCCTTTCACTGCTGCCGCCGGGACCCCGAGGTAAGATGACTTTTAAAATTCTGGGCGGCAAGCAGGAAGGTGAGGGCGGACTGGTGGAGGAATGTTGAGGGAGAAGAGGGCGGGCACCGGGCAGGTCGGGCTGGCGAATGGTACTTCCGGTTCCGACTTCTGCGTGTGAAATATTGGGGGTGCTCAAGCACCCACGGAGTCAGCGCCTATGAAGGTGAGCCGGTTGATACTGTGTATCTGGATTTTCAGAAGGCATTTGACAAAGTACCTCATGAACGACTCCTGAGGAAACCAGAAAGTCATGGGATAGGAGGCAGTGTCCTATTATGGACTAATTACTGGTTGAAAAATAGAAAACAGAGAGTAGGGTTAAGTGGTCAATATTCTCAACGGAGAAGGGTAAATAGTGAAGTACTCCAGGGGTCTGTCCTGGGACCACTTCTTTTTAACATATTTATAGATGATCTGGAAATGGGAATCACAAGTGAGGTAATTAAATTTGCTGACTTAACAACTTTGAATAACTGTGTTTCATCAAAAGAAGATTGTGAAAATCTGAGAGACTGGGAGATTGGCCGTCCAAATGGCAGTTTTAAAAAATGCAGAAGGAACAAAGGAATATGGAAGAAAATAAAAGGAAAAGAGGTTTATCAGACATGGCATAATGGTATTAAAGAATATAAGAAAGCTATATGGAAAGCCAAGGTACAATTTTTTGATAAGCAGATATGATCTAAAATGTTATTCAGTATTTACAAAACATTGTCAGATATAGATAGAACTAAATGTATTTCTGATTCACTTCAACCTTCAGCTGATTGATTGGCTATGCTTTTTCAAACCAAAGTAAATACAATTTAGAATTTATTTCTTAAATTGCAATTTAATATTAATATTAATAAATTAGAATTGTTGTTGTCAAATAAGAATGGACAATGGAATTCCACCAGATCGAAACTGGAATGAATTCACTAGTCACTCCTTTAGTGATAAGTAAAATAATAAAATGACTTTCAAAAAAGATGCCCATTGGACGTTTGTCCATCTTTTTATTTATCATTCTTGCCAATGTCATTCCTGAATTGACTTATTACTCTTGTCAATAATATATTGTTAGAGGGAGCTTATCCTAGGAAAATTGAATCTATCATTCTAACTCCTTTACCAAAAAATATAGATGAAAATCTTACACAAGATGAAAATTATAGAACAGTCACCAGCATTCCATGGCTGGCACACTTAGTAGAGTTAGTGGTAAATTCCCAATTTTCCCCATATTTGGAAGAATCTGGGAATTTGCACCCTTCTCAACATGGTTTTCGACATATCGGCAACTTTTGATGTCATAAATCATGCGCTGCTTATCACTAGATTAAGATGGGAATAGGAGGGACAGTACTAAAATGGATTTCTTCATTTTTAAGTTCCAGACAGTATACTATGTTATAAAAAATGTTACAACATCTACAGGATAGAAATCATACTGTGGGGTTCCTCAGGGTCTTCTTGATCGCCTCAGCTTTTTAATGTGTACATGAGCCATCTGGGAGGATACTTACAATCTAAAGATGCTTTTTCAGTATCTTATGCAGATTGTAACCAGGTACCTCTAAGTGCAGCCAAGGATAGAACAATCTCCTCCAGTCACAGGCTCCTGGTACAGTCAAGGAATAGATGTCCACCCGCAACTTCAATCTTAAAGACTTTATTCCATGCAGGTTTCTAGCAGACCTGATACACAGTTCCAACAGCAGCATTCACCTTCAATCTTAAGCACATATAAGCCACCTGAAAGTGTGTGGCAAATAGTCCCCTTTAAGCAGTAGGCTATCAGCACATACCAGGATTCAATACAGGTTCACAGTCAGCTCCAGTCTGGGCTCTTTATCCAGTGCACAATAAACAGTAGTTCAATTCCAAATAGAAGCAGTTCTTTCAGTTCATCATCACAGTTAATCACAAAGCAACAGTTTCTATCCTCTACTATCTTTACCTTCATAATGAGTTCCATACTTTAGGGACTTCTCATACCCAAGGGATTCCACCCTGCATCTGCTTCACTGGTAAATTCAACACTTTAGGGACCTCCCTTACCCAAGGATTTTCAGCCTGCAAATACTTTTGGGACTTCCTCACACTCAAGGGATTTCAGCCTGCTTCAGTACTTTAGGGACCTCTCTTACCCAAGGGTTTTCAGCCTGCAACTGCTTCTCTCTCCTCTGCTTCTCTCCACTGGGACTCCTTCCCACCTGCCTAATCAATCCCTGGCTTCTGCTCTCACAACCAATCATTCTCCTTCCATTAGCTTCCCCCACACCCTTACCAGCTAAGCATTAGACTAATTATGAGCTCCTGCACACAGATTTCCTAACTCTCTTTCCCCCTAGTGGCAGCCCATCTACACATCCTGCCAGCTTATACCCATGTCCTCCCCCATTGCAGCTAGGAGTCCAGTCCGGGTACCTCATCTCACCCCCTGGCTCCTTGCTTGCAATGCCTTCTGGGACTTGTATTTCAGACTGAAACTGCCTTAACCCAACTATCCTGGATGTGACTTTATCACAAGATGATATTTTCATTCTTTGCACAATGCAAAAATCCCTAGATAAAACTTTTCTATTGATAAAACAATATATAACACTGAATGAAGAATGGGCATTAGCAAAATTTTTAAAACTTAACACCCAAAAGACTAAAGTTGTGTGGTTTGGTGACTCTCAGAAGATCAGTTCTGAAGGAATATACTTTTCCTCAGGAACCTCTTTAAAGATCAAATCAAATACTAGTGTTAGGAATAATGTTAGACTGTAATCTAACTTACAAAAATCAGATCAATGCCTTAGAAAATACTTTTTTCATTTGCAAAAACTACATGTTATGAGATCGTCACTGAGTTCATCTAGTTTTAGGACACTTGTCCAGGCGATCTTGATCCCTCTTCTTGATTACTGCAATTCATTATACTATAATATCAGTAAACAGCAGTTGAATTGATTGCAGCTATTACAAAATTCGGCTGCTCGCTTGGGAAAATATAGTGAAGCTAGCCCTTTATTACAGGACCTACATTGGTTAAGAATGGAGACAGTATTAAATTTAAATGTGTTTATGGAGAAACCTCGTCAATGGTGGGTCAGCTATTACCACCTCTACGTACTAGAGGACATATGAAGAGTTCCAAAAATCTAACATTAGATATACCAATTTAAAGAACTTGAAGCTGAAGTTAGTTTGGGAACGTTCCTTCTCTTTCCAAGCTCCTAAGATCTGGAATTCAATTCCAGCTTCAACCATAGCAAAATATACCTCCTTTCGTAAAGCTTTATGTTAATTATTTTTATTAAATTATATATATTATACAACTTATAGAGCAATAATACAAGAAATTGGAAATACCTCATAACAAAATATTCAAAGTTAGCCATAACTGAAATATCTTCACCACTTTCGTCCACTATACATTAGGTAAATTAGATCCAAGAAAGGAAAAAGATTACTTAGCATTGTATCTAAGAAGCAATTCTAAATCAATGCTACCCAGGTGGCCTACTCCAAGCTATCTAATAGTGTACATCTGTGTCTAGACAATAACATTCACCTCTTCTTTAGACAGCAAAATATCTTATGTATAATTATGGTACAGCCAGAGACCCCCCCACTGGAATGGTGGAGGGCCCAGTCATAGAGCTCAGGCCATTACAGACCTTGGCTGAGTCAGAAATCTGATGGCTGACATAACTGGGAGCTTACTGGAAAAGTATGGCCTAGTTTGTAGCCCGGATTGAGGCCTAAAAGTTAGGTAAATAGATATGGAAACAAAATGGAGGATTTCAACACAAAATGGAAGCCCGTATCTGTTACAAAGTGGAATTTTCTCTAATGTAAGTTAGAAAAACAAGTTGAGCAATGAGTGAGTCATGCCAGGTGCATAGAAAATAGGGAACTAGCTGTCCAAGAGAGGAGGGAGACTTTCCTGTGAGCAGGATTGTGGTCAGCTGGTGTGAGAAAGGAAAGGCGTAGCAAGATAGAAGCTACTCATTAGCATGAGCCAATCAGTGACAACCATGACATTAGCATAGATCCAATCAGGTATATCTACTGTCATATTACCCATATCCTGAGGGCACCTATAAAAATCAGGGTTTTTCCTGGTTTGAGTTAGAGAGAAAAGGGTTGCCACTCTCTCTCCAAGGGAAACCAATGTGTCCAGCAGAATTGACAAATTACCTAATTGCTTTCCCTTGTAAAACCTTTAATTGGTAAAAGAAATTATAAAAGATTAGGAAATAATTAACACCTGTTTGCAGCTTATTATATTCCTATAATTAATTGATTGTACATGCCTGTTGTCAATCACTGATTTGACTTATACCTTGGCAAATAAACTCCTCATTCCAAATTATGATTTGTGGGCTTCACTTAATGATGAAAGGCTGTGAGTATAAATGCTTTTGCTATATCAGGCTATCTTTCGCGGCATTGTATAACTTGTAACCTAAATCCAGTTTGTCATAAGGCTGGTATCTATTCCTTGCCAGTGCTGAGAGGCGGACTAATGCGAGTCCCTTAGACCTAACGTCTCTCTCAGTGGCAATTCCTTTTAGAACTTCATAACTCCTGGATTACCCCAGTACTAGTGCTATTTAGAGATGGAGTCAGATTTAAGGTTGCTCCAGCCTTCTTGAGGGGCTTGGGACCCCTCAATTCAAGACATTGGTGACCCCGCGTTCGATTTAAACAAGCCACCAGAATTTTTGTCAAAGTGGGGGTTACTTATAGCTCTTGACTAAAATTCTGTTGTTTTATCTTCCAATTGAATCCCCACTGAGCCCCCACCTCCTTTCCTGCCTCTACACTTCTGCTTTTCTATTTTTCTCTGTAACACAGACTTTAGATCTCGTACGGAGAGAGTGTCCCCTCCCTGCCCTCCAAGAGATCTGGGTTTATTTCCTCTGTGCTGTACTTAAACCTCTGAGAGGTACTTAACCTCTACCTTTCATGCTCTCTGATTGTTTAAATCTGACAACATTTCCTGCTTCACATTTAAAACTGCGTAGTAAGTCTTGCTTCCTTATTTTCTCTTACTGCCAGGCTCTATGGGCACTCTCCCCCCCCCCCCTTTTCCTTCCTGTCATACAGCTTTATACTTGATAAACCACATTTCTTTCTATGCCTGCTTTGGAAACCCCCGTCTGAAACTTTCATGATATTATAAATCTCCACTTGAGAAGTCCCGGTCTGTATTCCGTCTCTGTTCCCCGTAGCCATTTTAGCTGCACTTCCGAGTTTAATTTTCATTGCATAGCATAATTTTTGGCTGAATTTATAAACTGCGGTTTTATTTTTGTTTTTTTAGTCTCTTTCTAAAACTGTTCTGAGACTTTCAGAATTAGGATGCTATATTTTGCTATCTAATCTGTTGCCCGGTTTCGTTAAAACTCAGAGACAGGTTTTTTTTTATGCTGCAAGAGACAGCCTGGTAGATCTTATCGGGTTCCACAATGTGGTTATAAAGTTTTAAAAGTTTGCTTCTTCT
This sequence comes from Microcaecilia unicolor, assembly GCF_901765095.1. Classification (NCBI taxonomy): domain Eukaryota; kingdom Metazoa; phylum Chordata; class Amphibia; order Gymnophiona; family Siphonopidae; genus Microcaecilia; species Microcaecilia unicolor. The sequence continues at coordinate 80,592,586 of NC_044038.1, read as the reverse complement.
CCCTTAATAGAGGAGGTCTCGATACTAAATCTTATCTCTATTTCTCCTGCGTAGTCCTTTTTTTTTTTTTTTTGATACTTCCTGAGAGCACTCCCTCTGTGGCTGCATATGTGAATTTTTCTCTCCCTCCACTCTCTATACCCCCTCCCCTCCTGTTGAAGACTGTAAGTTTCTCTGTTTTCAGTACTAACTTCACTTTTAAAGTTTTTTTTTACAAAGCTGCTTCCAACATTCACTTATTGAACTTTCCCGTACTGCCAGTTATGTTTCTTTTTTGTCTAAACATTATTTGGGTATATTAAACTTGCTGCGACATTTTTTTCCACTTCCCTTTTCTCTGTAGAAACTGTTTCTAAGATGTTCATTATTGCTTGGCAACAGTTTCCGCTGCTTGTTTCCTGTTTCACTGTTCTATTGGCAGTCTGTCAGCCTGATTTCAATTTCTCCCTTACATTCTATTTTTCAAGTGGGTAGAGCCCCTGCCATTGCTGCATGTATTTTATGGTTTCTGCATTTATCCCTTAGCTGGTGATTGTTTTAGCAGTTTTTTCAGCAGGTGCCTAGCCGTCCTTCATATTAACACTTTCTTCTCTTACTTACTCTCCTCTAGCACTGCCCCTCCCTTTCTTGATGGTTGCTCTGTCTCAGTCTCTAGTGGTTTTACACTTTTTTCCCCCTTGCTATCCTTTATTTTAGCTTAAATAAGACTTGCTCACCATGCTGTTACAGGGCTTTCAAAATTTATTTTGTGTATATCTCATGGACTACTTATTGATTGCTATGCTAAATCCATTTCTCTGAGCTATCTGCCAGCGTTAAGTTTAGCTCAGCCTTATACAACTGCTTACTCATTGGTTCGCAATGCTTGTCTATCAATCTCTAAGTCCCACCCACTTCCCCTCTTAGTGCATGTAACGTATCTTTCGGACTTTTATGCTTGCACTGCGGTGCTCAAGTTTTGTCGTTTACTCTGTGCTCATAGCTGCTCAACCTTTTTCTTTCTCCACTTTATCTTCAAATAAAAAGGTTTTCCTGTTGTACTACAGGTATAACTGAATGAAAGAATTTATTTGTACTGTTTGCCCTTGCATTGCAGGCTTTCTTATTGTTACTGTTCCGCTTTAGTGCTTTTTGAGTTTCCTTCTCGTGGTTTGTTGAGTGGAAAATATATTGTCTAGTGAATGATGAACGTGGAATTTTTCACATTTTTTGTCCTGGCTAAGGTGTTCCAACAAATGACTCTTTTATGGTAGTACCTTCCCCCGTGGGCTTACATGTGTTTAATGTTGCTTTAAAATATTTCATTTTTACCTTCTTGTATTTCATCACCTTTAAGGTATGCTTCAGGAGTTTTCCCTGGGATATGCTATACTTTATTATTTTCTTTCTCCCTGTGTCACGCTATAACCATTGGCTTTGATATCGATGCCTGGGGCTTACACCCATCTGAGGGTCAGAGACCCTTCCATGGATGACGGTATCTCAATTATTAGATTTTGAGCAGAATTTCCATTCCATTTTCGGAAGTGGCATGCTAGTCTTGGATTATTGCCCGCACATGAGTTACCTAGTACAGATGCGCGCTGGAACAATAAAGAGACGTCTAACGTTTTAAGTTGCAAGTTTGGACTAGTTGACGAGGGCCTTTTTTTTTTTCATATTTATGGACGGTTAGTTGCAATGTGGGACGCTTCCTAACCATAAAATTTTTAGTACGGTTAGTTGAAATGTGGGACGCTTCCTAGCCACATAAATTTTTGAATGCTTTGTTGTAACCGAGACGCTTCCAAAGCTTTGAAGGCCCATTGGGGTGATTAGTTGTAACTGGGACGCTTCCTAATCAGCGAAAACCCATTGGACCGCTGCTCTTCGATTCATGAGACCTTATTCGCGGGTCTTTTGGGTTCTTTTGGGAGTCGTGGCACTGTCCCTTTTTGGGGGCTCTATCATGGGTTGGAGCCCATGGCCGATAGTAACTGGGACGATTCTTGGCAGGCTGTAGAAACAGAGTTCATTCCTGCCTTTAGAAGCACACTCTGGAGAGTAGTTTTCATTAATTTGGGATAGAGTAGTATAAATATATAATAGCTGACACTAGGTATTTCTTCACTTATAAACTGACTCTCTAGGTACATTTCTGTTTGCAGTTTTTGTCTTGCTTTCTCCTAATGTCACTTGCGGTCAAAGCGTGGAGCTTTCCGCCAATTGGTAATTTTTATTTTGGGTCCCTCTGTTGGAGTACATTAGCAGATGCGTGAGTATGATTGTGTTATGTCTCTGCATGTTTTACTATCAGGATAATCATTGCATGTTTTTGTAAACTGTTAGCACATTATCATTTCTAGGTCTCCCTGCTATCTCTGAAGCTGCCTTTTGAACCACTGACCTTGTACCAGGTTCTAGGTCTGGTCAATATATATATTACTAATCTAGTTCATTTTTCTATAGCAAATTACAGGTCTGAAGCTTATTTGTAGACCACTTGCTCACTAGGTCCCGTTATTATACATATTGGGTGATGTTGTTCACTACCCATTATATCATATCTTCCTCTCCGCACCCAACACCAGATACTGGTGATCTGACATCTATTCAGTTCTCTGGTGAGGACTTTCTGAACCAAACCTTTCTATTTTGCGGTTGACCTCCCTATGCCACCGAGAGTTCGGAAGGGCATAGTGATCCCGCCAACTGTTCTCTTTCTCAATTGATTTTCTGCACTGGAGATTACATTGCACGAATCGTGAGTATATTTTCATTTATTGTATGTGTTACTATTAAGCTTGCCGTTGTATACTTTCATGGCATGTTGTATTAGCTCTAATTTAAATGTTTTATTTTACCAAATTTAGGATTAAGATTTTGTCCTCAATACACAAGGACACCTCTGTATGTGGGACAATAACTGTGTCTGTGTATGAGTGTGGTTTTCCTTTTCTGTCTGTGTGGTGTGACTTGTGATTGGCTACTGGAATATTTATTTTTTTGTTTTTTGTTTTGAAACCCTAAACAATTCCTTAACCGTGCACAATTCCAATGATTGGTTTTGAACTACATTTAGAAATATCTCGCTTCATCTTCTAAGCTTTAAGTTTTCTACTTATCAGGATTAGGTTACTGTTTTAATTTTATGTCTATATGTTGCTGTGTGTCCTGTGGTAAATGGCATATATTAAACCAGCTAGTTATTAAGGAATCATTTCTTTAGTTTTAAATTAGTGCTTTAAGGTTACTCTGCGAGATTGCCTATCAACTGCAGTGGTAGTGAATCTCAAAGGAGTGTTTTTTCCCAGAATTGTATATTATTTCATTTAAGCAATGTTTGTTTGATTTGTGACGTGATGTTAAATACCTAATTGTTTTTGATTTCTGGTAAATTGCTTTCACTAGAAATGGAAGCACTTTTTAGTTTTAATTTGTATGTGTTCTTTGAAAATTGCATAATTATTCCAGATATTTACTATAAAAGGTTCTGTATTATGTGCCATCCAAAACACTGTTTATTTGTGACGTTGTTTAAAATAACTAGTGCTGATGTTCACTTCCTGGCTCTCTATTGGGGATGTATTCCGTAAGAATGAATTAACTGTTTTAATTTTTTCTTTTCACGTCTTATCTACTACTCTCAAACTTCCTTCCTTGCCTCTTAAAGATTTATAGTTTTAAGATATATTATTGTATAGAGTTCCAACATTTTTGGTTATCAGACCCCAAATGGCGCAGTTAAATTTCATTTCCGGATTCCATAATACTACAGTGCCTGTCTTATTATCTAAGCGATAGGGTTTAGAGATTAACCCTTGCATAACATAACTAACTGGTAAATCAGCACTAAAGAAATTCAGGTTGCTATTATTTCAGAGCTATGTTCAGATAAGACTAGCTACAATTGCCAATTTCCTTTTTATTGAGAACCGTACCTCTGGAAACAGATAAAGTAATAACCTTCTTTTCCTCCTTTTCCTCTCCTGAAGTATTAATTCTATGAAGACTAATTACACCAGCATGAAGTATTAATATAAAAACTTACAGTTTTGGTCTGATGTATAGCCCTATTTTCAGTCACCATAATATCCAGTGCTTGCAGTGAGCAGTAAACTCAAATTAGACACAGGAAGCACCGTTATTTTGTGATTTCCTTAGGACCGCAATGACAGAGATTAACCCTTGTAGTTCTTATTTTCTCTAAAGTTCATTTTTACAAAAGCTTTGAACTCAGTATATGATAAAGGAATTGATTACGTGTTTCAGATTTTTAATGACTGGATGGGTTTTTCCATGATTCTGTGTTATCCTTGCTACTCTTTGTTTAGAATTCAATTTACAATGTAAGCTTAAAAGCTGTTCCATTTATCATATGAACATATCCTACTGGTCAATTTGTGCATTTATTGCATTAATAAAAATTGTTATTATATCTTTGATTTTTTGAATTTCACTAAAATGTTTTAAGAAATGCTTCTACTTGTCTCCTGCTTATAAAGCTGCTCCTCCTCTGTATTTAAAATATACTCTAAATTGTAAATTGATTCCTGGGAATATATAAGCTTATTTTTAGCTATTCCTCTGAATATGAATCTTGATATGCTGTCATGATTTAGGGCCCAAATTGTGAAAGCATAGAAAGGATCAGTTTCGAATTTAATATTATTTTCATTTTCCAAATTGGCTGTGAACTATTACAGAGGACTATAGGTTATTGTCCTTCTCATTTGACCTATTTAAACCATGTAAAGGTCACGTGAGGAGGCCTCATAGACATATATAGTTTTTACATCTTTGTTTTCTGATATTGGCTTTTCTCTATCTCTCTAAATATAATATTAAAGGCTGTATTTTCCTGGAGCAGACTCTGACCACAATGTTTCCTCAGACTCTGCTGACTTCCTGTGCCACCAAAATCTAATCTGCAGAGAAAAATTGTTTTCTACTTGTAACTTGTGATTTTATATATTGAGACTATGCTCCACCTACTGGTGCCCCAAGGAACTAACAATGCATTCTTTGATTTTTTCTTTCTAATGGTCCTGTGCTGAGATTTGACTGCTAGATATTACTTCTTATATCAGCTCTATTTATTAAGTCCTGTAGGTTGAGTGAAGACTGCTAATCCAATTCCTGACCTACCGCCTCTATTCCAGTTTGGTACTTCTGCTACAACTGACCTCTGGCAAGAAAAAGAAGCGCTAACTTCTCCAATGAGAATTTTCTTTTGGTTATGCTCTTAAATATTCTACTGTATTACATATTTTTGCAGGCTGCTCATCTTTTCCAGAACCTACATGGCACTTTACGTATGAGCTCTCTATTACAACAGACAGCGACCGTGATTCCAGAAGATACTTCCATCACCTGGACTAGTTATGAGTTTTAAATTTCTGCACATTAGTCTTCTGCTTTGACTATGACTGTTTCCTACGCTACCCTTTTTTCTGAATCATCTAACTCGTAAGTCCTGCTGGCCTCCTGCAGCTGAGGGCCCAACCCTTGGTGAATGTTAGTCATCGCAGGTGAAGATTCCATACCTATTGGCGATAGATTGCAACGCATTGCCCATGCCTTTTTGACTATTTTTGTGCACCACATTCCTGACCCTCCATACATCTATAACTTGAACAATCAACATCATCTCTAAATTTTAATTGTTTTTTTGGTACCCTTTTCTTTTGTTCCATATAGTTACCTATTGTTATTTGATCATCTGTTAGTAGTAATTACCAATCTGTCTTGCACACTATGCAAGCCAGAAGTGGGGATACATTCTGCAAATCCCAATTCCTAGTATTAAGACTGTCACTTCTACTGATTCCTTGCCCAAGTTGCTGTGAAAATCCAGCCCTGTTAGATCTTCCAGATCTCCGTCCAGATTCTTCAGCGCTTCCACCGTCTCCACCATGATCCATGAAAGAGAATTCAGAACCAACTTGAGATTTACTGTTGCTGTTTATGGACATTATAGATTTTGTTTTATTTTCAGTTTAGCAGTAATCCTGTCTATATATTGAAAAGGTTTTATTTTTATTTTCCTATTATTTCCTTTATTGTTCTAATTGTTTTTCTAAGAGTTTCCCCGTTATTTCTGTTTATGTAATTTAAATTGAAGTTGATATTGCTCAGATACAGGGGTAACATCAAACCCTAATACTGGCTAAGATATCATAATGTAGGTGTAAACCCTGTTAGAATCAACCAATTATGTATTTGTTTAACTTTGGTGTAGGCTTACTTAAGCTGCATGTCTTTCTGTAGGTTTGACTAAGCTCCAAGTGGGGTAACGGATATATGAAATGCTTCCCATACTTCCAGGTCATTACGCATATGTCAAGATCCATGCATGACCTTTGTTAATATAAATTTTCTTAGGATTGACCATTTTTGCTGCATGAGGCAACCTCATACTTGCTATCCACGTTTTAGTGCTCATGATTGGATGCCAATGATGAGTAATAGTAAGGTCCAGGAATTCCGACCTGTTTATATATTTGTTGAGCCCATAACAATGCTTAATCGAAACCACTGTTCCTTCTCAAGACCACTGAGATAGATACATTAGATTATCTCCCCATGCACTATGCAACAGATACAATAGAAGCCATAGCAAGACCTGAAAGTATTTATTAGTATGATCCACCTGAAATTGCTATTACCCGCATACCTATACTTCATGAGATTTTGTAGATGAACTCATGGATTTGTCCCATTCATGAAACATGTCTCACTACAGGTTTGAGTAAGTCTCAAGAGAGATGACATCAGGATTAAGGCCCAAGGGGTTGGGTAATATAAAGGGAATTCCATATGCCCAAATAATATATCACCTGAGGATGAAGTTTCCTATCTTGCACCATACCTTCTAGCAATTTGTAAGACCAAAACTCCCCCTCTCGTTTGATAGCTTGCCACCTTCTGGAATGGATGATGACGAGCTTGACGAGCTTTGTGTCACCCCTCCCCAGAGGGGGTGACAAGTGGGGAATGTATAATTATGGTACAGCCAGAGACCCCCCCACTGGAATGGTGGAGGGCCCAGTCATAGAGCTCAGGCCATTACAGACCTTGGCTGAGTCAGAAATCTGATGGCTGACATAACTGGGAGCTTACTGGAAAAGTATGGCCTAGTTTGTAGCCCGGATTGAGGCCTAAAAGTTAGGTAAATAGATATGGAAACAAAATGGAGGATTTCAACACAAAATGGAAGCCCGTATCTGTTACAAAGTGGAATTTTCTCTAATGTAAGTTAGAAAAACAAGTTGAGCAATGAGTGAGTCATGCCAGGTGCATAGAAAATAGGGAACTAGCTGTCCAAGAGAGGAGGGAGACTTTCCTGTGAGCAGGATTGTGGTCAGCTGGTGTGAGAAAGGAAAGGCGTAGCAAGATAGAAGCTACTCATTAGCATGAGCCAATCAGTGACAACCATGACATTAGCATAGATCCAATCAGGTATATCTACTGTCATATTACCCATATCCTGAGGGCACCTATAAAAATCAGGGTTTTTCCTGGTTTGAGTTAGAGAGAAAAGGGTTGCCACTCTCTCTCCAAGGGAAACCAATGTGTCCAGCAGAATTGACAAATTACCTAATTGCTTTCCCTTGTAAAACCTTTAATTGGTAAAAGAAATTATAAAAGATTAGGAAATAATTAACACCTGTTTGCAGCTTATTATATTCCTATAATTAATTGATTGTACATGCCTGTTGTCAATCACTGATTTGACTTATACCTTGGCAAATAAACTCCTCATTCCAAATTATGATTTGTGGGCTTCACTTAATGATGAAAGGCTGTGAGTATAAATGCTTTTGCTATATCAGGCTATCTTTCGCGGCATTGTATAACTTGTAACCTAAATCCAGTTTGTCATAAGGCTGGTATCTATTCCTTGCCAGTGCTGAGAGGCGGACTAATGCGGGTCCCTTAGACCTAACGTCTCTCTCAGTGGCAATTCCTTTTAGAACTTCATAACTCCTGGATTACCCCAGTACTAGTGCTATTTAGAGATGGAGTCAGATTTAAGGTCGCTCCAGCCTTCTTGAGGGGCTCGGGACCCCTCAATTCAAGACACTTCTAACTGCTTGGGATCAAAGAATTGAAATTGTTTAGACTGAAATAACATACGGCATATACAAGGAAATGTAAATACAAAATTTGCACCTAATGCCAAAGTCCTTGGGCGCAAAACCAAAAAGGCCTTATGCTTTTTCTGTGTTTCTCTAGACAAATCTGGATAAATTCTTATTTTAGACCCCAAGAAAAGAGAGATCAAATGATGAAAGGTAAGTCTCAGTACTGCATCTCGATCCATCTCCAGGGCAAAGGAAACCACCACAGTAGTTCTCTGAGAAATTACCTCTAATGAGAATTCCAAGAAAGATGTGAGGTTCATAGCATCTCCTACTTGGGTTTGAGAAGTTCCAGGCAAAGTTTTTACGTTAGTTTGTAAATACTGCGCCCAAGTTATAGGAGGCAGTGAATCCCCAGCCATTCCTAGTATTTCAACCAAATATTTTTTAACCATCTCTATAGGTTTAATTAAAGGTGATCTCGGAAAATTCGTCAGCCTCAAATTAAGTCTCCTAGATTGATTTTCTAAGTATTACAAATGACGAAAGGTAAAGTTTCTTTTTTAATTGAGACTTGTCCCACAGATTCTAATTTTTGAATTTTCTTATCTAAAAGTTTCAATTCAGAGGATTGCTGAGCAGTTACCTGTGCCTGGATAAAGGGTGCTTCAGACAATACCTTAATTTCACTAGTGTTTTTAGTTATCAATACTTGTAAAGAAGATTGAATATTAAATGTCAGGTCCCAGAGTGACTCCATTGTCACTACAGCTGGTTTTGCTATAGTCCCCGAAGAAAAAACAGGAAGGGGAGCATCAATAGACTGTTTCAAAGTACTCACTATCTGTGATGGCAATGTTTGTATTGCTAGTTGTTCTTCCAGCCTGGTGCTCCCAGCCGTTTCTCCCAGCGTGGGCAGGTTCCCTCCCTGCACACCCAGGTCTCCTATAATTCGGAGCCTGAGCTGCCGGACTTGACTGCACGCTGCCCCTTCCTGCCTGAGGGTGAGCCGCACGTTGGACGGGGCTCAAGGAGACCCCGTCGACTTCTGGCCAGTGCTGACGTGCTGGCTCTGACAGCGGGAGAAGAGGCTTGCCTGGGTACAGGCGCTAAACCGAACTGATCCAAGGTTGTCTGGTGGTGGAGTTGGGTCCCGGTGGAGGTTGAGGGATTCTCCTGCACCTTCCCTCTCCTTTTCCCCATTGTCTGCGGGGATCTGGAGCCTCTGCCAACAGTGCTTCGATCGGGTAACTGGGCGTGTCTGGTGCGATTAAACGCTATGCCGCCATCTTGGATTTCCCCTTTTCGTAAAGCTTTAAAATCACATTTGTTTTGATTTATTTTATACTTCTTGATACTTTTGAAATTGTACTTCATGTCTTAATAAGATATCTTCTTGATTGTAAACTGCTTTGAAGTTACAGTTATAAGCAGTAGAGAAGTGTCTGTAAAGTATAGAATAATGTAAATGAAAAGTGATGCATGTAGGAAAGAAGAACCCAAACTATAGCTGTCACAGCAGAGCCATGCCTCATGCCCCAACACACCAGCAGGCTTTAGTAGAGGTCAGGATGGAGTCCTGCCGTCTTCTCCCAGGTCTTTCCAGCCAGAATCTTCAGTTTGGCTGGTTGCGGGCGCCACTTCCTTCGGCACCCCAGGGTGCCAGCATCCTTAGGCGCACGTGTGCTAGTATATGTTTTAAAGGGTCTGCAGCACAGGGACAGTCGGCGCATCCTGATGACATCTGGTGCCCATTGAAGGCAGTGGCTCACCTTCTCCCACTGCCTTCACAAAATCTGCCTTTTGTTCGGCTTTGTTCCCACCTTTCAGCCTTGTCTCTACCCTTGCCTAGCCCTGTCTCCAGCCCTGCCTAGCCTTGTCTTCCTGACTTGCTCTGCTTCCTTGCCCTACCTCCATCTGTTCCTTCTCCACCCAAAGGGCTCTTTTCAGAGTCACTCTAGGTCCTGATTCTACTGGGCCTGCCCCCAAGGGCTCTTTTCAGAGCCACCCCAGGTCCCAGTTCTGCTGGGCCTGCCCCAAGGACTCTTTTCAGAGCCATCCCCAGGTCCTGGTTCTGCTGGGCCTACCCCTCACTACCCTAGGTCCTGGTACAGACCGCAAGAGAACTCTTGGGAAACAGCGAGCCAAGTCTATGCTTCTCAGCTCCTCAAAGAATTCCATTGGTTCTTGCAATGTGGTCTATGCAAGTCTTCCTAAATTTGAACTTAAAAAACTACAAACCCTCGAGAACACCGCGGTATGTGTTTTATGTAGAGCAAAGCACAGGGATCATAATTCTCCTCTTCTTAAAAAAAGTCACTGGTTGCCTGTATGGGCCTTCAAGATTACTTAGCAAGATCAACAAATTTATATTTCCCCCCCCCCCCCCATCCCGAATACTGAGGCCTTTAGATGATCATAGACATGTCCTCCAAGGCCCTTTGAAGGCACATTTTGAGTCTACAAGGAAAAGTGCTTTCTACTTTTTAGCTCCATATTTATGGAATAAGTTACCTCTTTCGCTTAGGTCTGATTAAATATTGTTTGGAGTTAACTTGCGGTTAGCAAACATATTTTGTTTTTAGGCAGCAATTTTGCTATAGGCTCTTGTTTTGTCTTTTCTAGTATGGTTGTGACTGTCTGAATGATGTTCTGTCCTATTTTAAAGGAGTTTCTTTTCTGACTTTTGAGTATTTTTTGAAAATATCTTCATTGTAGGGGGAGAACATTGGGAAACACAAAACACCATCACCAACAGACATTCTACCACATCCACAACCAAATCAATCTCCTCCTTACAACCACACTCATAAACATCTCAGGCGACAAGCATGGCACAGGATCAAACATTGAGGCTGCGAAAGTAGCTAGGAGAAAACAATCAGAAACAGATGAAAAACAGAATAAGGGATACAAAAAGAATTAAAGAACTAAAAGAAACTATACAGCACCTGACAGCTCCTAAGGACGGTCGCGAGCATTAAAAAATCACAAATACAGCAGTCATGTATGCAGAGAAATAGATGAAATAGGCGCCACTCATCACGTCTTACCAGAAAAAGCATGCGATGTAAGCCATAAAGAATTGTAATAGTCCCATTCAGGTGTGTTTTTCAAAGAAACATCTTTAAGTTCACAGATGCCCAGCTCATTCATTCTATGCTGCCACTCCACATAACTAGGAGGAGTAGGTTCCACCCAATGGTGCAGAATAACTCAAAACACCAATAAAATGGCAAGGTGTAGAAATTTAATACCCATGTCAGTCTGACTTTTTATTGATTCTGTTGTACATCACTCTGATTTGCCATGTAATAAGGGTGATTTTTAGCAAATACCAATAAACATAAACATTGCAGTTTAATCCTTGTAAATCTGAGGTCCTAATGATTTGAAAAGCCTTTACAGCGAGAGAAGAACCTGTTATTTAGCGGGGAGGTGGAGTTGAGGATGCTGGACCAAGTTTAGAGCATGGCAGTAGAATTGGATGGTGTTTTGTTCATGCATCTGCCGACTGCAGCAGTTGTTAGATTGTGTTATTATCTTTGCTTCAGTATATAAAGTGAGAATACAGTTTTCTGAGAACAATTTGTGTAGATTTTATATGCAGTTATTTATGCATGTTTAGATTAATGTAATACAATATAAATTAGTTAAGTCATTCTGTACTTGTTGCATACTGCCTTGGGTGAATCTTTTCATAAAGTTGGTTAATAAATCTTAATACATAAAAACAAATAAAATAATCTTCACTTGGGTTTCCTGATAAGAGATGTCCATTGCCTATGGCTGATCCAGAATGTGGCTGTGAGGGTTTTGGCTGGGGTAAATTAGCATGAACATATTTCTCCTGAATTGAAAAATCTCCTTTGGTTACAAATGGAAGATGAAATTTCATTTTAAAGCACTTACATGATTTTTTAAGACTTGGGCTTTGTTGGGACAATTATGTTTGTAAGAGAAACTTCACTGCTATGTTCCAGAATGGAGTTTATGCTCACAAGGTAGCAATGTGTTAGAGGTTCCTTGTTTGGGGGCTGCACAATTAGTTATGGTTACAGGCATTTTCAGTTAGTATTCTTGAGTTGCGGAAGAGACTTGAATTATAATTGTATCTTGTACAGTAGCTTTTTCTTTTTAGGAAGTGGCTCTATTTATAGAGGCCAATAGTTAGAAGAGACTTACATGGGTAGCAGTACCTACTACCAGGATAAGTATTCAGTGGATAGTACCATTTATTTTCTTTATAGACTGCTTTGGCACTATCCAGATAGTGCTGGAACAGTCCAAGGATGGAGTCAGGGTGGAGACTAGAGATATCCAGGTTGCAGCAATTTTCATCATTGCTACCCAGAGAACTCTCCTAAATCCATCCAGATCAGCTATCTGAATAGTGGCTGAATATCACCACTCTCTGGACAGTGCTGACACTTAATTTTTCTATTCAGCAGTAGCCACTATCCGGATACCGCCACTGAATAGCTGGATTTTTTATTTTTTTTGCCTATGACAGTTGTCATTTAAAAAAGCACTGAGCACCATGGGCTCTGTATCAGGATTAGTCTTTTTTATGTGTTTGATACAGAGACTTGCACAGGAATCCCCTTCACGGCTGCAGGGTTCCCATGGAGACAGAAGCAGTTCTGCGGGGTTCCCATGAGGATGGAAGCAGTTCCTTTGGGGTTACCATGGGGACAGAAGCAGTTCCTGCAGGATTCCCGTGGAAGTGTAAGCTGCACCTGCGCCAGCCTCTCATCTATCAAGTTCTTTGAGTGCCGCCTCCTCCTTGTTTTAACAGCACAGGTGTAGAAAGTCTTCAATTAAGCCTCTCTGCACAGGGCTCAGCTCTGACATAGGCAGAAGCATCAGAGGTCACTTTACCTACTGGAGCATGCATGTGGTGACCTCTCATCACACAGTGCCAGAGAATCAGAGATCAGCCTTACATATGCGCAGTAGAGTGTTCCAAGCTCCAACATCCTTTCCTTCCTTGCCTGCAGTGCTGCGGCTTAAATCCAGAGAGAGACAGAGAGCCGACCAGAATTTTTCTTTAGGTACCATTAAATTTTTGTAATTATAGAAACAGGAAGTATATCCTATGAAAGAGATTAAGTCACAAACATAAAGTCTTCCTTAAGACAACGGTGTCTTGTTGGCCAGACCCTGGCGGGAGCCTTGGTTTCTGAGGGTATTCCTGTTATCTTATAATTTAAACATCACCTGTGTGATTGTGTTAGGCTGTTCTTCAGTGTGTATAGTATTTGATTACCTACCTTTGGAATTACAGCCTGTACTGAATTTTGTATAAGAGTCAAAAGACCATGGGTCCATCAAGCCCAGCATCCTGTCTCCGACAGCGGCCAATCCAGGCTTCAAGAACCCGGCAAAACCCAAAGAAAAAAAAATTATATATATATATATATATATATATATATATATATATATATATATTTAATAATGTTCAATGGACTTTTAATTCAGGAATCTGTCCAAACCCTCCTTAAACTCCGTAAGGCCAGCTGCTGTCACTACATTCTCCGGTAACGAGTTCCAGAGTCCAACTACATGCTGAGTAAAGAAAAACTTTCTCCTATTTGTTTTAAATCTACCATATTCTAGCTTCATCTTGTGTCCCCTGGTTCTATTATTGTTTGAAAGTGTAAACAAATGCTTCACATATGTCCGCTCTATTCTGCTCATTATCTTGTAGACTTCTATCATATCACCCCTCAGCCGCCTTTTCTCCAAGCTGAAGAGCCCTAACCGTCTTAGCTTTTCCTCATAGGGAAGTTGTTCCATCCCTTTTATCATTTTAGTCACCCCTTCTCTGCACCTTCTCCAATTCTTTTATATCTTTTTTGAGATGTGGCGACCAGAATTGGACACAATATTCGAGGTGCGGTTGCACTATGGAGCGATACAATGGCATTATAACATCCTAGTGTTTGTTTTCCATCCCTTTCCTAATAATATTCAACATTCTGTGCGCTTTCTTAGCCACCGCAGAACACTGAGCAGAAGTTTTCAACGTCTTATCAACGATGACTCCCAGATCCCTTTCTAGATCTGTGACTCCTAACGTGGAACCTTGTATGACATAGCTGTAATTCGGGTTCCTCTTATCCACATGCATCACTTTGCACTTGTCAACACTGAACTTCATCTGCCACTTGGACGCCCAATCCCCCAGTCTTGTGAGGTCCTCCTATAATCTTTCACACTCCTCCTGCGACTTGACGACCCTGAATAACTTTGTGTCATCTGCGAATTTAATTACCTCACTACTTACTCCCATTTCTAGGTCATTTATAAATAGACTTATGGTCCTGAGATTTTCTATCTGTTTTCTGTCTAAACCCCCCACCCCCATGTTTGTATTTGTCATTTTTTGAATGGAATGGATTCATTACCACATCTGTGGGTTAGCCTATAAAAATGTATCCATTTTGAATCTTAGGCAGGAGAACCTACTAGGAGAGAAATGTCCCAGTTGGGTTTTCCTCCGTGTTAACAGGCTATTTTATGCAATTCTAAAATAAATGACTAATTCACATCGACCAGTTACACATTTGAATTTATGGGAATGAGAATTGACAGTCCTTAGAAGGATTGAAACACTTTGAGAGTGTCTTTGCAATAAATGACTTATTTTCTGCTTTTAAAGGGTAGTTATAATTCCGATGATGATGTCTATATTCTGCAGGTCCACAGAAGAACCTGACTTTTTCCAAAGTAGCTCGGCTCATTTACTCAAACAACGATATTATTGTTTGAGTAAATGACGACCAGGAGTGTACAAAGTATGACACATGGAGGGGAATTTTCGATATGACAACTAAGTCCAACTTTGGACGTTTTAAAAGAACGTCCAAAAAATGCAGTGTATAATGGCAAAACATTATAGACAGTTTTTTATTTTCGAAAATGCAGATAATGAACATATAGAATTGGAATGTCTAAAGTATATCACAGAAAACATCCTGTTTTGTTTTAAATCATAGAACATCCATTGCATAAATGTTCCCGCAGAAAACAAGCGCAGTCAGCCAGAACGTCCCCTTCATGTGTAAGGCACCCATATAAGGCTCTGCACATGGCAGAACGTTCATTCCCAGAGTAAAATAGTTCTTGGGAGCCAAATTACAGCCTGACAGAGATAGAGCTGTTAATTCGCCTCTGCTTAAGGCACAGAAGATGCCCTTTTAAATGACAGCACCACCTGTCCCCCAGGAATAAGGGCCTGGACCCTAATAACAGACACCCTGTAAGAAAGGTAAGTGTTCAGCAATGGCAGTCACCCTGAGGCAGCTTGGGCAAAGAAGTCATATTTGTTAATTCTATTTTAACTCTTCAGTCCTGTAAAGTGATGGAAGAATGCCATCTGGTTTTAATTACTCAAATATCTAACTTTTGCTAGACTAAGAGGTTAGAAAGGTCAGTGAGAAATGAAACTTTCTTTGTCTCTTTTTGAGTGATGGACTGTTCATAGGTATTATTTACCACATCTGGATACCATTATGAGCCAGGCATACTGTAGTTTTAAAAGGATTAGATTGAATGCTGGTTAGAAGGAAATAGAGTAGATATAGATATTCTAGATGAGTTAGATTTTGTCTTATAAGGAATTCTGATTTCTGCTTATTTTAGATTATGTTTTATTCTGTGTAATTAGTAAGTTCTATTTCTATGTAGAATATCTTTTAATTCAGTGTTACATTAGTGGCTGACTTTTCAAGTGAAGCTTTGTCTGCCATCATCTGGTTTGAATTATCCACAGTCCTAGCGAGTTCTGTGTAGGAAGCTAATAGGTGAAAGAGGTCAGGGAAAGTCAAGTCATCTCCTTGATGAATAGCTAAATGAAGGACTGGTTTTCTGAAAGTAATAACAAATCATATATGTGTGCTATTAAGTAAGATTGGCCCTTGACCCCTTAATGAATGCCAGAACCCAGTTAGTATGAAGTTAGCTGGGAACCTGAGAATTTGATCATAATAAAATGCAAGAGATAGGTGCCACATTGTCTAGCGTGAGAGGCCCCAGGTCATAGGTCAGTTTAGGAAATATCTCAAACCTATGTAACTGATATTTTGAATATATGTGTAGAGATGATTGGTTCAGACAGGGTAATCAATCTATTCTTTACCATCTGGTGAGAAAGGTGGGCTAGAGGGGTTTAAAAACTGTATATAACTGGGAGCAGAAGCAGCTTACGTCAGAAGAAGAAGAGAAGGAGCTGAGACAGAAGCCACAAGACACAGAGAGCTGAGAAAGAGAAGAAGAGACCTAGTGCTGATGTCCTACTTTGTTTGCTGGCAAATAAAGAAGATTTCTCTCTCATTCTGGTGTGTGCTGTTTGACTCCTGAAGTACCACAGATTCTGCTAACAATAGTGGTAATTCCTGCAACAACCCTACCAGCACTAGACATGGTCCCCCTCCTGTTGTAGCACATGTAAGAGCTCCCTCACCAAATTCAGCTTTTATTGAATTCCCTCATCGAGGGCGGGACAGAGGCAGAGAAGAAGAAGGAAGGGCGATGTCGGCAGCTCAGCAGAGCTCAGTGCTGCGTTCCCGGACCCTCGCTGTTTCAATAGTGGAGCGAGGGCCCGACCAGGTAGAAGGTGGGTGGCGGCAGCGACTCGGGTGGGGGGAGCGTTAGACGGCGGTGTCCCTCCCTCAGCAATGCGCAGTACAGACCCTCTGTGTTCCGCCCCCCGTCATCACGTATTGACGTGGGGGCGGGGCAGAGAAGGTCTCTACTGCGCATTTGCGAGTGAGTACGGTCACTCGCCGTTTATATGTTTGATATGAGCACACTCACATCCATAAATGTAATCAATGTCCTAGAAAGTATGGATGCCATCCCTTGAACCATCTATGCAGAGTAGTAAATAAAGTACTGCACACACATGCACCTCGTTCCTCCCCTCCCCTTTCCTGCCCTGCTCATATAAGTAATGTGAACATTGATCACATCTCCCTAAAGGACAAGCACATAGAAACATGATGGCAGATAAAGGCCATATGGCCCATCCAGTCTGCCCATCCTCTGTAACCTCTCTTCCTTTTCCTAAGTGATCCCACATGCTTATCCTACTACTATTACTACTATTTAGCATTTCTATAGTGCTACAAGGCATACGCAGCGCTGCACAAACATAGAAGAAAGACAGTCCCTGCTCAAAGAGCTTACAATCTAATAGACAAAAAATAAATAAAGTAAGCAAATCAAATCAATTAATGTGAACGGGAAGGAAGAGAGGAGAGTAGGTGGAGGCGAGTGGTTACAAGTGGTTACGAGTCAAAAGCAATGTTAAAGAGGTGGGTTTTCAGTCCAGATTTAAAGGTGGCCAAGGATGGGGCAAGACGTAGGGGCTCAGGAAGTTTATTCCAGGCGTAGGGTGCAGCGAGACAGAAGGCGCGAAGTCTGGAGTTGGCAGTAGTGGAGAAGGGAACAGATAAGAAGGATTTATCCATGGAGCGGAGTGCACGGGAAGGGGTGTAGGGACGGACGAGTGTGGAGAGATACTGGGGAGCAGCAGAGTGAGTACATTTATAGGTTAGTAGAAGAAGTTTGAACAGGATGCGAAAACGGATAGGGAGCCAGTGAAGGGTCTTGAGGAGAGGGGTAGTATGAGTAAAGCGACCCTGGCGGAAGATGAGACGGGCAGCAGAGTTTTGAACCGACTGGAGAGGGGAGAGGTGACTAAGTGGGAGGCCAGCAAAAAGCAGATTGCAGTAGTCTAAACGAGAGGTGACAAGGGTGTGGATGAGGGTTTTGGTACAGTGCTCGGAAAGAAAGGGGCGGATTTTACGGATGTTGTAAAGAAAGAAACGACAGGTCTTGGCAATCTGCTGGATATGAGCAGAGAAGGAGAGAGAAGAGTCAAAGATGACCCCAAGGTTTCGAGCTGAGGAGACAGGGAGAATGAGAGAGCCATCAACAGAAATAGAAAACGGGGGGAGCGGGGAGGTGGGTTTGGGGGGGAAAATGAGAAGCTCGGTTTTGGTCATATTTAATTTCAGGTGGCGTTGAGACATCCAGACAGCAATGTCAGACAAGCACGCTGAAACCTTTTTAAATTCTGGAACAGTCCTGGACTCCACAACCTCCCGAAGGAACACCAGCACATGCTGCACAGAAAGAGTACTCTGTCCCCATGTCCACTTCACCTCACATATCACCTATGCTAATGTAATCCCCCCCCCCCCCCCCCATCAGTGCTATCTGTTTCTCCCAATGTGAGGGCCATTGCACAACTTGGCTTCCAAATGAATAATGTCTGTGAAGGCAAGAAGGGCCATCCCTTGAACCCTGCCATACAAACTTGTGTCTTGCAGGCGTTTCAGCATCAGAAGGGAGCTGGAGTCCCTCAGGCGCTAGTACCGGTGCGTCTGGCATGAAAACACAGACATGATCTGGCGGATGCAGCAGAGCATCATGGACCCCGATGTAAGTATCACAAACAGAGCACCCCTATAACATCTCTGTCCCACATCAAGGCCTGAGGTTGTGGCTACCCTTCAAGTGTGGCTGCATGTGTTGGCCCCAACTCCTCACTTATGAGATGACATGGAAAGGAATGGGGTGAGGAGGAATCCCTTGCTCACACTCCACCAGCTACCAAAAACTCACATTAAAACCTCTACAGAAGGGGACATCAAAACGTAATCACCTAAGTTCAGCCCTTCTTGCATTACCCCCTCACAGATCCATTTCCCCTATTGTAGGGGATCAGGGCGGCTAATTTCCCTATCTCTCTTTCTGGGGTGGATATTGTTTCCTGATATTCCTGCCTGAAGTCCTGGTATTTGCATGTAATGGATGTGGTAGTATAAATTCTAAGTCAGTGAATGAAATTGTCACCCATAAAATAAACCCATCACCACAAATGGCCATAGAGGAATTGAACCCACAACCCTTGGATACACATACCATAGTCACAACCCAACTCCAATCATGCTGCTGAGGAATAACTGGGCCCTGCCAACACATTCTTAGTGCTCCTTGCCAGACCAGCCTCCAGGGTTCCCTGCCATATCATCTCATGGATCTCACACCCCAGTCATATCCCCCAGGGATCACCACACCTCTCCCCATTCCTGGCTCATGACAGCCAACTGCTGCACTATGCAAGCCACGTAGGATGTGTTGATCTAATCGGCAAACATTTTCCTTACACAGGGAGGCAGCAGCAGCAGCAGCAGCCGCAGCTCTGTCGGAGCAGCAGAAGCAGACGGTGGTAGCCCCAGAGCAGGACCAGCAGCAGCATGTGGCAGTGAGCAGGACCAGCAGCAGCTGCAGCATGTGGCAGTGGCCGCAGAGCAAGACTAGCAGCAGCAGCATGCGGTGGTCGCCCCAGAGCAGGACCAGCAGCAGCAGCAGGCAGTGGTGGCCTCGGAGCAGGACCAGCAGTAACAGCAGCTGCAGAGTGCAGAAGTGGCCCCGGAGCAGGACCAGCAGTAGCAGCAGCATGTGGTGGTGGCCCTGGAACCGGACTAGCAGCAGCAGCCGGCGGCAGCCCCAGAGTAACCCCTGCTTGACCTGGGAGAATGGGAGGTTCTGGGACCCCAGGTACAGTTTAAAAAGGGGTTAGACGGTTTCCTAAAGGACAAGTCCATAAACCACTACTAAATGGACTTGGGGAAAATCCACAATTCCAGGAATAACATGTATAGAATGTTTGTACGTTTGGGAAGCTCGCCAGGTGCCCTTGGCCTGGATTGGCTGCTGTCGTGGACAGGATGCTGGGCTCGATGGACCCTTGGGCTTTTCCCAGCGTGCATTACTTATGTACTTAAAGCTTCCTAGGTGCAGGTGGCTGATCCCGGAGGGGAGAGAATGGAGAGTCAGAATCAGGTTTCGAAGATGCAGAGTATATGATAAGCCACCACCCACTCTGAAATCTTTTCAAAGAAAGGGTACACCGCCCCCAAACCAATTCTCCATCAATATAGTGCAAGGAACTCCAAACATGTACACATGTGGAGCATAATTAAAAGAAAGAGTGTCCAGGTTTGCCCCATAATCTCGACAGTGTTCAGATCACTAGCTCAACTTAAGGTGTTTAGAAATGTCACACATAATCAAAAGTAAAACATCCAAATTGTCAGCACACGCAAAGACATTTAGAAACCACACCCATAATGTAAACTAAAATGTTCAGATCGTCAGCCAAGCTGAAGACGTTTAGAATTTCTGCCCATAATCAAAACTAAAACGTTCATTTGTAAAACATGTACTAGGCCCTCCCCTGGATGTCCCTGGGGCATATTTAAACATCCTTCTCTGTATTTTCAAATGTTCTGATACCACTTTCAGAATGGCACCTAAGCAGGCAACCAGCCACAAAGGCAATTTTACTGAGGCAGAGACTGAACTTCTAGTCCAGGAAACTGCTAAACACAACACAAATCTGTTTGCCCCCAGTAGCCAGAGGCTGGCTGCCACCACTAAGGGGAGAGAATGGCAGGCTGTGAGGGACCACCTCAATGCAGTCTTCCACTACAAACGTGAGGTGGAAGACTGCAAGCGCAAGTGGCGGCAGCTCAAACGGGACGTGAGGCACAAGGTTGGTGCCAACCCGCCAGATGACAACACTGCCAACCTTACCCCCCTGGAGTGGATTGTTCATAGGCTCCTGCCCCAGGAGGGGATCCCTGGATTGGGACCCAGGACACCTCAGCACAGCCTGTGACATCAGGCAGGCTTTGATCTAGGAAGCTGTGGAGGTTGTTGTGCTGCACTCTGTTTTCTACAAGTGAGAACAGTGTGGTGTTCCTAAGTGATGTAGGCAGGGAAGGGAGTGACAGGCTATTTATCAGGGACCATCACCTATACTCTCAACAGGGAGATAGATTTGGGTGCCTCCCACCCCCCAACACCTTTACCTATGTCCACCCACCTGCCTATGTGGCTCTCTTGCACATCAGTCTATGAAGTACACAGTGCTCCATACCCCTTGTCTCCAGCAGTGTTGCATGTAGAAGGACATCTGTGGGTTGCCTGACAATGCCATTCCTCACCATTTGTTTGCTCGATGTTCAGGTGTAGGGGTATGTATATGAATGTTGCAAAACAGTGGCAGGTTGGTTATTGGTACACACACTTCCTCCCCTTTTGCAATGCAGGTGATGATACAGACTCAGAGGCTGAAGCTGGCCCTAGTGGTCACCAGTGCCAGCACCCTGAAGGGCAGTTGAGGAGGCTGCATCCACACATGAAGCCAGTGGACCTGGAGATCAGGCTGCATAGGACACTATTCAGGGCCAGGCAGATGTGGAAGTAACACAGGATATGGCAGAAGAGGACACCCCTCCATTCACCCCCCCCCCCCCCCCCCACCTTTGCAGATATGGACACTGAGGATAAAAAGGCAGAAGGGGAGGCACAGCACCATCATCACAGGACATCCAGTCTTGCTACACAGCTGCTTGGCCACGTTGTGCACCTAAAAGATCATCGCTGGAAGAAACTGGAGCTGCTCTGGGAAGGGATAGAGGCACAAAGAGAAGTTGGCCAGCAGCTCACCCAACTGGACAAGAGTATTGAGGGCATATGTCATGACATACAAGCTTAGACCAGAGCCCTAATGCACAGAGAGGTGACGCAGCAGCCCCCAACAGCCACACCTACTACCACTGTGGCCACCAGGCACCCTTCTCCTTCCATCAGTGCTGGTGCTCATCAACCAGCTGTGAAGCAGAGGAGGATGTGATTCTCAGGCCCCCGAGCCACTGGTCGCAGGCCTCCATCAGCCACCACACCAGCTCTCATTCAGGGTCCTGTGCCCAGGTTGCAGGCCAACCCCCAGCCAACAAAGTGGTCAGGTTTTGAAAGGACTGCCAAGGCAGCAGACTGCTTTGTCGAGACGAGAGTAGAAGCTCATCAGGGGAGGACTCTGACCCCCAGCTGGTGGGCACTCTGCTCTGCGGGTGGGTGGTGGAGGGGGTTCCTTATCATCTAAGTCTGGGGCCTGCTGCTCTGGTTGCTGTGGCTCTTCTTGGAGGGCCTGTCCTATGCGAAGGGTCAGATTATGTAGCATGCAGCAGTCCATAAAGATTTTGGCAACATTTTTAGGGTTGTACAGAAGCTCCCTTCCAAAATGATCTAGACATCAGAACCTGTTTTTGAGCTGTCCAAAGGTGTGCTCTATGATGCCACATGTGGTCAGATGTCTGCTGTTGTAGTCCTCTTCCACTCCTGTTTGGGGGTGCTCTAGAGGAGTCATGAACCTGGTCCGCTGTAGGTAGCCTCTCACCTTTGGGGGGAAGCAGAATGAGAGACATGGGTGTGTATTGTCTGGTCTGGGTACCTTGTGGCGGTGGGGTGGGAGTTGTGGAGTCATCTGAAGGAACACAGTGGTGAGGGTTAGAAGGTGGAGAGGAGAATGGGTTTGGCTGATCCATGTTGCACTTACCTAGGAGCCATCTGCCAGTTATCTCCTCTCAGTCAAACCTGCGAAAGATTCCAGAGTGCTGTAATATGTAGGCATTATTGGTTGAACCTGGCTTTCAGGCACACATGTGTACAATCTCCCCCTGGGCGTCACACAGAACTCGCATATTACTGGAGTGGAATGCTTTCCTATTTCTATAGGTGGCCTTTCATGCCCGGGGGGGGGGGGGGGGGGGGGTCTGAGTGCAACATGTGTGCAGTCAATGATGCCTATGACTTAGGGGAAGTGAGCTATGGCATAGAAGTGAGACATGTTGTTCCGCAGGGCCTGGGGGGGGGGGGGGGGGGGGGGGATGTAGTTTGAGGTATGGGTAAGAAAGTCATCAGGGAACTGGGTGAGGCAGCTTGAAATGGCAGGCTGGGTGAGGCCCACGCTGACAGATAGTACAGAATGGAAGATACTAGGGGCCAAAAAAGAGAGGGAGGCAGTGACCTTAAGGTGAACAGGGATGGGATTGTTCCTAAGGGTACTGCTCTACAGGAAGGGCTGGAGCTGGTCACAAAGGTGCTGAATGGCAGCCCTGTCAAAGCGGTACCTATTGACCTATTCCTGGTCAGTAAGGTCCAGGAAATGGGTACAGGACCTGAACACTCTGGGATGTATCTCCTGCAGGGCCCTCCCCTCCTCCTCCAACATGTGAACCACCTGTGCATTCATATCCCAACACCACAGGAGAAAACCATGACCCCAGACACACCACTGTGCTCACCTCTCCCTACCAACCTAGTAAAAACCACCACCACCAAACATGACCTGACACTCATTCTCCCACCACCGACAAACAATGCAGCCACAAATAGTACACAGCAAAGCCACACAGAAATCAGCTGCGATTTACGTTACATTTTTGTTGGTGTACATGGATGCACGTCGATTTAGTACATTAGTACATAAATAATGCCACACTGGGAAAAGACCAAGGGTCCATCGAGCTCAGCATCCTGTCCACGACAGCGGCCAATCCAGGCCAAGGGCACCTGGTGAGCTTCCCAAATGTACAAACATTCTATACATGTTATTCCTGGAATTGTGGATATTTCCCAAGTCCATTTAGTAGTGGTTTATGGACTTGTTCTTTAGGAAACCGTCTAACCCCTTTTTAAACTCTGCTAAGCTAACCGCCTTCACCACGTTCTCCGGCAACGAATTCCAGAGTTTAATTATGCGTTGGGTGAAGAAAAATTTTCTCTGATTTGTTTTAAATTTACTACACTGTAGTTTCATTGCATGCCCCCTAGTCCTAGTATTTTTGGAAATTGTGAACAGACGCTTCACATCCACCTGTTGGACTCCACTCATTATTTTATATTCCTCTATCATGTCTCCCCTCAGCAGTCTCTTCTCCAAACTGAAAAGCCCTAGCCTCCTTAGTCTTTCTTCATAGGGAAGTCGTCCCATCCGCGCTATCATTTTAGTCACCCTTCGCTGCACCTTTTCCAATTCTACTATATCTTTCTTGAGATGTGGCGACCAGAATTGAACACAATACTCAAGGTGCGGTCGCACCATGGAGCGATACAACGGCATTATAACATCCTCACACCTGTTCTCCATACCTTTCCTAATAATACCCAACATTCTATTCGCTTTCCTAGCAGCAGCAGCACACTGAGCAGAAGGTTTCAGTGTATTATCAACAACGACACCCAGATCTCTTTCTTGGTCCATAACTCCTAACGTGGAACCTTGCATGACGTAGCTATAATTTGGGTTCTTTTTTCCCACATGCATCACCTTGCACTTACTCACATTAAACGTCATCTGCCATTTAGCCGCCCCGTTTCCCAGTCTCGTAAGGTCCTTCTGTAATTTTTCATAATCCTGTCGCGAGTTAACGACTTTGAATAACTTTGTGTCATCAGCAAATTTAATTACCTCGCTAGTTATTCCTATCTCTAAATCATTTATAAATATATTAAAAGGCAGCGGTCCTAGCACAGACCCCTGAGGAACCCCACTAACTACCTTTCTCCATTGTGAATACTGCCCATTTAACCCCACTCTCTGTTTCCTATCCTTCAACCAGTTTTTAATCCACAATAGGACATTTCCTCCTATCCCATGACCATCCAATTTCCTCTGTAGCCTTTCATGAGGTACCTTGTCAAACGCCTTTTGAAAATCCAGATACACGATATCAACCGGCTCCCCTTTGTCCACATGTTTGTTTACTCCTTCAAAGAATTGAAGTAAATTGGTCAGGCAAGATTTCCCCACACAAAAGCAGTGCTGACTTGGTCTCAGTAATCCATGTCCTCGGATGTGCTCTGTAATTTTGTTTTTGATAATAGCCTCTACCATTTTCCCCGGCACCGACATCAGACTCACCGGTCTATAATTTCCCGGATCTCCCCTGGAACCTTTTTAAAAAATCGGCGTTACACTGGCCACCCTCCAATCCATGCTCGATTTTAAGGATAAATTGCATATCACTAACAGTAGGTCCGCAAGCTGAAATATCAACTAAGCATATTATATAATTGGCGCCTAAATCTAGGTACTAATTATAGGATATGCTTAGTCAGCACTGATTTCAGTACCAATTTTTTAAGCGAAATATATAGAATCTCCTCCTTTATGCCTATATTCAGGCTTTACCAGTATATCAAGTCTGTGAAATATATAAATAAGTAAATAGGAAGTACATCAGTACTGCTATACTGGGACAGACCAAAGGTCCATCAAGCCCAGCATCCTGTTTCCAACAGTGGCCAATCCAGGTCACAAACACCTGGCAAGATCCCAAACAAAGAACAAAACATTTTATGCTGCTTATCTTAGAAATGGTACTATGTAAGCCACATTGAGCCTACAAATATGTGGGAAAATGTGGGATACAAATGTGACAAACAAATAAATAAATAGTGGATTTTCCCCAAGTCCAATTTTCATAATGGTCTATGGACTTTCCCTTTAGGAAGCCGTCCAAACCTTTTTTAAACTCTGCTAAGCTAACCGTCTTTACCATATTCTCTGGCAATCAATTCCAGAGTTTAATTACATGTTGAGTGAAGAAGAATTTTCTCTGATTCGTTTTAAATTTACCACTTCGTAGCTTCATCGAATGCCCCCTAGTCCTAGTATTTTTGGAAAGTGTAAACAGACGTTTCACATCTACCCGTTCCACTCCATTCATTTTTTATAGACCTCTATCATATCTCCCCTCAGCCGTCTTTTCTCCAAGCTGAAGAGCCCCAGCCGCTTTAGCCTTTCCTCATAGGAAAGTTGTCCCATCCCATTTATCATTTCCGTCGCCCTTCTCTGCACCTTTTCTAATTCCACTATATCGTTTTTGAGTTGCGGCAACCAGAATTTAACACACTATTTGAGGTGCGGTCGAACCATGGAGCGATACAAAGGCATTTGAACATTCTCATTTTTGTTTTCCATTCCTTTCCTAATAACACCTAACATTCTATTTGCTTTCTTAGCCGCCACAGCACACTGAGCAGAAGGTTTCAACGTATCATCAATGACGACACCTAGATCCCTTTCTTGGTTGGTGAATCCTAACGTGGAACCTTGCATGACATAGCTATAATTTGGGTTCCTCTTTCCCACATGCATCGCTTTGCACTTGCTCACATTAAACACCATCTGCCAGTTAGATGCCCAGTCTCCTAGTCTCATAAAGTTCTCTTGTAATTTTTCACAATCCTCCCGCGATTTAATGACTTTGAATAACGAAAAACCAAGGAAATTGAAAAACGTTCTGTTATGGAACGGAGGCATCTGGAAGGAATATATGGAGACATAGTTGCAGAGGGATAGGAAGAAGAACCAGTATGAAGAGCTTTCTGCATTAAGGTGAAGGATTTATGTTGAATTCAGGGTACTTGGAGCCAATGGTAGCGATGAAACAAAGGAATACTTCGATGAAATTGAGTGGCACTCCTGAGAAGTTGTTCTGTATTCATGGATGAAGGGTCAGGAGTGGGACCTCAGAAGACAAAGACAAATAGAAACAGGCATAGTAAACCTCAACTGATTTTCGGAAGACTGTACTAGTGAACAGCTAGGTAAAGGTAGACAAAGCGATAGGACTAGATGAGATACATCCAATTTATTTAATCAATGTTTGCAGTCCAGTGTTAGACCAGGCAGATTGCTTCATGCTAACAAACAATCTATCTTTTTTCCTCAACAATTCGTTTATCAAGCCAATTATGGACTTATCTTCCATTAGAAATCAGTTTGGAATTTCATTATATTTGTTTTTGTAAGCAATAGAAAACCTGGCTATTTAAAAAAATATGTATTATCTTTCTAAAGTACTTTTGATATTTTAAAATTTATCTTATTATTAATTATAGAATTGTAAACCACCTAGAGCTTTCATGGTGATGACTGTATACAAGATGGTATTAGTATTAGCAACGGGTCAAAAAGGAACTGAACTATGTGAATATTGTACAAACTACATCGATTGAAGATTCAGTAAATCTGAGACTGAAGTTATAATCTTTGGAAAATAACTCTAATGTCTCTAACTTATATTTCCTAAATTTTCCAAAATTACCTCAGGTATCACTATGGTAATTTGTTTAATAGATATGCGTTAGAGGTGTTGCCAAGTTTTATCTGATTTAATACCACTTATTTGCATACTGGTAAGAGTCAAAGTCAACAAATGCAAGCTGAAATCCCTGTTGAAATCAGTGGCGTAGCCACAGGTGGGCCTGGGTGGGCCAGGGCCCACCCACTTAGGGTTCAGGCCCACCCAACAGTAGCATACGTTTAGTGGTAGCTGGTGGAGATCCCAAGCTCTATCAGCTGAAGACTTCCCTTTGATGGTAAGCCAAGGTGGAAAGAAGCGTTTTCTTGCCAGCTGAGATATTTTTTTGGTGGTGGTGGTGAAGAACACTTGATGCCCACCCACTTCTTGTCTAGGCCCACCCAGAATCTCTTGTCTGGCTACGCCCCTGGTTGAAATGGACACTTTAGTCGTATCAGATATTCTGGAACATTCTGAATTGGTTACCTCTGCAACAATGTTGGTTAATAGAGAAAGAGTGGTTTCTCAGTTGCTTTTTAAGCACCAGGATAAGTCATTCTTGACACTGAAGATTAATGTGTTCCCAGATGGGTCAAGAGAAACTCAGAAGAGGAGGAAAGCATTCTTCCTTTTAAAACCTGGTGTATTGCAACTGAGAACATTATTCTTTTTGAAGTCCCCATGTAAATGTGTCATTAAATATCAATCTGGCAATACAAAAACAGAGAGGCTCTCTAGATCTGAACCAAAAAGGAAACAACATATAACTGGTCCAGAAGTAATTCTACTGTGAATCCTTATTATCACCTGATGTGATCTACATTTCGCCCACTCATGGGCTGCTTCAGGGGTATAGTACTACAAACAAATAATAATTAAAATAAAAGTAATAAAACACAGCATTTCACCTAAAATATAAATTAAAGAAACAACATATATTTAAAATGCGAGGGAACTAGAGCAGTATCCCCCTGATTCTATACGAGTTGCAAAAATTGTTTGCGCAAATTTAGGGGATGTCCTGATGTGCACGTGTAATTTAATGGAATAATGAGCCAATCAGTGCCAATAATTGACTTTTTAACAACTATTGGTACTAATTAGATTTAATTGGGACTTTTGTGCATTTATGCGCAGCCGGAAAAAGGGGGCGCAGAAATGGGAGGGTGATGGGAATTTTGGGGCAGACTGGGGATGTAGTTTTGATACACATAATTGTAGAATAACAGTGCTTCATGCATAAATTTAGGTGCCGGCATTTGCACCACATTTTTGCTGGTGCAAATGGCGGGGCCTAAATTTATACGTGACCTCTTCACTTAAGTGTTATTCTATAAACCACACCAAACTTTAGGCGTACCTTATAGAATACCACTTTTGGAGTTGGATGCCACTATTCTAACTTGGAATCCTTGGAGGGGGAAAACAAGATGGCTGCCGCACTGGTTGTTTGTTGAAGCGCTCTGCGAAATTGAGCTGAAAGTTTCCTTTATTTTCCGTTCAGAAAATGCCTCACACTAAATGTAAGGGACTGTTGAGAGTAGTGCCTCCACCTACCTCAACCTCTTCCCCCGCTCAACTGCCGTTAGAGCGCTTCTTCCCCAGTGTTTCCAAGTTTCAACGGGGAGAGGATTCCATTGTGGGAGCTTTCGGAGAAGCGAACTCCCCGCCGGGAGAGGAAGTCTCCCTGTCTCCACCATCTGCAGTGCAGATACCTCCGTGTCCGGCGTCGAGAGCGGCCCTGGTGGGAAACCCCGACGACTCTGATGATGTGTCGGTTGGGGCGTCCGGTGAGGACCCAGGCAAGCAAACGGCGATACGTGGAGCTGAGGAAGGATTGTCTTCCACAGCAGTGAACTCGGAGGTGACTCTACAAACGTTGAAGGTGATGTTGGACCAGATTACTACCACTTTACAGAAGACGTCAGGTGATGTGCTCAATCTAAATGTTAAATTTGAAGATTTGAAAAAAACTGTAGACTCTGTTAAAGGCGAATTAACTACTCAAGTACAATCTTTGCAAAAAGAAGTGGAAACACTAAATGCCTTTAAAAATTTGGTTAGCAAGGACTCTATGGATATAAGAAGGAAAATAGAGCAAATACAGAATTTCAACAGGCGCCTTAATCTCCGTTTTTTGAATTTTCCTATTATCGCTGGGGTAACTCTAATAGATACCTTTCATAGATATTTGTCAGAAATTTTGAATATTCCTGCTGAGGCAACCCCACCGGTAAATAAGATATATTTTATTCCTAAACCTAGAGGAGGAGTACAAGGACTTGAAAAGGATATTGCTGATTTACAAAACATCTCAGATATATTAGAACAATCTTCAGATGTTATAATGAATAGAGCTACTGTGATTGTTTCTATGGTGTTTGAGCAAGATTATAATACTATTCTAAGACTCTACTTTCGAAACTCTAAAGCTCAATTTTGTGGCTCTAAAGTATGGATATACCCTGACGTCACTAAATCAACTCAACAAAAAAGGAAGATGTTTCTTGCTTTAAAACAAAAGACTATAGATTTAGGTGCTTCCTTTTTTCTCGCTTATCCCTGTAAATGTGTAGTTAATTTAGGTCAAACTAAATACACTTTCTTTTCACCGGAACAACTTAAAACGTTTGTAGAATCGAAACAGCTGAAATAATGTATATCTTGGAATAAGTGCAGCCTATGCCTTTAATTTATGTTTGTTAGTATACACTTCTCTGATTCTTTTTCCCCCCTCATTTACAATTTGAGGTCTAAGAAAGGTTATATAATATAATATGGATATAATTATACTCTAAATTTAGAGAGTCATCTCTTTTGCCTATTAGCATAGTTACTTTAAAATGTATGATATGTATGTTTGGAGTTATGTATATTATTTCCACCTGTATTTCTGAACAAGGGGATCCTTGATTATTGTAATTAAAATTATAAATAAAAATTAAAAAAAAAAAAAAAAAGAATACCACTTAAGCGGGTTTTTTGGCACTGATTCTTTAGGCACCATTTATAGAATTAACCCTTATCCCCCTGATTCTATGCGACTTTTGTGCATGTAAAACTGGTCGCATTCCAGAATTGTGTGCACAACTTAATTAGTTAACAAGCCAATCAGCACTGATAATGGTCACTTGACAAGCAATTATTGACACTAATTGGCATTAATTTGAATTTATGCGCACAACTGTCTAAGCATATTTTATAATTTGATGCAAGTAAATTCTAAATCGCATAATTGAACATGGGGGTGACCCATCCATGGCATGGGTGGGTCATGGGCATTTCTCAAATCTATGTGCATTGTTATAGAATACACTCGGTTCTAGCCTCGGGATTTACACCAAGTTTTTCTTAGGATAACTGCCCGAGACTAAATTTAGTCGTGGACAGGTGCTCGGCATATTCTATAATCTGCGTGGAGATTTAGATTTATTCTATAAAGTACACCTAGGTGCATTTTTTCTCCGTACGGATTTTTCAGGCTCCATATATAGAATCTAGTCCAATATGTGCACTTATAACACAAAGGATGATAAATTGTAACACTTAAGAAAAGCTACAAAAATAAACACACACAATAAATGATACTCATAAAAGAAGTGCTACATAAGCATTGGACAAATCTGTGTGGTGCATAAAAGGTGTGCAAATGCACACAACATTTAGTGAGTGTGACCATCATGTCATTCCAAATAGTGGAAGGCCATCTAGAGTCCATCATATGAGACTGAATGTGCAAAGCAAAGTGATATCATGCTTTAAAGCAGGAGTACTTGAACCATTACATACCAATACTGGGAGCAGTAGCGTACCTAGGGTAGTTGACACCCGGGGCCGGTCATTTTTTACCACCCCCCTCCAAAATCCAGTACTAGACATACCGAGAATACAAAACACTCAGGACCTATAGAGCAATTCTACCATACCATAAGCATTCATTTCTACGAGTCACACAAGGAAAAGGAACGCATCTTAAACACTACAGTGAGCCCTAGAACATCAATTCACCTATTGTAAAATGAAACCAGACAGAATAGAACAGATCGTCAATCCTGCACAGTCAATGCCAACTGAAAGCCATGTCTTTTCCACAAACACCGATACACCCTAATCCACTATAGAATAAGTAATCATAAACTTTCTATTTGGACAAAAATTAAACTGAACCCCCAAGATGCCAGACTCTGCAAAGTCTGTTATAAAAAGTAGACCAATACACATATATAAAAACAAAGAAATAATTTATTCAAACCAAGATAAAAGCAGTACTGCTTTTATCTTGGTTTGAATAAATTATTTCTTTGTTTTTATATATGTGTATCGGTCTACTTTTTATAACAGACTTTTATGTAGCAAGTAGACTGTTGCCTTTTTTGTTTTTCTTTAGACTCTGCAAAGAATGCAACGCCACAGAAACAGAAAATGTCCCCTAGTACTGTGCAAAATATAAAGACAGCAGATATAAATTTGAAAAAACTAACAAATACCAATCACCACTTTACAAATTAAGAAATAGAACTAAAACAAGTATAGAAAATAAAATAATACCATTTTATTCAACTAATACAATTAGCTTTCAGAGGCCAAAACCTTCTTCCTCAGATCAATACAGTATGTAAGCCACATTGAGCCTGCAAATAGGTGGGAAAATGTGGGATACAAATGCAACAAATAAATATAGTGCTGTTACAGTGTCCTATCCTGACCTGAGGAAGGGGGTTTTGCTTTCTGAAAGTTAGTCAAAATTTATTAAAATTAGTCCAATAAAAAGATTACCTTATTTACATGTTCTATTATAAACATTTACTAACACAGCTACAATACTACTTTATCCTAAAGCAAAAAAATGAAAATATACATTTTATTTACAGTTTGTTGTCTCTGGTTTCTGCTTTCCTCATCTTCTTTTCACTGTCTTCCTTCCATCCAGCATCTGTCTTTGTTCTTTCTCTGCCAGCAATGTCTGCCCTCTCTGCTGTCCCCTCCATCCAATGTCTGCCCTCTCTCCCTGCCCCTTCCATGCACATCTGCCCTCTATCTCTGCCCCTTCCATGCACCATCTGCCCATCTGTCCTCTCTCTCTCCCCCTTCCATCCACTGTCTACCCTTTCTCTCTGCCCCTTCAATCCACCATTTGCCATCCCTCTCCCCCCCCCCATCCATGCATCCATCCATCTATCCAAGATCTGTCCCCTCTCCCTCTCTGCCCCTTTTTTCAGCCCCCAGTTCCAGACCCCTTATCCCACCTGCCCCTAGTTCTAGCCCCAGCCTACATCTCCCACCTGCCCCCCTTTTCAACCCCCAGTTTCAGCTCCACACCCATCTGAGAAGCCCCCACCCCTCTTCTCCCATCTGAAACCCCCCTCTCCACCCCCCTTCTCCCATCTGAAACCCCTCTCTCCCATCTGAGCCCCCTCCCGACCACCAGCTTCGTCCAGAGAGGACAGCCCTCATCTCCTGCCACCACCCTGCCTTTAAAGGAAAAGGTGTGAAGCGGTGTGGCAGGCAGAGCCTCGTGTCTGCCCTGCTTGTAAACGAAGTAAATCTCCATTCTCCTCGTCGGCCCTTCACTCACTGGGTCCCGCCCTCGCAGAAATAGGAAGTTACTTCAGAGGAGGGCGGGACCCAGTGAGTGAAGGGCCGACGACAACGAGGTGAATGGAGATTTACTTCGTTTACAAGCAGGGCAGACGCGAGGCGCTGCCTGCCACGCCGCTTCACACCTTTTTCTTTAAAGGCGGGTGGCAGGAGACGAGGGCTGACTGCAGCGCCAACGGAGCATCCCCCCACCCACTGACACCCGGGGCGGACCGCCCCCACCACCCCGCCCTTGGTACGCCACTGACTGGGAGTGTTCAATAAACCACAATCCCAGAACCAAATGCAGAAAAATGTCCAGGTTATATGACAGAGATGGCATAAATGAACATGAGGTGACTCTCTTTCAACTGAAAGGAAACTCTGGAATGAGAGGGCATATGATGAAGTTAAAAGGGGGTATTACAGGAACAGGAGTAACCCTAAGAAGCACTATCTTTATGGAAAGGGGGTGGATGCATGGAATGGCCTTCCAGTAGAGGTGGTAGAGACGATGACTGTATCTGAATTCAAAAATCATGGGACAAGCACATGGGATCTCTTAGGGATAGGAAGAGATAGCAGATGGATAGAAGGACAGACTGGATATGAAGAGATAGTAGATGGTAAGGAAGGGCAGACAGGATAGGTTATATTGCCTTTATCTATCATCATTATGCAAAATGTCACAGCCATGGCAGCATCTGTGGTTCAACTTGAGGATGGTTTCAATACAAAAGACTAGCAAAGCTGTGATGTAGACTTCAGTCCCTATATTCACATGATAGGTCTGGACAGTCTGTCCAGAAGAATCTTTTTGAAATTTAGAATTTACCACCCCCAAGACCCTATTTCATTAAGATTCAGGTTGCTGTCATACAGAAAATAGAGGAGCAAAATGGCCTGATACAAAAAAAATTATGTTTGCTTGCAAATTATAATTGTGGCATCACTGGCACTCTGTTTAAAGCATTTCCTATTTGTTGTTAATGACAACCTGTAGCTATGGATTTCTATGTGTCAGGACTATGTAGCCTGCTGCTCCTCAGAGATAGAAAGGTTGCTTATCCCTAACAGGGGTTTTCTGAGGACAGTAGAACACATATACTCACAAACCTCCCTTGCCTCCTTTAGGGGGTCTTTTACGTAGGTGCGCTGGCGTTTTTAGCATGTGTTAAAAATAGGCACGCGCTAAATGCTAAAAACGCCCATAGGAATAAATTGGCATCTTTAGTTTTTAGCGTTCATCTATTTTTAATGCACGCTAAAAACGACAGCGCGCCTACATGAAAGACCCCCTTAGTAGTTTGCATCTATTGATCTAGATCTTTATAAAAGACGTCAGGTGGGCCTGTGTCTCAATAAAGAAGTGTGGTTAACCTTTGGAAAGCTCTAAGCTTTGAGAGCTTATTACCATGATTTTTCTGTTCTGGTCTCCACAAATGACATCACTCATGTGTTAAGACTATGTAACCCGCTTACCTTTAATGGAGATACTCTGTAGACAGCAGAAAGTGTAGTCACATTTGTGGTGACATCTTGAAGATTAAGTAAATATGTCATAGTTGCTCTCCTTCAATTATACAAGCCTTTGAAGGCTTGTGAGCATGTGTGGTCATCCCTGTCACTATCTCCTCAGTTAAGTGTATACCTCACTGCAGCACTAGCATCAGGAGAAAGGAAGAGAAAGTGCATGGGAAAGTATGGCTGCATTTCTTTGCTGTCAATGGAGAAAAAGAAGGGAAATGCTGGCAAATTTGTGGTGATTACCAAGCTTATCGCTGCCTGTTTGTTGTCTCTGATGTGATAAGAAAGTCGGATTCCAAGGAATATATGAAGTTGAATATATGAAGTTGAATACTAGGTGGCTGCTTTGCAAATACCCACTAGATAGATCCATCGGAGGATGGCAAAGGATGTGGCACAAGCTCGTAGATGATGTGCTCCCATTAGGTCTGATGGGGTAAAATATGCTTTACAATAGCAAACCTGTATGTGGTTCTATGCCCTATTGGATAGAGTGCATTTGGCAACCCATACATCTAGGTTGAGTTGAAGAAAACAACCAATTGTGAACATATTCTGACATCTCTGGTCCTATGCAAGTAAAAGAGGAGTGTTCATATGCAGTCCAATATGAGAAAGATTTCCTCCACTTTATTTTCATAAGGCTTTGGAAAGAAAACCAGGAGTGATACAGTTTGGATCAAGTGAAATTCCAAGATAATCTTAGGAAGGAACTTTGTGCGCATGTTGAGAAAGAGCTACTATGTTGAGAAAGAACTGACTGTATAATAGGTAAAGCATAGCGGCTTTGAGTTTGTTGACTTTTCTGGCAAAAACAGAGTCTGCCAAGTGAGATATTTGAGACGTGCCAAGCCGAAGGGTTTGAAAGGGGCCTTCATGAGTTGTGCGAGAACTATACTGAAATCCCACAAAGGTGGTGGCTCACAGGTTTGGAGCTCATGACACCCCTCATCAATTTTGTGACCATAGGATGAATAGGTACAGATATGCCATTAATTCATGGCCAACAGGTATAGAATTATTGAAGTAGTCTTAAGAACAAGGCAATATAAGCAGAGAAAGTAAGATAGATCAATCAGATCATCACGCTCTTATTTAAGTCTCCGCCACCCTAGTTGCAATGACTCAAATACAAATCAGTTCATGGATCCAGCTTCTCATATATAAGTACACAACTCTGGAATGCACTCCCAAAAAACGTGAAAACTACTTATGACCACCTCAACTTCCAGAAATCACTAAAGACTTACCTGTTCGAAAAGACATATCCTAAGGACCCAACTTAATTACCTGAATCCAGCAATTCAAAGAAACCCAAATTTGTTATGAACTTTATATAACTTCCCTCTCTATGTTTCTCTAATGTGTCTGTACATATCTATTTCATTTAAAATAGCATCACTTTATATTTGTTTCTTCACCGGATGAGGCTTTCGCCCCACAGCGCTGTGTAAGCCACATTGAGCCTGTAAATAGGTGGGATACAAAGGTAACAAATAAATAAATAAATAGGATGGATGGATGGATGGGAGAATCCAATCAAAATGTTTCTGCCATTTAGTTGGACACCAACTGCAACAAAAGAGGTCCATTTGAGTTTATTTATTTTTTTTATTATTTATTTATGAAAATTTATACATTTATAATCAAGCAAATGCTTGTTTGAAAAAGCAATACATTTCAATCAGTTCAAAGAAAATACATAACAGAGAAGTAATTGTTTGAAATTTCTTGCTCAAGTCCACATATTGGGACAAGATTTTAAGAAATGGAATTATTTATAAACATAAGTTTCAAAGATAGAGCACTAGATGATAACAGCCATCATTCCACAGTGTTAATTACATATTAAAGGGATAAGATGTTTTAAGTACCCCTATTTTGCCTTGAGGTAAGGAATGCTGTCAACTGAGCTGGATCAAAAAATACATACTTATTTGCCTGGTACCTCACCACACACTTGCAAGGGTATCGCAAGTAAAATGTTGCACCCAGCTGAGTTACAGCTGGTTTCATTAAAAGAAAAGACTTCCTACGTTTTTGCGTGTCTCTGGAGATGTCGGGAAACATTTGTATTTTCTGACCAAGGAATGTTTTATCTTTATTCTTAAAGTACATGGACATTAACCACTGTTTATCAGGTGCCAATGCCACTGTAACTATTAATGTCGATGGAATTACATTTTCATTACCTGTTAGTTCAAGTAAATCAGTGACATTCAATGGTTGTTCTTGGCTTGCTATTTTTTGGTCACTCCTTTCTTTAACTGGAAGATAATACACTTGGGTGAAAGGAGGAATCAATTCCTCCCTTACACCCAGAATTTCCATTATATATTTTTTTAACATTTCCCTAGGAGATATAACAATTTGTTTAGGAAAATTTAACAAACGTAAATTATTGCTTCTAGCATTGTTCTCAAGAGATTCAGTCTTTCTTCTTAATGAGGTCAAGTCTTTAATCATAGCCTCCTGCTGAGTAAGCAATCTTTTCATATCCAAATCTTTTTGTTCTTCTATCTGTTCCAGTTTACCTATTTTTAAGTCCATGTTGTTTATTTTTTCCTCTTGTTTTAACATTTCCTGGTTTAGTCTATTTATCTGTGGAATAATTGATTTCACTAGATCTACAATCAGAGTCCACAAAGAGTCCAGAGTAACTTCTGCTGGCTTGTGCATATCGAAAGAAAAAAGTGGTGGTCCTACCGGATTCATGCTAGCAGCATTCCCCACCGAATTCGTTGTAAAAATCGGTGTAGCCATCAAGGCTTCTTGCTCTCCAGCCAATCGATGGTCTGCCTCCCGACTGGAACTGGTCTCACTGCTTCTGGGGGACCCGTTCAAAGTTGTCTCTGACGGAGTGCTACAGCCCAATGGCTGAGGGGGTGGTTCCCTTGTGTCGGGGCTGAGCGTAAACTCTAGCCCAGGAGACGCTGCCGTGCCTCCATTTGCACTGGCGCGTATCAGCGGGCTGCCTCCCGGCACTCCAAACACTGCGGTAGATGAAGCTACAGACGTCTGCAAAAAGGACCGAATATCCTGCGAAGTGGGAGCCGATCGCTGCGGAGCATAGGAGGTGGACTTGCCCCTTCGCTTCGGCATCTTGATAGGAAGTCAGAGAGCTGTAGAAATGGTGGCTGTTAGCAGGTACACTCAGCGGCCATCTTGTCCCCAGGCCCCATTTGAGTTTATTTATCCTCGTTGGGAGGCCCAGTGTCAATGCATCTTAGATGGACTTGCACCTTTGCAAATTAAATCCTCCTCCCACCGCAAAACTAAAGCGTGGTTTACCCAGGACCTTAAAGCTCTAAAACAACAAACTAGGCAGCTGGAAAGAGCTTGGTATAAGTCTAAAGGCGACCAAACCATGTCAGCCTAGAAGCTCTCACTTCGCACTTACAAATATGCCATCAAACAAGCAAAAAGAACTTTCTTCCAGAAGCGTATTCAAACGGTCATGTTGGATGCACGGAAGCTCTACCGTCAGCTGAATTCCTTGCTTGACACCTCCCCAGTTACTTTACCAAGTGTGGGCATGCCATCAGCGATCCAGCTAGCCAACCATTTCAGGGACAAGATCCTTCTCCTTCGGAGCTCGCTTCCCAAAAGCTACTCTAGTGCTGCGTCCACACAAGGCCCTTGTCCAGCCAACCGTTATTGGTCCGCCTTTGAGCCTGTCACCGCCGAAACAGTCTCTCTGGCCCTTCGCAAGTTTTCATGAACGCACTGCAAGCTGAATACCCGCCCCTAACTACCTGCTGCAATCAGTGCCGGAGTGTTTTGTTGCTGACCTTTCATCTTATCTCAACTTCATGCTCCAGCACGGCCGCTTCCCCGTTGATCACGGCCATATTCTCCTGACGCCAATACCGAAGGACCCGAGGTGTGAACCTAGTATTATTAGTAACTGCCACCCTGTTGCTACAATCCCATTGCTTGTTAAGACTATGGAAAGCTTGGTGAACTCCCAGCTCTCTGATTATTTGGACAAATTCTCGATACTTCATGCCTCCCAATCTGGATTCCAGCCGCACCACAGCACCAAGACCGTACTGGTTACCCTCCTGTCCAAATTTAGAAAGGAACTGTCTTTCGGAATGAACATCTTGCTTCTTCAATTTGATATGTCAAGCGCGTTCGACATGGTTGACCACAGTCTCCTACTTATGTTACTAGCTGAATGTGGTGTTGGGGTCCTGTCTTGGATTGGTTTAGAGAATTTCTGTCATGCCGATCCTATCAGGTCAAAGTGCAGTCCTCTATTTTGCCATCATGGAGATCTCGTTGTGGGGTTCCTCAAGGCTCTCCCCTTTTGCCTACCCTGTTCAACATCATGCTGTCTCCTTTTGCAAGGGCCCTTCACAACCATGGCCTGAATCCCTACATCTATGCAGACGATGTGACCATCTACATCCCCTTTCGTTTTTCCTTAGCCGAAATCTCAGCAGCAATTCAGCGTAGTTCCGCCATCATGGACAATTGGGCAAACACATTTAAGTTTAAGCTTAATCAGGGAAAAACGCAGTGCCTCATCCTCTCCTCCCAGTTCAAAAAGTCTATACCAGGCACGGTTACTGCGCAGAACATCACCATTCCTGTCACAGCCAGTTTGAAGCTGCTTGGGGTCGTTCTGGATCCACATTTGACTCTTGCGCTTCAAGTCATGTCTATTACAAAGCGAATGTTCCTTTCCATGAGGTCCCTTAAGCTTATCAAGCAGTTCCTCCCATTTGACCTATTCAGGACACTTATCCATTCCCTCGTCTTGAGCCACTTCGACTATTGCAATGGAATTTACACCGGCTGCAAAGAACATGCCCTTAAGAAGCTCCAGGCTGTGCAGAACATGGCGGCGAGACAGCTATTTGGCAAATCACGGTTTGAGGCTGCAAAGCCCCTTCGCAAGAAGCTCCACTGGCTCCCAATCAAAGAACGTATTGTATTCAAAGTCTGTGCTTTTGCCCACAAGATTGTCTACGGGGACAATCCAGCCTATATGTTCAGCCTAATTGACCTCCCGCCCAGGAATTCTGTGAAGTCGTCCCGCACCTATCTCAATCTCCACTTTCCTAACTTCAGGAACTTAAGATACAAGTTGCTCTTTGCCTTTTCTTTTTGCTTCATGTGTCCACGTTTCTGGAACGCTCTACCATCAAAGTTAAAAGAGACATCTGATCACAGCCTGTTCAAGAAATCCTTAACGTAGTAAAATAGTAGATGACGGCAGAAAAAGACCTGCATGGTCCATCCAGTCTGCCCAACAAGATAAACTCATATGTGCTACTTTTTGTGTATACCTTGATTTGTACCTGTCCTCTTCAGGGTACAGACTGTATACGTCTGGCCAGCACTATCCCCGCCTCCCAACCACGAGCCCCACCTCCCACCACCGGTTCTGGCACAGACCGTATAAGTCTGCCCAGCATTATACCCGCCTCCCAACCACCAGTCCCACCTCCCACCACCGGCTCTGGCACAGACCGTATAAGTCTGCCCAGCACTATCCCCGCCTCCAAACCACCAGTCCCACCTCCCACCACCGGCTCTGGCACAGACCATATAAGTCTGCCCAGCACTATCCCCGCCTCCCAACCACCAGCCCCGCCTCCCACCACTGGCTCTGGCACAGACCGTATAAATCTGCCCAGCACTATCCCCACCTTCCAACCACCAGCCCCACCTCCCACCACCGGCTCTGCCACCCAATCTCGGCTAAGCTCCTTAAAGACCTAAGCTCCTTAAAAACCTACCTGTGTGATCGATCTTACTCCTCTACTGCTTGATCTTCTGCATCCCCGCATTCCTCTCCCCTGTTGATTCTCTCTCTACCCCTCATCTACTTTCTACCCTGATTTGCACTTGACTTATTATGTTGTACTTTTCTTTAACATTGTAAACCACACAGAGCCTGCCTTGGTGGGATTATGTGGGGTATAAATGTTCACAATAAATACATAAATATTTATTAGGATTTATTTACTGCCTTTTTGAAGGAATTCACTCAAGGCGGTGTAAGGTAAGAATAGATCAAACATGAGCAATAGGCAATTACAGCAGTAAAAATATTCAAAAACAATACAAAGTATGGCATGGTATACTACTTACAATGTCAACACAATACGTAATAGAGCATTATAATTGATAGTGAAGGGTAAAGAAAAGAAGTAACATATAAGTAGGTAAGAGAGTAGGAAGAGCTAGAAAGTAAGGTGATTGAGTTAAAGGAAATTGCACAAGAGGTTAGAGAGATGGTTAAATATTATCTCAGCTAGGGTAGGAGTGGATAAACATGTCCTGCTGCAGTATGTGCAGCCCGAGTGAGTGTGCTTGAGTGAGACTAACAAGTTAGTTACTTCTTCCATTAAAGGCCTGGTTGAAGAGCCAAGCTTTCACCTGCTTCCTGAAGTAGATATAGTCTTGTGTTAAGCAGAGCCTTTCAGGCAGTGCATTCCAGAGTGTGGGGGCTACTCCGGAGATGACTTGCTTGTGGGTATCACATCATGTAATGTCTTTTGGAGAGGGTGTGGTTAGTTAAAGTCCTTGGGAGGACCTTAGTGTCTTTGGCAGTGTGTGGAGGATCATCCTATTTTTCAGGTACTCAGGGCCATTTCCTTTCAGGGCCTTGAAGATCAGACATAGAGTTTTAAATTTAGCCCTGTATTGTACTGGTAGCCAATGAAGGTTTTGCAAAAATTGTGTGATGTGGTCACGTCACTTGCAACCTTCTATGAGTCTTGCTGCTGCTTTTTGAATCAACTGGAGCTGGTGCAGACCTTTGTATAGTGCATTGCAGTAATCCAGTCATGATGTTATCATGGCATGCACAACTGGAATAAGATTTACCTTCTCGATGTATGGAGAAAGGAAGTGTAGCTGTCGCAAATAGCAGAAGCAGCTCTTGAAGGTTGCTTAGATTTGGGGAATCAGAGTAAGTGTTGAATCTAACTGTATTCCAGGGTTCCTGACGTGATTTCAGGGGGAGTTTGTACTTCCCAAAAGGGATTTTGATGTCAGGTATGTATCCACTTGTGTTAGGGACGCAGAGAAGCTCGGTTTTACTTGGGTTCAGGCAAAGTTTGTTGTGTTTAGCTCATTCTTGAATTGATGTTAGACAGGTAATCAGTTTATACAAGGCTGTAGGTAAGTCAGGTTGAATGGGTATGAGTAGCTGCACATCATCTGCATAGATGTAGAACTGAGTGTCCATTCACTGAATCAGCTCGGCTATTAGCTTGAGGTAGATATTGAACAAAATAAGTGACAGTATTGATCCTTGTGGTACCCCGCAGGTCAGTGTCCATGGTGGTGATGAGCTGTTGCCAAACATTATGGATTGTTGCCTGTCTGATAGATAGGATCTGAACCAGGCAGGTACTGTTCCATTGATACTGGTTTCTATCAGTCGTGCTAGCATGATATCATGATCCATAGTGTCAAAAGCTGCTGAGAAGTCAAGCAGTACTAATATTGAGGCGACTCCCTTGTCTCAGTTTCTGTGAAGATCATCTACTAGGGATACGAGGACCATTTCTGTTCCATAACCGGGTCTGAATCCAGACTGACACGGATCTAGCCAGCTTCTCTTTTCTAGCCAATCACTAAGTTGAACACAGACTGTTTGTTCTATGAGTTTCCCTAGAAACGGGATGTTGGATACTGGCCTGTAACTTTCAAGTCTGTCCTGGTCAAGGTTGTTTTTCTCCAGCAGAGGTCGGACCACTGCCCTTTTTAATGCTGTTGGTAGCTGCCCATTAGAAAGGTGTTCACAATTTTTGTGGCGCCTTCTTTAAGGCCCATACTTGCCTGCTGCACTATCTTTGATGGGCAGGGATCGAAGGAGCAGGTAGTTGGTTGAAGATCTGTTAGGATTTTGTCAAGGCTCTCCTCTGTCATTGGGTTAAAAGTGTCCCATCTGTCTCTGTCAGGAGGGGGTGAGTTTGTGCACCCTTGGTTGATTGGTTGGGGACTGGGTGGGATTGCCTGTAAATCCTGGCGACTTTTAATTTTGTTGGCTCAGCAAAATCATTGCAGTTCAGTTTAGACTGGGCAGGCTGGTTCTGTTATGGGGGCTGCAGTAGGCTGTTTACTATACTGAACAACTGCTTGGTTGAATTGGCAGCCTGTGCAATGCATTGAGAGAAATACTGTTTCTTGGTTGCTGTTAAGGCTTGGCGGTACTTTGCCATGTGCTTCCTACAGTTTAGTCTGCCTTCATCCAGGCGAGATTTGCGCCATCTCCTTTCCAGTTTTCATCCTTTGCATTTAAGGATCCGAAGTTCTGGAGAAAACCAAGGTGAGCGTTTGTGAGTGGGGCATAAGACCTTTTTTATTGGTGCTGTTTTCTCTATGGTCTTGGCTAAGTGTGTATTCCAGATGTCAACTTGTTCTGACACTTTTGTTGTCTTTTCCTCCACACGTCCAAGGCCACTAGGAAATTCTCAGTGGTCAGCATTTTTTTGTATCTAATCTCCTTTCAAACTCTGGGAGGTGCCATTTGTTTCAGGTGGTCACTTAAGGAGAATTTAATTAGAAAGTGGTCTGCCCATGATAGCGGTGCTATTTCAATTCTGCCTTCCCAGAATTCTGGAATATCCACCCCTTTGTAGAATACCAGGTCTAGTATGTGACCCTTTTCAAGGGTTGGAGAATTGATCACCTGTGTAAATACTAGTGCTGTCATCGTGTCCAAGAAGGCAGCTGTGTAGATTGAAGTCTCCCATGATCACCAGCCTAGGGTAATTCAGGGTCACTTGAGTAATCAGGTCTAGGAGTTCTTGCACAGATAATGTGTTTTTATGAGGTGCTCCGTATACCATACGTGCCAGATTGGTTTCTTCTCTTCAAGTTGGATTAAAAGAGATTCTGATTCATATGGATGGGGGATGGATATTCTGCACAGTTTTATTGTATCTTGACTCAAGACTGCTACCCCTCCACCCTGTCTTCCTGGTCCTGGTTGATGTTGGATGTTGAAACCTGTTGGGTATAGTTCGGCCAGTGGTAAACCCCTATTTTCATCTTGCCAGGTTTCACTTATTCCTAGGATGTCAAGATGCTGTTCATTTATGGCATCATGGATCACCAAGGATTTCTTTGCAGCTGATTTGGAATTCAC
The DNA here is from genome assembly GCF_901765095.1 of Microcaecilia unicolor. Taxonomy (NCBI): domain Eukaryota; kingdom Metazoa; phylum Chordata; class Amphibia; order Gymnophiona; family Siphonopidae; genus Microcaecilia; species Microcaecilia unicolor. Next base: position 80,549,351 of record NC_044038.1, on the reverse strand, counting down.
CAGTCCTATAGTTCCCAAGGGTGGTCTGGGGGTGCTGGGGGTAACTTTGGTGTGGCAATGACGTGATCTTTTAAGTACTGTTATGTAGGTGTTTAACCTTTTGCCTTCTCTTTGGTTGGTGGGGATTATGGTTTCCTCTCCCACACAGCACTGGGATACTTGCACGATCTTTGGGCCCAGTGCACATTTTTTTGTGTCAGAAACTAGTTATGCAGTTAGGCAAAATTTCACTGGATGGCACTACAGTCCACTCTGTGGAGTTCACCCTGTAGATCAGCAATCTTACTAGTTGGCAAATGCAGGGTTAAGGCTTTAAATATTCTGAAAGAAACAAACCTTTTTAAAGTTGTAAATTCAGACCAGGCCTGTGAGATCAAAGACTTCCAGTAACAGAGTAACAAATGGCTGTAGTTAACATTTCTATGTGAATTGCTTTGCAGAGGGGATTAATGATGTCTGCCTTTAATTTTAAGGAATCTAACAGATTCAGAATGTTAGAAATTTTAGAAATAGATTATACAGTTAAAATAAAATTTTAACTCATGGATTGCAGGTATGAATTTTTGAGTTTCTGGTTCTGATATCCTTGGATGGTCCAATTGATGCAGATTGCCGTAGGCTTTTTCTTTGTTGTCCAGGAGGGTTAGATGTAAATAAGGATCCAGCTCCAATCACAAGGCATGAGGAAAGTTATTTGTAATATGAAGGGAAGAGAAAATTTCCTTTCTTCATCCAAAATAAATGAAAAAAGTTCAAAGTTAAATTGAGGCTTGGTGCCTCAAGACAGACGGAGTAGCAGTCAATAAAAATTTTGGTTGTAAATAGGCAGAAAAATGTAATTATTTAATCTAAGTTGCAGAGCCTGATGTGAACCCAGCCAGCCCATTAGTTGACAAGATTTCCTGGTTGAGGGTCTCAGCGGAAGGGAGGAAAGTATGTGCCTTTCAATATTCACTTTGCTAGACACAGAGACTGGAGATTGGGGTTGAGTTAGTAGAGATCATAGATTCTCTGCCAGAATCATTATTTATTTATTTATTGCATTTGTATCCCACATTTATTCCACCTCTTTGCAGGCTCAATGTGGCTTACAATTCTTCAAGGGTGATGGAGGTAGAAGAGAACATACAATTGGTTTAACAGAGGGTTTTGGGTTACACGGTGGTGAAATACATGATGATTTTAGAGCAAAAGACATTAGAGAACATTTCTGGATATATTAGAGATAGTGCAGTTATGCGTGTTGATCTTTATGATATATGTTGTCAAAGAGATAAGTTTTCAGTAGTTTGCGGAAGTTGGTCAATTCATAGACCGTTTTCAGGTTGCGTGGCAGCACATTCCAGAGCTGTGTGCTTGTATACGAAAAGGTTGATGCATGTATTGATTTGTATTTCAAGCCTTTGCACTTGGGAGGATGAAGGTTAAGGAATGTGCGAGAAGATTTTTTTGCGTTTCTGGGTGGTAGTTCTATTAGATCTGCCATATATGCTGGGGCGTCACCATGGATGATTTTATGGACTAGGGTACAGAGTTTGAATGTGATGCGTTCTTTGAGTGGGAGCCAGTGCAGTTTTTCACGTAGGGGTTTAGCGCTTTCATATTTTGGTTTGCCGAATATTAGTCTGGCTGCCGTGTTCTGGGCTGTCTGGAGTTTTTTAAGTATTTGCTCTTTGCAGCCAGCATAAAGTGAGTTGCAATAGTCCAGATGACTAAGTACCAATGATTGTACCAGGTTGCGGAAGACACTCTGTGGAAAAAATGGTCTGATTCTTTTTAATTTCCACATTGAATGAAACATCATTTTAGTTATGTTTTTTGCGTGATTCTCAAGTGTTAGGTGTCGGTTGATGGTGACTCTAAGAATTTTGAGGGTACCCGAGATTGGTAGACTTAGTTTAGGTGTGTTGATGGTGGTGAATTCAGTCTTGTTGTATTGCGAGGCGAGTACTAGGCATTGGGCTTTATCTGCGTTGAGTTTCAGTTTAAATGCGTCTGCCCAGGAGCTCATAATATGTAGGCTTTGGTTGATTTCATGGGAGATTTCTCTTAGATCTTGTTTGAATGGGATGTAAATCGTTACATCATCAGCGTATATGTAAGGGTTTAGATTCTGGTTCGATAGTAGTTTAGCCAGGGGTGTCATCATTACGTTGAATATGGTTGGTGAGAGGGGGGGATCCCTGTGGAACTCCGCATTCAGGTGTCCATGTAGCTAATGTAATCGAGTTTGATGTCACTTGATATGAGCGAGTGGTTAGGAAGCCCTTAAACCAATTTAGAACGTTGCCTCCGAGTCTGAAGTATTCGAGGATGTGTAATAAGATTCCATGGTCGACCATGTCAAATGCACTTGACATGTCGAATTGTAACAGTAGTATGCTGTTGCCATTTGCTATCAATTGTTTGAATTTGGTCAGGAGTGTAACTAGTACGGTTTCAGTGCTGTGATTAGAGTGAAATCCTGACTGAGAATCATGTAGTATTGAGAACTTGTATAGATATTCTGTGAGTTGTTTGGTCACCACCCCTTCTGTTATTTTGGTGATTAAGGGAATGGATGCTACTGGTCTGTAGTTCGTTAGTTCATTAGCATTTTTCTTTGCGTCCTTGGGAATGGGGGTAAGTAGGATGTTACCTTTCTCCCATGGGAAGAGGCCATTTTGTAACATGAAGTTCATATGATTTGTTAGGTCCGTTATAAAGTGTTGAGGGGCTGACTTCATGAGGTTGTTTGGGCATATGTCTAGTTTGCAGTGAGATTTGGCGAATTTTTTAAGTGTTTGTGAAACAAGGTCTTCTGGTAGTGTAGTAAATTCAGTCCAGATCCTGTCTGCTGGGTAGACTCCAGGGTCTGGTTCTAGGCACTCTAGGAGTGTAGTGTATTCGATTGGGCTGACAGGTATTTTGAGTCGCAGTTGTATGATTTTCTCCTTAAAGTATTTCACCAGGTCGTCAGCTCCAGGTGTGTCTTTGTTGTTGTTAGTGACTGGAGTGGTGTCTAATAGTTTATTCACAAGTTGGAAGAGTTTGTGTCTTTGTAATTTGGTCCGATTTCTGTTTTGTAGTATTGTCTTTTGGTTTGTCTTATGGTATATTTGTATTTCCTTCGGAGTTGCTTCCAAGCGTTAAGAGCGGGGTCGTCTTTCTTTTTGTTCAGTGCACGTTCTAGTTTCCTGACTTGTGTTTTGAGTTTTTTCAGTTCTTCGTTGAACCATGGTATTGAGTTTTTTCTGTGCGATGTTCTGGTTTGGATTGGAGCAATGTTGTCTAGTATCGATTTGCATCTATTGTCCCATTGTGATAGGAACTGAGTTGTGTCTGTCTTTATTGTCCATCCGTCAGTGTAGATCTGTTGCCAGAATATAACCGGATCGATTTTTCCTCTTGTGGTGAAAGTTCTTAGTGGTTGTTTGCTAGGTATGTCTTTCATTCTCCATTGGAGGGTGATATGTGCTTTGTGATGGTCTGACCACAGTATGGGTGACCATTTAGTGTTGGTTAGTATAAAGTTTGCGTCATGGTCAAATTTGTGTGTTATGATGTCTAATGTGTGTCCTTTTTTGTGTGTTGGTTGCGTGTTTGAACCTTGTAGATCTCATAATTGTAGGAACTCTTTGAAGTCTCGGGTGCTTGTTATGGTGAAATCTTCCAGGTGTAGATTGATATCTCCTATTATTATTATTACTACTATTATTATTATTAGTTACGGAAAACATACTTGCCTTGGCCAATATCACATGACCTTTGTCCTATATGATCATCTAGATGACTATCAGGCTCATTTTCAAAGCACTTAGCCTCCCAAAGTTCCATAGAAACCTATGGAACTTAGCCTCCCAAAGTGCTTTGAAAATATGCCTCTTTGGATAGCAGGGAAATGAAGGGAAAAAATATAACAGGCTATCCAGCTTATTTTCGAAAGAGAAAGACGCCCATATTTCGACCCAAATCGGGAGATGGGCGTCTTTCTCCAGTGGGCACCCAAATCGGTATAATCGAAAGCCAATTTTGGGCGCCTCCAACTGCAATCTGTCGCAGGTACAAACAAAGTTGACGGGGGCGTGTCAGAGGCATGGTGAAGGCAGGACTGGGGCGTGTTTATCGGCCGAGCAGAGATGTGCGCCCTCGGCCAATAATGAAAAAAGAAAAGTGTTTTTACCGAGAAGTTGGGTCACTTTTTCTGGACCCTTTTTTCTCACAAACAAGTCCCCCAAAAGTGCCCCAACTGCCCAGATGACCACCGGAGGGAATTGGGGATGACCTCCCCTGACTCCCCAAGTGGTCACTAACCCCCTCCCACCAAAAAAAAGAACTTCAAAACCTTTTTTTGCCAGCCTGTATGCCAGCCTCAAATGTCATACCCAGCTCCATCACAGCAGTATGCAGGTCCCTGGAGCAGGTGTTAGTGGGTGCAGTGGACCTCAGCCAGGTGGACCCAGGCCCATCCCCCCTACCTATTACACTTGTGGTGGTAAATGGGAGCCCTCCAAACTGCTCCCAAAACCCACTGTACCCACATCTAGGTGCCCCCCTTCAGCCATAAGGGCTATGGTAATGGTGTAGAGTTGTGGGCAGTGGGTTTTGGGGGGGGATTTGAAGGGCTCAGCAGCCAAAGGAAGGGAGCTATGGACTTGGGAGGTATTTTACTTTTTTTTTATTGTTACAAGTGCCCCCTAGGGTGCCCGGTTGGTGACCTGGCATGTGAGGGGAACCAGTGCACTACGAATCCTGGCCCCTCCCACAACCCAATGCCTTGGATTTGTTCGTTTTTGAGCTGGGCGCCTTCGGTTTCCATTATCACTGGGGCGCCCGGTTTCCATTATCGCTGAAAAACGAAACCGCCCAGCTCAAATCCGCACACATCCGATGCATTTGCCCGGCACAAACTGTATTATCAAAAAAAAAGATGGGCGCCCATTTTCTTCGGAAATATGGTCTATCCCGCCCCTTCACGTACCCGTTCTCGGTCATAGACGCCCATGGAGATGGGCATTTGTGTTCGATTATGCCCCTCCACATGTCCAGGGAATGAAGAAAGCAATTTCTGCTATTCTGTTTAAGGTACGGCACACAATTCTATGAGTGGGTGCTCTGAGTCTCTGAATATCATTCTAGTAATTGCATCATGACAGGTCCATCTGTGTGAGTCCAACCAGTGTCTGAGTTTGTCCACTAACTGGCTGAGGTCAACTATGAGTTATGAAGCCTGTAGAACAGTGTTCACGGAATTTGCCAGATGTCATATTCTGAGTGCTTCTGTGCACAGTTTGTAAGAACTGAAGCCTCCTTCCTTGTTGATGTAGAGCATTACTACATAGTTGTCTGTGAGGATAAAAGTTTTCCTGATTCCATTTCAGGAATGTAGTAAATGGCTAGAATCTGTAGATGACTCATGTGGAAGGATTATTCCTGATTTAAGCACACCCCTTGCCTGTGTGAAGTGATTTTAGTGTACTCTACATCCTATTATGTTTACATCTATGGTTAAAATGATCTGATTTTGCTGTCTCTGGAAGGAGCAACCTTTTCCTAATTTACAGAATTTCTTCCACCACATTATTGCATCCTAAACATACAGGGATATTGTGATGCCTAGTGTTGGCAGCTGACTGTGCTGATACCAATGAAACTTCAGGTGATACTGAAAGGGCTTTACAGAAAAATTAGTTCTTACCTGGTAATTTTCTTTCCTTTAGTCCCAAAGGACTAGTCCATACTTGTGGGCCAATTCAATATTTGGATAGCTAAGCAGTAAGAAGTTAATAGAAAGCTTTACAACCCCTACCTTTTTATTACATTTTTATAAACTTTGAAGAACAAATAACACAACCCTTGTGCCCAACAAACAAGAAAATCAACGTATAACCCAACAAAGCAGAAGGTGATGAGAAGGGTGGGATCTGAACTAATCCTTTGGGATTAAAGGAAAGAAAATTATCAGGTAAGAACTAATTTTTCCTTCCTTAGCATCACTAAAGGATTAGTCCATACTTGCGGGATGTAAAAAAGCAGTCCTAAAGTTAGAAGGGAACGCAATATCCCTTCAGCAAGAACAGAAGCTCCAAAGGAAGCCTCCACCCTAGTAGCCACATACAGACAATGCTGCTTTGAAAATGCATGAGATGTGAACAATGTGGCTGCTCTACAAATTTAATCTACAGAAACTGCATGGGCTTCTGCAAAGGGAGCAGATAGTGTTCTTACAAAATGAGTTTTAAGATGCAAGGGATATCTTTCCCCTGCTAAAAAAAATAGGCTAAAGAAATAGAGCTCTTTAACCAACGAGGTCCTGAAAGAAGAATGAAAAGATGATCTGAGCACCTAAAACCATTGGTAGCCTCTGAATAGTGCAAAAGAACTCTTAACATCAAGGAGACGCAAAGAGGAAAAATTCTGATCCACACTCCTCAGAACAAGAGGGTAAAAAAGAGCTTGATTAACATGAAAAATAGAACCTACTTTAGGTAAAAAAGAAGGCACTGTATAGATAGTCACCCCCACACTAGTGAAGCATACAAAAGGGTGTCTACAAGATAAGGCTTGAAGCTCTGACATACTTCTGGCCGAAGGCATAGTTACTAAGAAAACTGTTTTCAATGTAAGACTTAAGAGTAGGTTTGCATAGGGTTTCAAAAGGAGATTTTTGAAGGACCTTAAGGACAAGATTAAGGTTCCATTCATGACAGACCTTTCTAGACAGAGGCTTAAGCTGACTGACACCGCTCAAGAAACATATTACATCTGGATGTGCTGCCAATGAAAGCCATTGGACATGACCACAAAAACAAGCCACAGCCATTACCTGAAGTTTGAGTGAATTGAGAAAAATAACTTTCTTAGGTCCTGCTTGAAGAAAGATTCTCCATATCCTAGCCTATGTAGTAGAAGATTTTTTGGGGGGCTTGCAGAAGAGTAGCAATGACTTCTTTCAAGTACCCTTTCTTCCTGTAAGACCCAATGGGGAGGGATCATCCATTGGAATTGGACTTTGAATTAGAATGTCTCCTAATTGGGTAGAGTCAGTGGAGGAGCAATGTTCAACTGCATCAGATCTGTGTACCAAGGATGTCTTGGCCAATACAGAGCTACAAGGATCTTTATTCCTGGATGATGAGCAATGCGAAGAACAGTTCTGCTTATCACTGGCCATGGAGGAAAAACATATAAGTTTATTGTAGAAGAGCATCCAGATCCTCTGAATTGGGGTCCTTCCAACGACTGAAGAATCTGTGGACTTGAGCATTTCTCCTGGATCTAGCTCTAGGATCTCAACGTGACGTGACATTGACATAAGAACATGCTGTCATGTTGTCTGAGAAAATCCTCAATGGCTTCCCTTGAAGATAATGAGCAAAAGAAAACAAGGCTTTTCAATTAGCTCTGTGCTCTAGACAGCTGATGGACAAATCTTTGATCAGAGATCATCGGCCTTGGGTTGACTGAAGGAGACAATGAGCAACCCAGCCCGATAAGCTGGCATCTGTTGTGACTACAAACCAAATCCTGAGAAAGGCTGCGTTGAATATTTAAAAGATGAATCCACCAGTTGAGGCTGCGTATGGCTTGGAGGGTCCAAGAGAGATGAAGATTGTAAATCCTGAAATGATGGAAATCGACAGCTGAGAAGAAACCGTTAAAGTGGTCTCATAAGGAATACAATTGTCCAAGGTAGAGCCCATTGTGCCCAGTACCTGAACATGACCCTAGAGACGTAGAAGGGAAATAGATTCCTAACTTGGGTGTGAATCTTGTGCTGATGAGCAACAGGAAGAAATGTTTTCCCTAAGTCTGTGTTAAATATCATTCCCAGATACTCCAAGTTTTGTGATGGAGACAACTGGTTCTTGGTGAAATTGATTACCCATCCTAAGGATTGAAGAAGAGCATCTACCTTGAATGAAACTTGTAGACTCTTGATAGGAAGAGGCTTGAATCAGCCAATCATTGAGGGATAGATAAACTCGAATTCTGTCCTTGTGAAGGAAGAAAGATTGCTACTACTACCATGGCCATGGAAAATGTCCTTGGCGCTGAGGAAAGGCCAATTGCCATGGCCATAAATTTTTTTTTTTAATTTTTTATTTATGAATTTTCATTTTTCATTCATGCATATACATAAATTTGGAAAATAAGAAAACAATCATATGATTACAATGTTAATAAAAGAAATGATTATACAATTCTAAGTCCACAACAATTTTGTCCAAGATCAAGGAAATTAAACAAAATAAAAAAATGGAAATTAAGAAATATCAGAGGCTGAAGGCTTCTTCTTAGAACGCAGCCGATGCATAGCACAATATACAGGGACTAATTCACTCTTCCTTACTAGTAACAAACTCAAGAAGTTTCTCAAGTTCAAAGAACACATAGTTTTGAGAATTAAAGACCACAACACATCAACAGGGATATTTAAGCAGAAAAGTTTCTCCTATAGCTAACAGTCTAGATTTAAGCTGTAAAAATGCTTTTCTCCGCTTTTACGTATCCCTGGATAAGTCGGGAAAAATTTGTACCTTTGCTCCTAAGAAATCTTCATTTATATGACAGAAATATAGCTTGAACACATTATTTCGGTCCATCTCGAACGCAAATAACACTAGCATGGTGGTTCTTTCTGTAATTATCTCAAGGGAATCTTGAAGAAATTCAGTTAAATTAACCTGTGCAGGAGTTCTCCCATCTCTAATACCAGCGATATATTGTATCCTGGTAATAGGTGGAAGATTCTCCATCGGAATAAGCAATATCTCTTTCAAATATTTTTTAAACATCTCCAAAGGTGAAAATAAAGGTGACTTAGGAAAGTTCAATATTCTTAAGTGATTTCTACGAAGCTGATTTTCTAAATACTCAATTTTCCTAAATTGAATCAATTTTTCTTTGGAGAATAATGAAGAAACGTTTTTCAAAGTTTGTACCTCAGTGTTCAAGGCCTCCAGTTTAGTGTCGTGCGCTCCCAGCCTGGTTGAAAAAATTTCTTGAGTGAATCTTATCTCCATCATCTCTTTTTGTGTCGTTTTTATTGCTTGTTTCAGGGTAGCGTTTAGGCCCTGAATAGCATCCCACAAATTGTCAAGGGTCACAACAGCTGGTTTAAACATGTCTCCGAAAGCAACTGGAGGCGTCCCCTGCGTATTGACGAGAAGGGGGAAAGCTCGTTGAATCAACCCCTACTGGTCTGATGTCTCCGCTGGGGAAGAGGTAGCAACGGGGCCTCCTACACCAGCCGCCAGGGACATTCCAGCTTCGGGCCTCCTATGGCGTTGTTCCTCCGGCGTCCTCATTCTGCCCCCCGGCCTCGGAGGAGCTGCATGCGAGGGAGGACTCAAAGAGGCTCCGTCAATGCTATGTTCCGGCTCTCTTGACGGATTCATCGAAGCGTTCGCCGAAGGTCCCGGTGTCCGCAGGACCATTGCGTCCAGAGTCCCCTGGCGCATCGCGGAAGGCTCCGTCCGGCTCGAGGAGGTGAGTGCGGAGGGCTTCCCCTTTCTCTTACCCATTACGGGCCCCAGAAAGTTCCGATACGCCAAGAGGCAATGGCGTTCAGGAGCTGTAAGAACACATGTCAACCTCAGGCGCTATCTTGGGCAACCGCCATGGCCATAAATTGATAATGTTCCCTGAAGATTGCAAAGTCACAAAAATCTTCTGTGGGAAGGTTAAATGGAAATGCTTCTTTGAGATTCAGCAAAGTTAGAAACTCTCCCTGCTGGACTGAAGCTATTACAGACTGTAATGTTTCCATTCTGAAATGCTGACTCTTTGTAAAAATGGAAACAGTCCAAAATTAGGTGGAAGGAATCCCTGTTCTTTGGAACTACAAAGTAAATGGAATACCTTCCTGTTTCCCACTTGCATCTGGGGCCAGGCTCTGCTGCGCCTAAATGAAGAAGCATTTGCAAAGTGTCTCAAACTGCTTGACATTAGGCCCGACAGCCCAACACACATGATGCACTGCCCTGTTGCTGTCTGCTGGCTCCCACACTGGGAACAGTGTTTAACTAACTGCAGCCATAAGTAAAATCTGAACAACTCACCACAGTAAAGAAATAGGTGATTTCTGGTTCCCAGGCATAAAGCACTTCAGTAAAATTCCTTGGTAGAGAATATTCACCAAAGGAAGTCTCTAAAAGAAGAAACAGCAGGCTCAACCCCCCCCCCCCCCCGCCTTTTTTTTAAGAGTAAGGAGAAGCCGCAGAGGGGAGAGGTGATAGGAGGGAGGAGTGAGGGACCTTGCACTACCAGGTTTACACCCAAAAGGCTAAGAGCGAAAGCGTTTCCCTCAGAAGCCTAACTGAAGCTCCAATAAATGGCCTGGAGTCCACCACAGAAAAGGGAAGCGATGGGGGAGGGGGAACCTGGCATGACCAGGTTTGCACCCAAAAGGCTACAAGTGAAAGCCTTTGCCCCAGAAGCTCAACTGAAGATCCAAGAAATACCACGAGCCTACCACAGGAACCTGAGTCAGAGCTGCACAGTGAGGTTCTACTGCCTGCTGGAGATAAAGAGATACTGAATGAACCTAATGCACAGCAGCCTTATAAGGCAAAGTTCTAAATTACTCTCTATTTCCACCTGCTGGTAGATGGGTACAACCCACAAGTATGGACTAATCATTTTGTGATGCTAAGGAAATGTAGTATTGCCAGAGACACCACAGCCACAAGCAAAGCCACAGGCCAGAGAACCTTCAGGACTGAATATGCGGTGGCTATACAAGTGAAGAGGTACTGGCAGAGCATTCAAATTGCATACAACCTGTCCTTAGATTAATAGACTTTACTTCCAGAAACGTAGCCAAGCCTCTTTTAAACCCAGCTACGCTGTTTTTACCGCATCCTCTAGCAACAAGTTCTAGAGCATAACTATGCATTGACTTAAAATGATTTCACTTGTATTAAAAGTATTAATATGTAACTTCATGATGAGCCCCTAGTCTTTGTATTTTCTGAAAGAGTAAACAATCAATTCATGTTTACCTGTTCCACTCCACTCAGGATTTCATAGACCTCTATTATGTCCCCTCTCAGCTATCTCTGCATGAATTCTATAGTAGTCAACATTTAAACATGGCTGCTTACACCATGTCAATGGCTGGTGTAAATATCTATGTCTAAATGTTACAGTTACACAGGTAACTGTTGGTATTCTCTAACCTTAGTGCCTAAGTGCTGGATGGGCTCTGACCCACCTATGGCCTTCCAATGTCCACACCCCTCTTGCAATGGAGGAGCAGCCTATGGGTTAGTGCAGTGGATTGAAACCTGGATAATAGGGCTCAATTCCCACTGCAGCTCCTTGTGACCCTGAGCAAGTCACTTAAACCTCCATTGCCCCAAGAAGAACAACTTCTTGGGGAGTTGCAAAATTGCAAGAGCACTGGTCTTGCAATCCAGAGGTGGCCGGTTCAAACCCCACTGCTACTCTTTGTGATCTTGGGCAAGTCACTTAACCCTTCATTGCCTCAGGTACAAACTTAGATTGTGAGCCCTCCTGGGACAGAGAAATATCCAGTGTACCTGAATGTAACTCACCTTGAGCTACTACTGAAAAAGGTGTGAGCAAAAGCTAAATAATAATAAATAAATAAACTTGAGCTTGTGAGCCCACTAGGGACAAGTAAAGTACAAGCATATGATATATGTGTCACAAGTCTAAATGGTGAGCCCTTGGAAAGCCGCCGGGTCCCCAACCTGGAGGCCAGGATAGATGGAAGACAAGTCACTGCAGGAAACAAAACACATCTTGGAATCCCTATGGATTGAAATTCCATGTGTAAAGGATAGTGGTAGGAGTGTACCAGCGTCCACCTAGCCAGGATGAACAGACAGATGTAGAAATGTTATCAGAAACTAGGGAGGCTAACAAACTGGGCAACACAATTATAATGGGTGAGTTCAATTACCCCGATATTGACTGGGTAAATATAACATCAGGAAATGCTAGGGAGGTAAAATTCCTTGACGAAATCAAGGACTGCTCTATGGAGCAGCTGGTACAGGAACTGACAAGAAGAGGAAAAATACAGGAACTGACAAGAAGAGGAAAAATTCTAGACTTAGTTCTTAGTGGAGCACATGATTTGGTGCAGGAGGCGATGGTGCTGGGGCCGCTTGATAACAGTGATAATAATATCATTAGATTTGATATTGGCTTTGGAGTAAGTACACACAGGAAATCCAATAAGTTAGCATTTAACTTTCAAAAAGGAGACTATGATAAAATGAGAAGAACGGTGAAAAAAAAACTTAAGAGAAGCAGCTGTGAAGGTCAAATATTTACATCAGGCGTGGCTACTGTTCAAAAATACCATCCTGGAAACCCAGGCCAAATATATTCCGTGTATTAAAAAAGGAGAAGGAAGACCAAATGACAGCTGGCATGGTTAAAAAGTGAGGAGAAGGAAGCTATTAGAGCTAAAGAAAAAGAAAATGGAAGAAGGATCCAACTAAAAATAATAAGAAACAGCATAAGGAATGGCAAGTCAAAAGCAAAGCGCTGATAAGGAAGGCAAAGAGGGACTCTGAAAAAAAATTGCATAGGAGGCAAAAATACATAATAACATTTTTTTTTAGGTATATGAAAAGCAAGAAGCTGTCAAAAGAATCAGTTGGACCACTAGATGACCGAGGGATAAAAGGGAAGACAAAGCCATAGAGGAGAGATTAAATGAATTTTTTGGTTCGGTCTTCGCTGAGGAAGATTTGGGAGAGTGTCAGACTCATGAATCCTTATACCGAGTAGCACACCTGGAGAAATCCTGGTCCTGACTCGGCGGTCGGGCAACCCTGAAACTTCACCTGCAATGACCGCCGTTCCCCAGAGGTTGAGCACCTAGGTGCGAGCGGCCAACAGGACTTCAGAGAACAGGGGCCGAGAGGCAAAGAAGGACTGGGGTTTGGATCCGACGCGCCCAGAGGGCAAGCGGCAAGCAGCAGGCACAGAGAGTACTCAGGAACATGCTGGGTCAAAAGGCAGGCAGCAGGCACAGAGAGTAGTCAGGAACATGCTGGGTCAAAAGGCAGGCAGCAGGCAAAGAGAGCAGTCAGGAATACGCTGGGTCAAAAGGCAGGCAGCAGGCACAGAGAGCAGTCAGGAACACGCTGGGTCAAAAGGCAGGCAGCAGGCACAGAGAGTAGTCAGGAACATGCTGGGTCAAACGACAGGCAAACGGGGCCAAAATACACAGTGGAGTAAGCAAAACCTACCAGAGTAGAAGCCGAAGCATGGAGTCCAGGAAGAGCTCGGCTGATAAAGTGCTGGAGTTGACATCAGCAGGAACCAGCAGGAGAAGGAGCACAGCCACAGGATAAGAGTAGGAGAAGGAGGAAACCGGGAGACCAATAGGAGAGAAGCAAGGGGAGACAAGAGGAAAAACAAACAATGAATGTTCCCACCAGACCTCAGCCAGCACACACAGCTGACAGGGAAAGGGAAGCCAGGCAGAGAGAGAGCAAACACAGCTGCACGGAAGAAAAGCAATCAAGGAGGGGAGGAGCAAGATGGCGGCAGTACCAGCAGTTCGCGTTAGCAACTAGTCCAACGCTGCTGGAACGTTACGATTTTTCTTAGTGATTTCTTCTTGGAAAACTTACCTCAAACCTTTTGGAAATGCCACATACTAAGAGAAAAGGGACCGTTAGGGCGCGTGCCCAGCCGTCCATAACTTCAACGCCCGACCAGCAGATGATTGAACGGTTTCTCACGCGACAGCCCACTATGCAAGTTTCGGGAGGTCCCGCTGATCTATCGGCGTTAGGAGACGCCGATAGCCTGGGAATTGACACGTTGTTGTCTCCCCCGATACTCTTCCCGCCTTTGCAGCCAGCAGTACTCGATTTCGAGGGTGGAATGCTGACCCCGGAAGTCGGGGAAACAGATCCACCACTGGGCCGACAAATCGTGGTTTCTGCTGGAGCTCCCCAGACAACGGAGTTGAAGGGCACTGTAGCCCAGCAAGAGAGGCCTATGATATCTCAAGCCCCAACTGCGAAGGTGACACTGGAGGCGATATGGGAAGCGCTCCAGCGTTTGGACAACACTGTGAAAACTTCATCAGGCAAGATTGATACACTTTCAGAAAACGTTCAGAACTTAAATGTTGCATTTACTACCATGTGTACTGAGACAAATGAAAAAATTAATCTTCTAAACGATGATTCTAGGAAAATGAAAGAAATAACTACAAAATTGATTCAGGATAATCTTCAGATTCATAATAGACTTGAATATTTTGAAAATTACAATCGAAGATTAAATCTTCAATTGTTAAATTTTCCTCGTACTTCAGTATATTCTCCTCTGGATGTATTTAAAAGGTACTTGACGGAAAATTTAAAATTTACCTCTGACAATATTCCGCCATTGAATAAAGTCTATTATCTACCTGTTAAAAAAGTGGAGATTTACCGCTTGCTCAACAACCTCAAAGAGATATGAATGTTTCAGAACTTTTAGAAACTTCTTTATCTTCAACAATGGATAGACAAACACTTCTGGTCTCATTCGTATTTCAACAAGATTTGGACTTGGTTAGAAAATTGGCTTTGAGAAACCTACAAATCCCTTTCTATGGAGAGAAAATCTGGGTATTCCCAGATGTTGATCCACACAGACCAGAAGAAAGGACTTTTTAGCATTAAGATCAGCTACCTTGGCGCTGGGAGCCACATTTAACTTAAACTATCCATGCAAATGCAACATAAAATATTTGGATGTTAAATATGTTTTCCTTAATCCTGTCCACTTGAAACAATTTATAGATCAGAAGAAATTGTCATGATGTAGATTGTATCCTAACAGTGCTGTTTCTAGGACGAGAATATATTAATAATACAGTGGATAATCTGCTAAGTCTTTCTTTAATGTTTTCTTATTTTTCTCTCTCCTGAGTTTATATTGGCTCCTGCCTCTTCTAAACGGTGGACTAAATAAGATATATTATTTTTGCTTTATGTTTAAGTTTATGAAGTAACTTTTCTTCTTTTTTTATATCTGGATTTCCTATTCAAGTATGAAAATGGCTTGTAAATTTATTTAAAACGATAAATAAAGAAATAAAAAAAAAAAAAGAAAAGCAATCAAGGAAAGGAGCCTGCAACCACCGTCTCTCTGAACAAACCCAGAGAAGAACTACACACACAGAGCTCAGGGCTATGCCAGTCAAATGTGCGTGTCGATGCGACCCTGCGCAGCCCGAGGACACCACTTGCGTTGAGGTAAGGATATGACAGTGAGATAGCAGTGCCAGAAATGGTATTCAAAGCTGACGATCAGAGAAACTGAATGAAATCTCTATAAACCAGGAAGACGTAATGGCGCAATTCGACGAATTGAAGAGTAGCAAATCTCCTGGACCAGATGGTATTTATCCCAGAGTACAGGCAGTATTGAAAAATGAACTTGCAGAACTATTGTTAGTAATATGTAATTTATCTTTAAAATCAAGCATGGTACCAGAAGATTGGAGGGTGGGAAATTATAGACCGGCGAGCCTGGTGTCTGTGCTAGGCAAAATGGTAGAGACTATTATAAGGAACAAAATTACAGAGCATATTCAAAAGCATGGATTAATGAAACAAAGCCAACATGGATTCAGTGAAGGGAAATCTTGCCTCACCTATTACATTTCTTTGAAGGGGTGAACAAACATGTGGCTAAAGGTGAGCCAGTTGATATTGTGTATCTGGATTTTCAAAAGGCGTTTGAGAAAGTACCTCATGAAAGACTCCAGAGGAAATTATTTATTTATTTATTACATTTGTATCCCACATTTTCCCACATAGCAGTAGGCTCAATGTGGCTTACAGGTTCCGGAAAGGGGAGTACCAACTCCAGGATATATACAGAGTGGAAAATAGAGTAACAGTAGGTGCAAGGAAGCTGATAAGTTTCCGGAAAAGAGAATACAACTCTGGGACGAATATATAGTAGCAAATAGAGAGAAGTAATCCCAATGAGGCTGATAAGTCTCCGGGGATGGGACTACAGCTTCTAGAGTAGGATAAGGGTAGAATTATAGAGTCATGGGATAGGACGTAGTGTTCTATTGTGGATTAAAAACTGGTTAAAAGATAGAATAGGGTTAAATGGTCAGTTTGCTCAATGGAGAAGGGTAGATAGTGGGGTTTCTCAGGGGTCTGTGCTGGGACTGCTGCTTTTTAACACATTTATAAATGATCTAGAAATGGGAGTAACTAGTGAGGTAATTACATTTACTGACAACTCAAAGTTATTCAAAGTTGTTAAATCGCAGGAGGATTGGGAAAAATTACAAGAGGAGCTTATGAGACTGGAGACTGGGCGTCCAAATGGCAGTTGATGTTTAATGTGAGCAAGTGCAAAGTGATGCATGTGGGAAAGAGGAACCCAAACTATAGCTATGTACTGCAAGGTTCCACATTAACAGTCACCAACCAGGAAAGGGATCTAGGTGTTATTGTTGATGGTACGTTGAATCCCTCTGCTTAATGTGTGGCGGTGGCTAAGAAAGCAAATAGAATGTTAGGTATTATTAGGGAAGGAATGGAAAGCAAAAATGAGGATGTTATAATGCCTTTGTATCGCTCCATGGTGTGACCGCACCTCGAATATTGTCTGCAATTCTGGTTACCGCATTTCAAGAAAGATATAGTGGAATTAGAAAAGGTACAGAGAAGGGCGACAAAAATGATAAAGGGGATGGAAAGACTTCCCTATCAGGAAAGGTTATAGCAGCTAGTGTTCTTCAGCTTGGAGAAAAGATGGCTGAGGGGAGATATGATAGATGTCTATAAAGTAATGAGTGGAGTGGAACAGATAGACGTGAATCGCTTGTTTACTCTTTCCAAAAATACTAGGACTAGGGGTCACGCAATCAAGCTACAAAGTAGCAAATTTAAAACAAATCAGAGAAAATATTTATTCACTCAATGTGTAATTAAACTCTGGAATTCTTTGCCAGAGAATGTAGTAAAAGCAGTTAGCTTAGCAGGGTTTAAAAAAGGTTTGGATAGCTTCCTAAAAGAAAAGCTCAAAAGCCATTATTATAATGGACTTGGAGAAAATCCACTGCTTATTTCTAGGATAAGCAGCATAAAATGTATTGTACTGTTTCAGGATCTTGCCAAATATTGTAAACTGGAGTGGCCACTGTTGGAAACAGGATGCTGGGTTTGATAGACCTTTGGTCTGTCTCAGTATGGCAATACTTATGTTCTTATGAGTAGGGCAGCCAAGATGATGGCCTAGGAAGAGCCCTTCAGTGCAGACCCAGCAGAATTAGGACAGGGACCCAGAAATGCTTGACAGGTACTAAAGACAGCCAGAGACAAGCCAAACTGGAGGCAGGAAATGGGGGCTAGGCAAACTCGGCTGGAACTGGAGACGAGGTAGACTTGGAGAGAAGGCGGGCTTGGCAGGAACTGAATGAAGGAACTGGAGACAAGGCGGACTTGGCAGGAACTGAATGAAGGAATTGGAGACAAGGCAGACTTAGCAGGAACTGGAGGCCAACCGAGGCAGCACAAGCAGTGCTGCAAATGCAGCATGGGGAAGTTTAACAGTGCGTTAAGTAGGCCCTGGCAGATGATCTGGCTGGTTCTGGATTGGCCCTGTGCTGCTGGCCCTTTAAATGATGAGCCACGGCATGCACTTGCACCTAAGGAGGAGGAGGACTGCAGAAGCAGTAAGACAGCCAGCATGCTGGAGGACCCTCATGGCAAGCCCACTGCCCCTCAGCCAAAGCAGAAGGTGCAGGGGGAGCCAGGGCATCAATTCTGGTGTCCCCGGACGTCCAGAGGTAAGTCGGAGCCAGGGTGGGATTCCTAATGCTGTACCCCCCCCCCTCAAATGCCTCCCCCTCTCAGTCTGTGTTTGGGTTTGTGGGGAAACAGGTGATGAAATCTTTATATCAGTAAAGGAGTGTGAATCTGACCCGCTGGTTCCCAGGAGTTCTCTTTGGGTCCACACCCTTTCCAGGAAATCAGATACTACAACCTGCTCCACACCCTCCTAGAATCCAGGACCACTTGAACATACTCAGTGTCTGGATCTACAGCCACGGGAGTCGGCATAGGTGGAGTTTGTCCCTTCTGTCTTAGGATCAATGACTTGAGGAGGCTGGTACAGTGGGCATGAGGGACACCGGCAGGCGTATCCTCAGGTGACACACGAATACGATCTTGCAGGGCAAGGGCCACGGTGGAGGCACATACATGGTTGTTATGACAGAACTCAGTCCAAGGCAGTAGTTGTGAGCAGTCATTTTGCTGAGAGGATATATAGCTTTGTAAGAAGACTTCAGAATCTAGCTGACCCTCTCGGTCAGGCTGTTGGTCTGGGGGTGATACCCAGAAGAGTAATTCAGCTTAATCCGTAGTATTCTACATAGCTTCCACCAAAATCTTGATGTAAACTGCACTCCACTGTCGGACACGATGGACTCAGGGAGACCATGTGGTCGAAAGACTTCCTTAAAGAAGTAGCAGGCCAAAGAATGTGCTGAGGGAAGCCAGGTATGAAATGAAGTGGTCCATTAAAAATCCAGTCCACCATGACTCATATGGTTGTAAATCCGGCAGAGTCTGGGAGGTCCGTGATGAAATCCATGGGTATATGAGACCACGGAATATCTTGGTAGCAGCAGCGTTTGGAGGATATCCTAGGGATGACAGTGAGGCGATTTGTGGCAGGCACATATAGGACATGAAGTTGTGGCCACCAGTAGGTTTGGGAGATGAGCTCTAGTGTCCTCTGTACCCCAGGATGACTGGCGATCTTGGACTCGTGTCCCCATTTCAGTACCTTGTCCCAGAGTCACTTGGACACCACAGTCTTGCCTGGCGGGACTGGCGTGGCCACAGCTGCTTGGATCTTGGCAGGATCCAAGATAGTTCAAAGGTTGGGGTCCTACTTGGCCTCTTCCATGGATCGGGAGAGGTCACCAGCCCGTATATTTCCTTCAGCGGGATGAAAGACCACCTTAAAATTGAAGCAAAGAAAAACAAAGATCAACGGGCTTGACAGGGTTTGAGTTTATGGGCCTCCAGTAGGTACAGTAAGTTTTTATGATCTGTAATTACAATAAATAGGTGCTTAGCCCAGTCCAGAAGGTGACGCCACTCCTTGAGTGCTAACTTGGTGGCCAAAAGCTCCCGATCACTGATGGCATAATTCTTCGCTTTTTTAGAGAAGTAGGCACAAGGTAGCAATTTGCCAGTCATGCTGGGTTGAGAGAGGATAGTGCCCACCCCAATGGAAGATGCATTGACTTACACAAAGAAAGGCTTCTCCGAGTCTAGGTGACAGAGGATTAGCGCTCTCCTGAAGGCCAGTTTTAGATGATCAAAAGTCGCTATAGCTTCCTCGGGCTAATCCAAGGCGTTAGCCCCTTTCTAGGTTAGGGCAGTCAGAGGCATGGCAATGGAAGAAAAGTTCTGGATGAACTGATGGTAATAGCTAGTGAAGCCCAAGAACCGTTGCACTGCACGCTATCCTTGAGGGTTAGGCCAGTCCAGGATGGCAGAGAGCTTCAACCAGGTCCATCTTCAGTCCTTAGTCTGAAATGATATATGCCACAAAAGATAACTTGCTGCACTCGAAGATACACTTCTCCAGCTTAGCAAAGTTGATTCTCTAATAAACGTTGCTGTTTGACTTGCTCCTGATGTTGAGCCAGTGTCTTAGAGAATATGAGGATACCATCTAGGTAGACCAGGACGCACTCTAGTAGTACATAAGTATTGCCATACTGGGACAGACCAAAGGTCCATCAAGCCCTGCATCCTGTTTCCAACAGTGGCCAATCCAGGTCACAAATACCTGCCAAGATCCCAAAAAAGTACAAAACATTTTATACTGCTTATCCCAGAAATAGTGGATTTTCCCCAAGTCCAATTTAATAATGGTCTATGGACTTTTCCTTTAGGAAGCCGTCCAAACCTTTTTAAAACTCTGCTAAGCTAACCGCTTTTACCACATTCTCTGGCAACGAATTCCAGAGTTTAATTACACGTTGAGTCACGGAAGATGTCCAACAAAATTTTGGAAAACCGTTGGGGCATTAGAGAGGCCAAATTGCATCACAAGATACTCATAGTGACCATCCTGAGTGTTGAACACAGTCTTCCATTTGTCACCCTCAAAGATACGAATCAGGTTGTATGCACTTCTGAGGTACAGTTTAGTAAAGACATGTGCTCCCTGTAAGCAAAGAACTCTGTGATCATGGGAAACGGTTGCTTGTTCTTGAACGTGATGGTGTTCAATCCATGGTAGTCAATACAAGGATGCAAGGAACCATTCTTTTTCCCCACAAAGAAGAACCCTGCCCCAGCAGGGGAAGTGGAGGGATGAATGAAACCCCTCTGATGATTGTCCGCAATGTAGACCGACATGGCTTGGGTTTCAGGGACGGACAGTGGGTGAACCCTCCCTTTCAGGGCATCTTTCCAGGCAGGAGGTCAATGGGACAATCATATTCCTGATGAGGGGGCATAGTCTCAGCTCACGTTTTTAGAGAAAACATTGGCGTACACCCTGTAGGTCTGAGGTAGTCCGGCTAGCAGCAGTGTTCCACAAATGGCGATAGCTATGGCTGGAGGTATCACTGAGTCGAGGCAGTGATGTTGGCAGGAGATGCTTCAAGCGGAGAGCTTTCTTGTTCCAATCAATCCCTGGATTATGTTTTTGATGTCAAGGGAGTCCTACAATAAGGGGAATAACCGCAATCTGGAGGACATAGAAGGAAATAGCTTCCCTATGAAGGACTCAGATTCTCAGGTGTAGAGGTACCGTTCTGTCCTAAATGTGCCCCTTTATGTTCCCATATACTGAGGAGACTGGTATAAGCTTAAGAAGTTCCCAAGTTGGAATACTGTAGTGTAGGACTAGCGCTTCATTAATGAGGTTCCCTCTGGCTCCAGAATCGATGAAGGTCACAGTGGTGGGCGACGAAGGTCACAGTGGTGGGCGACACCTGGTTCTGTTGTAGAATAGCATGGACCAGAAACTGCGTATGGGGAATCTTTGCATTAAGGCGTAACTCTGTGTTCCCGGCCAGGGCCAGGCCTGAAAGTTTCCCTTTTTGTGGGGGGCATCTGAGAGCAAAGTGGCCCTTCTCCCCACAATACAGACACAGCCCCTGGGACTGGCATGGCATTGCTGTTTTTCCTGGTCAGAAAGGAAAGATCAGTCCACCTACATGAGTTCTCTGGCATCGGCAAATGTTGGAGTCTTAGATGATGTGTGTGGGGCCTGAAGGAAACTGGGTGTAAGATGAGCACTTTTGTGGATGGACTGCCTCTCCTGAGTTTGTTCCCGAAATCAGATGTCCATGATTCACAGAAGAATAAGGTTATCCAACACTGCGGGAAGATCTCAACCATCCAACTCATCTTTGATCTACGGCAACAAGCATTGCCAAAACACAGCACCAGACTCTCATTATTTCATTCCAACTCTGCGGTTAAAGTCCGGAACTGAATGGCTTAGGCACCCAGAGTTTGCCACCTTTGTTGCAGGTTAAGCAGTTCAGAGGCTGCTGAAGAGGTCTTCCCTGGTTCCGCAAAGATTCTTCAGAAGTGTCCCAGGAATTCATTCTGGTTGTTAAGTACGGGATCGTTTCACTCCCAGATAGGGGAAGTCCAGGCAAGGGCCCTGTCAGAAACTAAGTCCCGTGCCTGGAGTTCAAAGATTATTTGGCACTGGTTGAGGAAACCCCTGCAGGTCTTCGGGTTCGCATTGTACCGGGAGGGAGGTGCCAAACGAACCACCAATATGGCTGGTGTAACAACTGGAGCCGATCCACAGCAAGGAATTTGTAGCCTGAGGTGCCGCAGGATTTTGCAGATGGTCCATCCGAACAGTCAAATCCTGGACTCCCCTGGATACCTGTTGGAGCTGCACAGCCAACTAATGAAGCTGGTGACGGTCGAGCTCATAAGAATATAAGTACATAAGAGTAGCCATACTGGGTCAGACCAATGATCCATCTAGCCCAGTATCCTGTTTTACAAAGAGTGGCCAAGCTAGGTCACAAGTACCTGGCAGAGACCTTTGCAGTCTGTCACAAGTCTAGATGGTGAGCCCTTGGAAAACCGCTGGGTCCCCAACCCGGAGGCCAGGAGGTCCAGACAGACAAGTCAATCTGGAGTAGGGTAGACAAGCTGATGGTCCAGGAAGAGCACTTGGGAAGGCCAACCAGAACTGGGATTGGGGAAGTCCCAGAAATGCTTGACAGGAACTGAAGACAGGTAATGGAGACAAGGTGGACTTGGTGGGATCTGGAGGCAGGAACTGGAGATGAGGCAGACTAGGTAGACCTGGAGACAAGTAGGCTTATTTTCGAAAGAGAAGGGCGCCCATCTTTCGACACAAATTGGGAGATGGGCGTCCTTCTCTCAGGGTCGCCCAAATCGGCATAATCGAAAGCCGATTTTGGGCGTCCTCAAATGCTTTCTGTCATGGGGATGACCAAAGTTCCCGGGGGCATGTCGGAAGCATAGCGAAGGCGGGACTGGGGTGTGTTAACACATGGGCGTCCTCAGCCAATAATGGAAAAAAGAAGGGCGTCCCTGACGAGCACTTGGACGACTTTGGTCCATTTTTTCTTGCGACCAAGCCTCAAAAAGGTGCCCGAACTGACCAGATGACCACCGGAGGGAATCAGAGATGACCTCCAATGGTCACTAACCCCCTCCCACCCTAAAAAAAACTTTAAAAATATTTTTTGCCAGCCTCAAATGTCATACCCAGCTCCCTGACAGCAGTATGCAGGTCCCTGGAGCAGTTTTAGTGGGTGCAGTGCACTTCAGGCAGGCGGACCCAGGCCCATTCCCCTACCTGTTACACTTGTGGTGGTAAATGTGAGCCCTCCAAAATCCACCAGAAACCCACTGTACCCACATGTAGGTGCCCCCCCTTCACCCCTTAGGGCTATGGTAGTGTTGTACAGTTGTGGGGTGTGGGTTTTGGGGGGCTCAGCACCCAAGGTAAGGGAGCTATGAACCTGGCAGCAATTTTTGAAGTCTACTGCAGTGCCCCCTAGGGTGCCCGGTTGGTGTCCTGGTATATTAGGGGGACCAGTGCACTACGAATGCTGGCTCCTACCACGACAAAATGGCTTGCATTTGGTCGTTTCTGAGATGGGCCTCCTCGGTTTACATTATCACCTAAAACTGGGGACGACCATCTCTAAGGTCGACCTAAATGCTGAGATTTGGGTGTCCCCGACCGTATAATCGAAACGAAAGATGGACATCCATCTTGTTTCGATAATACGGGTTTCCCCACCCTTTCGCGGGGACATCCTAAGAGGACGCCCTCAGGAAAACATGGGTGCCCCGTTCGATTATGCCCCTCAAGGTGGACCTAGGCAGACCTGAAGGCAGGAACTGGAGACGAGGCAGAATAGGCAGGAACTACAGACAAGGCGGACTTGGTATGAACTGGAGGCAGGAACTGGAGATCAGATGGACTAGGGAGGACCTGGAGACAAGGTGGACTAGGCAGAATCAGGAGGCAGAAACTGGAGCCAAGGCGAACTTGGCAGGATTTGGAGGCAGGAACTGGAGACGAGGTGGACTAGGCAGACCTGGAGACAAGGTGGACCTAGGCAGACCTGGAGGCAGAAACTGGAGACAAGGCGGACTTGGTATGAACTGGAGGCAGGAACTGGAGATGAGGTGGACTAGGCAGGACCTGGAGGCAGAAACTGGAGCCAATGTGAACTTGGGAGGACCTGGAGGCAGGAACTGGAGACAAGGTGGTCTTGGAACTGAAGATAGGAACTGGACACAAGACAGACTTAGCAGAAACTAGAGACAAGGTGGACTTGGCAGGGAACTGAAGGTAAGAACTGGAGACAAGGCAGACCTGACAGGAACTGGAGACGTTAAATGACAGGCCACGGCGCACACTCGCTCCTAAGGAGGGGAAGGACAGCAGAAACAAGAAGACAGCCCTCATGCTGGAGGACTCTCATGGCAAGACCTCCACCCTGCGACCAGAGCAGAAGGCACAGGGAGAGCCAGGGCACCAATCCCGTTGGAGCCAGAGCAGGAGTCCTAATGGCAGTCACAACTATTTCATGACAATATGTAAGCTGCTTTGACTGTACCACAGAAAGGCGGTATATCAAATCCCATTACCATTTACAACAGAATTTGCACGCTAAGGTTAGAGGATACCAACTGAGTGCAGCTATGTGCATAGCTACAAATTGTTACTAATTAACTCCAATCAATAATTGGTTGTTAGTGCCAATTAGCAGCTAATTTGTCAATTTTGTTACTCACACAACCATAGGTATTTGGGTGTTGTGTAAAATTGTGCATGCAGGATCATAGAATAAAGGGGTTAATCCTTTCCTCATATGAGAGTTCCATCCCCTAAATCATTTTGGTCACCCTTCTTTATACAAATTCCACTACATCTTTGAGATCTTCCTTGTTGAGTATCCATGAAGACACCTATTCCTTTTTTTTAAAAATTTTTTATTTATAACCATTTAAATTTTTATAAGCGATAAAACAACTTGCCAGAAATACAGAGAAAGTAATATATAGGAATTATTTCAGTCAGGTAATTCTATTCTCTTCCTTAGACCACTAAATAGGGAGAGTGAAAGAAGACAAGGAGATCAATTAAATAGTAAGAAAAAAAGTGGTATTAACCTGATTATCCCCAGATATTACTCGTCTAATTCATTATTCCACATTGATCATCTGGTTTGCTTCAAAGCCAATACGGTGTGTAGTCAAATCATTTCATTGAAAACATACTTATTGTCCAATATTAGTTAGAAATAATACATCTGATTACATTCTCTCTCTTTTAAAAAACAGAAGATATTTAACAATACATATACTTAAGTCTCTAATTCAAATCCCACTGATTAAAGTAATCCCAGTTTTCACAGGCTTTACTCCTTTTAAAGTAATAATTGAGGAAATATTTCACCTATTTCTTTTTAATTAGCATTTCTCTCATAAACAAGAAGAAAACATGGAAACCAAACACCTCATTATAGAGGTACCCTGGAAAACATTATCATAACCAGTAACATCTATATTAATAAATCCCACCTTGAACGTTCTGAAGCTCACTTCAAGGCAGAGAAGCTCACTCCAAGGCAGAGAAGCACAAAAATCCTGTAGTCTTCATAGGCTAGGACCAGGCACCCTCACTCATAGACCCGCCCTCAGCCACGCCCCATCTAATATAATAAAACGCACCCTCAAC
This sequence comes from Microcaecilia unicolor, assembly GCF_901765095.1. Classification (NCBI taxonomy): domain Eukaryota; kingdom Metazoa; phylum Chordata; class Amphibia; order Gymnophiona; family Siphonopidae; genus Microcaecilia; species Microcaecilia unicolor. The sequence continues at coordinate 80,524,124 of NC_044038.1, read as the reverse complement.
GTTCTGAGGACAACGTTCTGAAGTCACTCAGACTCCCAGAACGGTTCGTAAGTTCGTGGTGGTGAAGCCACTGACCAAGACTCGCTGCCCCGCCCTCGCGTCAAACATAATGACGTCGAGGGCGGAAAACCGAAAGAAAAACGAAAGAAGGGACCGCATTCAGGCAGGGGGAGGAGTAGGGAAACATGCGGAGCGTGTTTCCCTACTCCTCCCCCTGCCTAGGAAACGCTGGGAAACAACCTCGCAAACCACCCGAAAGCTAAGGAGTTAAAATGAAGCCTCGCACACAGAATGACCGAGGAACAACACCCCCCCCCCCCCCACCGCAACAACCAACAAAGCACATCAAAAGAAAAGAAGCCCAGCCAACAAAATGATGGAGGTGCAACAACCACCCCGAGCCGCCCCCCACCGTCGCGTAGCTTTGCTGGCGGGGGACACGAAACCCCGCCAGCACAAGTCCTGTCTTCAGACTCTGGCGTGAACTTCAGCATTTACTAGCCTATGCAGGCAGGGCTTCTGTACGTCTGACGTCATGCACGTGCAGGACGTCCGACGCACAGAACCCTGCCCAGCAAAGGCTAGCCTAGCAATGCCGAAGAACAAGCGGAGCAGTGTTGCCAGGTGGGCGGTTTTACCGCCCAATTGGGTGGTTTTCCGCGCCCCGCCGCGGGAAATTTTTGCCCGCGGCGGGTTGCGGTTTTTTGGGCGGTTTTTTAGGCTTCCGGGCGGCTTTTTGGGCGGCTTTTTGATTTTTTTCGGCCGCGGGGGGCGGGGTTAGTGACGTTTTTGGGCGGGGTTAGTGACGTGGGAGGCGGGGCCGATGACGTGGGAGGCGGGGCCGATGACGTGGGAGGCGGGGCCGATGACGGGGAGGCGGGGCTGATGACGGGGAGGCGGGCCCGATGACGTGGGAGGCGGGGCTGATGACGGGGAGGCGGGCCCGATGACGTGGGAGGCGGGGCCGGTGACGGCGGGGGCGGGGCCGGTGACGCGGGGGTGTCAGGGGCGGGGTTTGTGTTTGGGCGGGTTTTGGGCTGGTTTCTGGCCCGGATTGGGCTGGAAAAAAAATTTCTACCTGGCAACCCTGAAGCGGAGTCAGCAGACAACAAAGGACTTCTGCTGGCGGGATTTTTGGTCCCCCGCCAGCAAAACAACGTAACGAACGGTGTGTGGGATGGCGGCGGGGGTGGGGGCATCGCGGTGTGTGGGATGGCAGCGGGGGGGGGGGGGGGACATCACATGGAGGAGGCAATGACGGCAATAAACGAAAAAAAAAAAACCGGCAATCTGGCAGCACTACCTTCCCTCATCTTCAAAACAACGCTTCCAAAACCCCCTGCCCCCCCCTCCACACTCACTCACTCATCTGGCAGCGGTTCCTGAACCCCCCCAACCAAACACACACACTTACTCACTCTCATTTGGCCACACTTCCTAACCCCCCCCCCCCCAACACACACATACACACACTCACTCTCTCATCTGGCAGCGCTTCCTGAAAACCCTGCCCCCACACACACAAACTCACTCACTCACTCATCTGGCAAACCCCTCTCCTCCCCACCACACACACATTCACTCTCTCATCCGGCAGCGCTTCCTGAAACCCCTGCCCCCCACACACACTCACTCATCTGGCACCGGTTCCTGAACCCCCCCCCCCCCCCACACACACACACACACACTTACTTACTCACTCTTATTTGGCCACACTTCCTGAACCACCCCACCACCACACACACACACACACACACACACACTCTCCCTCTCATCTGGCAGCGCTTCCTGAACCCCCCCCCTACACACACAAACTCACTCTCATCTGCAAACGCTTGATAAACCGCCCCCTCCCCACACACACACTCACTCATCTGGCAGCGCTTCCAGACCCCCCACACACCCCTCTTCTTCAAAGCTGAACCACCCAACACAACCAACACACCCCTCCAACATACACACTCTCTCACTCAAAATCTCACCTGCCATCGCTTCCTGAACCCCCCCCCCCCCCACACACACTCACTCTGTCTCATCTGGCAGCGCTTCCTGAAACCCCTGCCACCCCACACACACAGTCACTCACTAATCTGGCAGCCATTCCTGACCCCCCCCCCCCACACACACTTACTCACTCTCATTTGGCCCCGCTTCCTGAACCCCCCCCCCCCCCACACACACACACACAAACACTCACTCTCTCATCTGCCAGTGCTTCCTGAACCCATGCCACAAACACTCACTCTCATCTGGCAATGCTTGAAAAACCGCCCCCCACACACACACACTCACTCACTCATCTGGCAGCGCTTCCTGAACCACCCACACCCCTCTTCTTCCAAGCTGAACCCCCCAACACCCCCCCCCCACACACACACACACTCACTCACTCTCATCTGGCAGCGCTTCCAGAAACCCCATACACACACACGCACTCACTCTCTCATCTGGCAGCGCTTCCTGAACCCCCCCTACCCCCCCCCCCCCACACACACTCACTCTCTCTCTCTCATCTGGCAGCGCTTCCTGAAACACCATACAAACACACTCACTCTCTCTCTCATCTGGCAGCGCTTCCTGAACCCCCTGCCCCCCCCCCACACTCACAATGTCATCTGGCATTGCTTCCTGAACCCCCCCCACCCACACACACACACTCACTCTCTCACTCTCATCTGCCAGCGCTTCCTGAACACCCCACACCCCTCTTCTTCCAAGCTGAACCCCTCCAACACATCCCCCCCCCCCCACACACTCTCTCTCCCCCTCCTCCAGCACACCAATTGCTTAGGTGCAGTGGCGGCAATCTGAGACACCAGAGAGAGAGGGGGGGCCTGACACCATAGAGAGAGAGGGAGGGAGGTATCTCTGTCACACACACACTCTCTCTCTCACACACACTTTCTCTCTCACAGACAATGTCGTTCTGTCTTTCACTCTCACACACTCTATGTCTCACAGTGTATCACATTCACTCTCTATGTGTCACACAGTCACTTACACACTCGCTTGGTCTCATACACTCAGTCTCACAGAGAATCAGTGTCTCACACACACTCTCTCGCACACACTGTACCTGTGTGAAACACACTCTCTATCACACTGTGTCTCACATACGCAATTGCACACACTCACATTCTCACACACACACTCTCTCACAGACACACTCACACCCAGACTCACTCTCTCTCACACACACACACACACACACACACTCGCACTTTCACTCTCTCTCTCACACACAGTCACTCTCACATACACTCTCCAAAACATACACACTATGAGGAAAAACTTGCTAGCGCCCGTTTCATTTGTGTCAGAAACGGGCCTTTTTTACTAGTCTGTACATAAAACGCTACCTCAACATTCTGAGGACAACCTGCTGAAGCCATCTGCAAAATCCATAAACAGTTCGTAAGTTCATGGTGGTGAAGCCATCCAACTCACCATGTCTCTCTGCCCCGCCCTCGAGGGCGGAACACAGAGAGTAAAGGGATCCATAAAGGCACCCCTACCAACTGGCAACCCCCTCCAACAAACAACGACCCAGGCAGGGGGAATATTTCCGTACTCCTCCCCCTGCCTAGGAATCGCTACAGACTGCTGGCAAACTCCCCAACCACACGACCACAAAAGCCACCCGCAACCCCCCCCCCCCCCGACACACACAAACACACACACACACACACACACAACACACACACACAAACACACATACACACACACATAAACACACACAAACGCAAACACACACACAGAGAAACACAAACACACACACACAAACACACACATAAACACGCACACAAACACACATGCAAACACACACATATAAACACACACACAAACACACATACACGCAAACACACAGACACACACATAAACACACACACAACTACTACTATTTAGCATTTCTATAGCGCTACAAGGCGTACGCAGCGCTGCACAAACATAGAAGAAAGACAGTCCCTGCTCAAAGAACACACAAAAGCCACCCGCAACCCCCCCCCACACAAACACACACAAACACACAGAAACACAGACACACACACAAACGCACACACAAACACAAACGCACACACAAACACAAACACATACACACACAAATGCACACACAAACACATACACACACACACAAACACATACACACACATAAACACACACACAAATGCAAACGCACACACACACACACAAACACACACACACAAATGCACACACACAAACACACACACACACACAGAAACAAACACACACACACAAACACACAAACACAAATGCACACACACAAACACACACACACACACAGAAACAAACACACACACACAAACACACAAACACAAATGCACACACACAAACACACACACACACACACACAGAAACAAACACACACACACAAATGCACACAAACACAAATGCACACACACAAACACACACACACACACAGAAACACACACACAAATGCACACAAACACACACAAAAACACACACACACACACAAAAAAACACACACAAACACACACACAAACAAACAAACACACACACAGAAACACAAACACACACACAAACACACAAACACACACACACATACAAACACACACAAACACATACAAACACACACACAAACAGCCTCGACAGTGCACCTCTAAGTGCCCCCCCGCCGCATCGCCACAATAACCCGTGCAACGGGGCATCAGAAAGCCCCTACCTCCCTTCCCTCCTCGCCGCATCACCCAACCCCTCCCCCGCCGCTTCACCAAGCCCCTCCCCCCCCACATCGACCGCCTCGCCACCCGCGACCGCTAATACAAACTCTGTCCGGTGGCTCCTGCTGCTTCTATTCAGCAGCAGCAGCCCGTACATAAAGAAAACAAACCAAAAATCAACCTCCTAAAACGCACCTCCGTGGAGAACCATCTCACATTGGCTGACGTCTCTGCAGCCGCACCTCCTCACCCCTCAACGTCAGTGCCCCTGCCGGAAGACCCTGGAGAAACGCCGAGACGTCAGAGGGGAGAGGAGGAGCGCATGCTGAGACTTCTGCCAATGTGAGATGCTTCTCAATGGAGGTGCGTTTTAGGAGGATTTTTGTTTTGGTTTTCTTTATGTACGGGCTGCTGCTGCTGAATAGCAGAAGCAGCAGCCGCCGGACACAGTTTGTATTAGCAGTTGCGGGTGGCGAGGGGGTTGATGGGGGGAGGGGCTTGGTGATGTGCCACGGTGGGGGGGGGGGTCGGGTGATGCGCGAAGGGGGGGACAAGGGGCTTTCTTTGGGTGCTGCGCCGGCTGGGGGGGGGAAGGGGGGGTCTCGCTGGACATGAGTGGCTGGAAGGAAGCAGGGGGAGGGGAGAGTCGGGTCGCTGCACATGGGTGGGTGCAGGGAACAGGGAGATAGGGATGGGGCTCCACACACCACATGGGTGCCTGCAAGGGGGACAGGGGATACAGGACGGACACTGCAGGGCACGCAGGGGGACAGAAGGGTTGGTGGTCATCAGGGGGCACAGGTGGGTCGATGGACATGGCTGGCCACAGGGGAGGAACAGGGGAAAAGGAGAGGAGTGTCCTCAGACATGGGTGGCTGCACAGGAGAGGAGGGTCGCTGGACATGGGTAGCTGCAGGGGGGGCAGGGGGACAGAAGGGTCGCTGGACATGGCTGGCTGCAGGGGGGACAGGGGAGAGAGGAGGGACGCTGCACATGCATGCCTGCAGGGGGACAGGAGGGATGCTGAGGGGGGAGGGGCTGAGACCACATGGGTGGCTGCAGGGGGAGCAGGGGAGACAGGAAGGACGCAGCAGGGGGAGAGGAGGGTTGATGGGCATGGGTGGCTGCAGGGGGATGCTGGACATGGGTGGCTGCAGGGGGAACATGGGGAGAGGAGGGTCGTTGCACATGCCTGGCTGCAAGGGGGCAGGGGAGAGGGAGGGGGTTCCTCACACCACACACGCAGTCACTCATTCTCTGTCTGCCACATACACTCTCACTCACACACTCACTGTCTCTGTCCCTCTCTCTCACACAGTGTCACACAGAAGCACAAACACTGTCTCTCACACACTCTCTCGCACAAACACATACACTCTGTCTCTCTCTCACATTCTCTCTCTGACACACACGCTCCATCTCTCACACACGCTCTTTCTGAAACATACACTCCAAGGAAAACCTTGCTAGCGCCCGTTTCATTTCTAACAGAAACGGGCCTTTTTTACTAATATCTTATAAAACAGGTAGGAGAGAGACAATTTAAAGTCAAAGAAAAAAAACAAGAAATTCTAAGAAGTCTTAAACATACCATAGAACTCTAAATACTCCAATCAACTTAAGACATACCAATTATTTACTATCCTCCTGCAAAAATTTCTCCAGTTGTGAAGAATCAAAGAAGATATATTGAGTTCCCTGGAATATATATATTGTAATAGGACAGGGTCCTTGAAGCCTCCCTTGAAGCCAGTAGAGTTAGAACTATCGTACCCAGAAGCCAACAGGGGAGGGGGTGGGACCCAAAACCTGGATAGGATTCCCTTACCGGGAGTGGGCCCGAGCATCAGCAGTAAGGGGGATGCAGAAACACCAGCGGCCAGGAGGGGGAGCAGGAACCAAGAGGACCAGTTTCCCTGGATTAGGAAGCAGTATGTAATTCCTGCCACCTGTGAGAGAGAGAGCTGCCTTCCTGACATCTTTAAGGAACGGAGGACTGAAGGAGATCTGTGATGAGGAGAAAAAGAACGTGGAATGGGAGGAGAGTGGAGCCGATCTCCCCGCAGTTGCACCCTATAAGGAGGAACAGATGGGCCTGGAAAGTTAAAGATAAGTGACTTTACAACTGTTGGAGAGAGCAGTGTTTGGGAGGCCACAGAGTGTTCGTTGCTGTGCAGAGGGTGGAGCACTATTCAGTCTGAGAACCAAAGTACTGTGGTTCCTGACTAAGGAGAGAAACTGAGTTGGACTTTGTGGAAGCCAAGGACTACTAACTGTAGAACACTTGAAAATAAAGGAACCTTTATTTGGGAGGGAAGGGGAGGGGGGAATTGACCGAGGTTTGCTGGCTGAGAGAGGGATCTCAACTCACCTGTTTTGTTCTCTGATATTTTGGGGATTGTGGATTTCTGTTTTGAAGCTGCACTTGCTAAAAGCTGAGGAGCTCAGAATTGTTTCCCCTGAGTTTAAAGGGGGAAGCGCCCAGTGAACAGCGCTCCTGTATTGGGGAGGATTGGAACTACAATAAAAAGGGATTCTTTTTGCTCAACCAGTGTGGTATATGTGCTGTGCCCACAGGGGCAGTTGCAGCTGGTGCTGCACGTGGGAGGAGGCCACGCCCTACGGAAGAAGGGAGGAGTTTACAATGGCACCATAGATGGGACCGAAGATGGGCGGACACCACTAGACCACATGGGCTATACACAGAACCCGGCTTTCCTTAGCAAGGCGCAGACCAGCGGTCCCGCGAGGTAAGAGGTACCTGGTGAGGGCTGGCTTGGTATCTTTATAGCTAAGAGGAAGCAAGTGGCGGGATGTGGGGAGGAACCCAGGCTGTCTCCGGTTAAAGGGGAGCGAGCACCTCTAGGGATTTAAAGAAAAAAAAACGCACTTGGTGGTGTTTTTGTGTGTTTTCTTGTAGGAGACTCGAGGCACAAGATGGAGCAGAAGGAGATGTTTCATTGGATTGCGGCCCAATTCCACAAACAACAAGAGGGTTCGCAGCAGGCCTCGCAGCAGGTGATAGAGGCATCTAAGGAGCAACAGGAACCCCTTCTACAAGCTCTCCAGGTCCAGATGCAGGCGCTGGGAAGCCTGATGGATAAGGTGGCCACTACCAACGCTGGGGACCAGTCATCCATGGCGGTAGGATCCTCCAGTTATGGACCCTTTACTTTAAGGAAAATGGGGGAGAAAGATGATGTGGAGGACTTCCTCGAGACATTTGAGAGAATTGCCCGAGCGGTGCAATGGCCTAGGGGACAATGGGCGGTGCGGTTAGTGGGATGTCTAACTAGGGAAGCCCTGGCTGCCTATAGGGTGCTAGATGTGGACAGAGCCCTGGATTATCAGCAAGTGGTACGGGCCATTAAAGATAGATTGGGTCTTACTAGAGATCATGTGGTGAAGGCGGTTAGCTTGGCAGAGTTTAAAAAGGGGTTGGACGGTTTCCTAAAGGACAAGTCCATAGACCGCTACTAAATGGACTTGGGAAAAATCCACAATTTCGGGAATAACATGTACAGAATGTTTGTACATTTGGGAAGCTTGCCAGGTGCCCTTGACCAGGATTGGCTGCTGTCGGGAACAGGATGCTGGGCTTGATGGGCCTTTGGTCTTTTCCCAGTATGGCATTACTTATGTACTTATGCACTATAGGAGGCTCTTTAGGGAGACCACTGCTGGTGGGGAGGTACGCCCGAGGGCCTTAGCTCAAAAACTGCGGGACTTGGCCTTTAAGTGGCTGGAACCTCAGAGGAGGTCGGCCGAATAGATAGTGGAAGAGGTAATTGTAGAGCAATTCCTATTTGCCCTCCCTAATGTAGTGCAAGAGTGGTTAATTAAACAAGGGGCCCGCTCGCTGGAGGAGGTGACTCAGGGGGCACAGTTATTTTTGGAAGCCCAGTGAGTAACCCCTAATCCCTTCATAAACATTCCTTGGGGCAAGTGGCAGCACCCTATCGTGGGAAGAGGGTGGAGAGGGGTCCAGAGAAAGGGAGTAGTGTCCCTGAGCAAGAGAAGGGAGAAAGGAGGTGCTTCCAATATGGGAGAAGTGGACATTTCTTGAAGGAATGCAGGGAAAGGTTGGGCTTTATGGGTCAGAGAGGAAAGGATGCGGATGGGGTTTTTCTTCTGTGAAGTCCAAATTGGGGGAGTTCCCATAAAGGCCCTTCTCGACTCTGGAGCTAATCAGTGTATGATGGCTCGGTCCCTATGGAATACAATTAAGGAGAAGGCTGAATGGAAAGAAGTAGGTCAATATTGGGGCACAGTTAAGATAAAGTACATTCATGGGGCGGCCACTGCATAGCCGGTGTTTAGGATGGAAATGGGCAATCCTTTTGGGAAGGGGGAGGTAAATTTTGCAATATTACCCTGATTGTCCTTTGATCTTATCCTGGGCAGGGATTGGACCCCATTTACACAATGTTTGCAGGGATCCTCGGGATGGGTTACCACCCACTCCCAGGCTTCCCTTGCCCCAGCGGTCCAGGAAGTGGGGGACCAGCTGGGGTCTCTCCCCTTTCAGGAGGAAATAATAGGCACCCCAGGTAGAAGACGGAAGGATAAAATGACCCGAAGCGGGGAAAGGAAGAACAGAGCTCGGGCTTTGAGGGGATTAGGAGAAGGGGAAAAGATGCCCTGGCGACCAGAGGAAGTCATACTGAAGTTTCCGACGTTTGCTCAGGAACAGAGGGCAGATCCCGCTTTGAAAAGGGCCTGGGAGCAAGCTGACGGGGAGCATGCTGGAAGCTTTCCACGGTTTCGGGTGGAGGAGGGTCTCCTGTATCAAGAAGCGAGGGATACCCGGGAGGGATCAGTAAAACAGCAGTTGGTGATTCCCTTGGCAGGGCATAAAGGGACTCATAACACATTGAATCAAATATTAGAGCGATTCTACTGGCCAGGAGTGCATAGGGATGTACAGTATTATTGCCAGAGTTGTATGCCCTGCCAAAAAGTGATGGATCGATATCCAGTGCGGGTACCTACGGTCCCATTACCTGTGATTCGGGAACCCATGACAAGTTTGGCTATGGATATTGTGGGTCCCCTGGTGAGGACGCCTAGGGGGTTTATATACATCTTGGTCATCCTTGATAGAGCTACTAGGTTTCCCTGGGCTATTCCTCTGCGGAATATAAAGGCGGCAGATATTGGGGGTGAATTGATTAAATTGTTTTGTGAAATAGGTTTCCCCAGGGAAATGCTTACAGATCAAGGATCTAATTTTAGATCGGGGAAATTAAGGCAACTCCGGGAGGCCTTTAATATCCAGCACACCACTACCTCGGCCTACCATCCCCAGACCAATGGGATGGTAGAGCACTTTAATAGGACGCTAAAACAAATGCTGAGGAAAGGGTTACAGGGTGGCCGGTATGAGGATTGGGATCAGCTACTGCCGTTTGTACTCTATGCTTGTAGAGAAAATGTTCAGGCATCCCTAGGGGTGTCTCCCTTTGAGCTTGTATATGGACGCCGACCCCGGGGTATCTTGGATATTTTGCAAGAGCGATGGGTGGGGAAAAAGGAGGAGATTAGGGCCATAGGTGACTATCTAAAGGAGTTACGGGCTCGGCTGAAGAGGCTTCATGACTTCGCTCATAGCAATCTGGAGAGGAGTCAGGAAACCCAGAAGGCCTACTATGATAGACACACTAAGGTCTGGAACTTTCAAATAGAGGATAAAGTGTTAATAATGATACCATCGGATCCCCATAAATTCGCCTCCCAGTGGAAGGGGCCCTGTGTGATCGCAGGGCAGGTGGGCCCTTGGTCGTATAGGGTAAGACACGAGAATGGGCGGGTACAAACATATATCAATGTTCTGCGGCCTTGGATTGAATGGCAGGGTTTGTCTGTGGCCTTAGAGGAGGAGTTAGGACCACAGGTGGGAGAGATGCAGGATGGGAAGGATTTGAGACCAGAACAGAGGAGAGTGGTGGAAAATTTAATAGGGAAGTTTAAGGATGTCCTGAACCCCTTTCCTGGGGAAACGCATATAGTGACCCATGACATCCTTACTGAACCCAGGAAAGTAATCAGGCAAAGGCCCTACTGAATACCTGTGCGGATGAGGCAGGAGATTGTTACGCAGGTTAAGGAAATGTTAAATCTGAGGGTTATTGAGGAATCCTGTAGCCCCTGGTCAAGCCCCGTGGTGTTGGTACCAAAATCAGATGGCTCCCAGCGTTTTTGTATAGATTTCAGGAGGGTCAATGCTATCTCCCAATTTGATGCATATCCCATGCCCCGCATCAATGATCTATTGGATAAATTGGGGGGAGCTCAATATTTGACCACTTTAGATCTTACAGAAGGCTACTGGCAGGTGCCTTTGATAGAAGAGGCTAAACCCAAAATGGCCTTTAGCACACCCCTTGGACTTTTCCAGTTCCGGAGGATGCCATTTGGACTGAACAGAGCTGCTGCTTGTTGCCAACGCTTGGCTGACGAGCTTCTGCGATGGCACCAGTCTTATGCAGCGGCCTATATGGATGACATTATCATCTTTAGGTCAAATTGGGACTCCCATGTAACTCAAATAAGGGCTGTGCTAAAGTCATTGAGACAGGCAGAACTAACGGTTAACCCTCAAAAGTGTGTTTTCGCTAGTAAGGAAGTGAGGTATTTAGGGTATGTAGTTGGGGGGGGGGGGGGAGTTATCAAGCCCCTGAGGGACAAGGTGCAAAGAGTAAAAGATTTCCCTCATCCCCAAATGAAGAAGCAGTTGAGGAGATTCCTAGGTCTCATTGGCTACTATCATAGGTTCATTCCCTGCTTTGCAGAAAGATCCAGCGCCCTAACAGATATATTGAAGAAAACACACCCTAACAGATTACAATGGTCAGAGCAGAGCGAGCAAGAGTTCCAAAGTTTGAAAATCACCTTGTGTGAGGACCCCATCTTAAGGGGGTTAGATTTTGAAAAGGCCTTTTTGCTCCAGACAGATGCCTCTGAAACTTGGGTGGTGTTCTGTCCCAAGAGTTCAATGGGGAAGAGCATCCCGTCCTGTTTCTTAGCCGGAAGTTAAATCCAGCCGAGCAGAGGTATGCAGTTATAGAGAGGGAATGTCTGGCTATAAAATGGGCCATGGACTCACTGAAATATTTATTTTTATTTATCTGTAGCATTTGTATCCCACATTTTCCCACCAATTTGCAGGCTCAATGTGGCTTACATTTGACGTAATGGCGGTTGCCATTTCCGGTTAACAGAATTACAAATGGTATTGCGTTCAGGTGCATACATACATGGTAACATACATGGAACATAATATATATGGAACAGTTCATGGTGTGTGTATACATAATATATATACCATGTGCATGCATACATAATAAGAGATCATTAAGGTATTGCATGAAGGTTACTGTGTAATAATTGGATTGTAACATACATTTGGTCATCTAGTGATAGTGCTTGATCATTCATAGCAAAGAGGATAGTCAGTCATGTGATATGAGTTTGGTTTTATATAGCTCGTGTATAATGTTATTATTTAGTATTTAAGATGGATGTTTGTGGTATGCCTTCTTGAAAAGATCTGTTTTCAGTAACCTTCGGAAGATGGTTCGGTCTTGCGTTGTTTTTATGGCCTTCGGTAGTGCATTCCATAGCTGCGTGCAGATGTATGAGAAACTGGCCGCGTATGTGGATTTATATTTTAGCCCTTTACAGTTAGGATAGTGGAGATTGAGGAATGTGTGTCATGATCTTTTTGAGTTCCTAATAGGCAAATCTATAACGTCTGACATGTAGGTCGGGGCTTCCCCGTAAATGATTTTGTGGACCAGGGTGCAAACTTTGAACGCAATTCGTTCTTTTAGTGGGAGCCAGTGTAGTTTTTCTGTTAGAGGTTTGGCACTTTCGTATTTCGCTTTCTCAAATATGAGTCTGGCTGCTGTGTTTTGAGCGGTTTGAAGCTTAATGATTTGTTCTTTGTATCCGGCATAGATGGCATTGCAATAATCTAGATGACTTAGCACCATTGATTGTACTAGGCTGCGGAAAACTTCCCTTGGGAAGAAAGGTTTGATTCTTTTAAGTTTCCACATTGAGTAGAACATTTTCTTTGCTGTATTTTTCGCATGGTCTTCGAGTGTGAGATTTCGGTCAATTGTGACTCCCAATATTTTCAGGCTGTCTGAGACTGGAAGTGTGTAGTCTGGGGTGTTTATGGTATTGGTTTTGTTTGTGTTGTATTGTGAGGACAGGATGAGACATTGTGTTTTTTTCTGTGTTTGGCTTTAATTGGAATGCATCTGCCCATGAGTTCATTATTTGGAGGCTGTGTGTGATTTCATTTGTGATTTTGGTTATGTCTTGTTTGAACGGGATGTATATCGTGACATTGTCTGCATAAATGTACGGGTTGAGTCCTTGGTTGGATAGTGATTTGGCTAAAGGTGTCATCATTAAGTTAAAAAGGGTTGGTGAGAGCAGTGATCCTTGTGGTACTCCACATTCAGGTTTCCATGGTGTTGACGTTTTTGAGTTTGAAATCACTTGATAAGATCTTGCTATTATTTAGAGGGGAGCCCTTTTACCCTGATAACAGATCATGCCCCATTAAAGTGGTTAAAGCAGATGCAGGGTCAGAACGCTCGCCTAACGCGGTGGTATTTGGCTCTACAGGCATTCTCTTTTACGGTGCAACATAGGGCTGGAAGGCTCCATGGTAATGCCGATGCTTTGTCTAGAACTGCAGACTCCTCAAAAGGCTCATTATAAGGAGCTCGGAGTCACAATGTTTTGAGGGATGGAGTATGTAATAGGACAGGGTCCTTGAAGCCTCCCTTGAAGCCAGTAGAGTTAGAACTATTGTACCCAGAAGCCAGCAGGGGAGGGGGTGGGACCCAAAACCTGGATAGGATTCCCTTACCAGGAGTGGGCCCGAGCATCAGCAGTAAGGAGGATGCAGAAACACCGGCAGCCAGGAGGGGGAGCAGGAACCAAGAGGACCAGTTTCCCTGGATTAGGAAGCAGTATGTAATTCCTGCCACCTGTGAGAGAGAGAGCTGCCTTCCTGACATCTTTAAGGAACGGAGGACTGAAGGAGATCTGTGATGAGGAGAAAAAGAACGTGGAATGGGAGGAGAGTGGAGCCGATCTCCCCGCAGTTGCACCCTATAAGGAGGAACAGATGGGCCTGGAAAGTTAAAGATAAGTGACTTTACAACTGTTGGAGAGAGCAGTGTTTGGGAGGCCACAGAGTGTTCGTTGCTGTGCAGAGGGTGGAGCACTATTCAGTCTGAGAACCAAAGTACTGTGGTTCCTGACTAAGGAGAGAAACTGAGTTGGACTTTGTGGAAGCCAAGGACTACTAACTGTAGAACACTTGAAAATAAAGGAACCTTTATTTGGGAGGGAAGGGGAGGGGGGAATTGACCGAGGTTTGCTGGCTGAGAGAGGGATCTCAACTCACCTGTTTTGTTCTCTGATATTTTGGGGATTGTGGATTTCTGTTTTGAAGCTGCACTTGCTAAAAGCTGAGGAGCTCAGAATTGTTTCCCCTGAGTTTAAAGGGGGAAGCGCCCAGTGAACAGCGCTCCTGTATTGGGGAGGATTGGAACTACAATAAAAAGGGATTCTTTTTGCTCAACCAGTGTGGTATATGTGCTGTGCCCACAGGGGCAGTTGCAGCTGGTGCTGCACGTGGGAGGAGGCCACGCCCTACGGAAGAAGGGAGGAGTTTACAATGGCACCATAGATGGGACCGAAGATGGGCGGACACCACTAGACCACATGGGCTATACACAGAACCCGGCTTTCCTTAGCAAGGCGCAGACCAGCGGTCCCGCGAGGTAAGAGGTACCTGGTGAGGGCTGGCTTGGTATCTTTATAGCTAAGAGGAAGCAAGTGGCGGGATGTGGGGAGGAACCCAGGCTGTCTCCGGTTAAAGGGGAGCGAGCACCTCTAGGGATTTAAAGAAAAAAAAACGCACTTGGTGGTGTTTTTGTGTGTTTTCTTGTAGGAGACTCGAGGCACAAGATGGAGCAGAAGGAGATGTTTCATTGGATTGCGGCCCAATTCCACAAACAACAAGAGGGTTCGCAGCAGGCCTCGCAGCAGGTGATAGAGGCATCTAAGGAGCAACAGGAACCCCTTCTACAAGCTCTCCAGGTCCAGATGCAGGCGCTGGGAAGCCTGATGGATAAGGTGGCCACTACCAACGCTGGGGACCAGTCATCCATGGCGGTAGGATCCTCCAGTTATGGACCCTTTACTTTAAGGAAAATGGGGGAGAAAGATGATGTGGAGGACTTCCTCGAGACATTTGAGAGAATTGCCCGAGCGGTGCAATGGCCTAGGGGACAATGGGCGGTGCGGTTAGTGGGATGTCTAACTAGGGAAGCCCTGGCTGCCTATAGGGTGCTAGATGTGGACAGAGCCCTGGATTATCAGCAAGTGGTACGGGCCATTAAAGATAGATTGGGTCTTACTAGAGATCATGTGGTGAAGGCGGTTAGCTTGGCAGAGTTTAAAAAGGGGTTGGACGGTTTCCTAAAGGACAAGTCCATAGACCGCTACTAAATGGACTTGGGAAAAATCCACAATTTCGGGAATAACATGTACAGAATGTTTGTACATTTGGGAAGCTTGCCAGGTGCCCTTGACCAGGATTGGCTGCTGTCGGGAACAGGATGCTGGGCTTGATGGGCCTTTGGTCTTTTCCCAGTATGGCATTACTTATGTACTTATGCACTATAGGAGGCTCTTTAGGGAGACCACTGCTGGTGGGGAGGTACGCCCGAGGGCCTTAGCTCAAAAACTGCGGGACTTGGCCTTTAAGTGGCTGGAACCTCAGAGGAGGTCGGCCGAATAGATAGTGGAAGAGGTAATTGTAGAGCAATTCCTATTTGCCCTCCCTAATGTAGTGCAAGAGTGGTTAATTAAACAAGGGGCCCGCTCGCTGGAGGAGGTGACTCAGGGGGCACAGTTATTTTTGGAAGCCCAGTGAGTAACCCCTAATCCCTTCATAAACATTCCTTGGGGCAAGTGGCAGCACCCTATCGTGGGAAGAGGGTGGAGAGGGGTCCAGAGAAAGGGAGTAGTGTCCCTGAGCAAGAGAAGGGAGAAAGGAGGTGCTTCCAATATGGGAGAAGTGGACATTTCTTGAAGGAATGCAGGGAAAGGTTGGGCTTTATGGGTCAGAGAGGAAAGGATGCGGATGGGGTTTTTCTTCTGTGAAGTCCAAATTGGGGGAGTTCCCATAAAGGCCCTTCTCGACTCTGGAGCTAATCAGTGTATGATGGCTCGGTCCCTATGGAATACAATTAAGGAGAAGGCTGAATGGAAAGAAGTAGGTCAATATTGGGGCACAGTTAAGATAAAGTACATTCATGGGGCGGCCACTGCATAGCCGGTGTTTAGGATGGAAATGGGCAATCCTTTTGGGAAGGGGGAGGTAAATTTTGCAATATTACCCTGATTGTCCTTTGATCTTATCCTGGGCAGGGATTGGACCCCATTTACACAATGTTTGCAGGGATCCTCGGGATGGGTTACCACCCACTCCCAGGCTTCCCTTGCCCCAGCGGTCCAGGAAGTGGGGGACCAGCTGGGGTCTCTCCCCTTTCAGGAGGAAATAATAGGCACCCCAGGTAGAAGACGGAAGGATAAAATGACCCGAAGCGGGGAAAGGAAGAACAGAGCTCGGGCTTTGAGGGGATTAGGAGAAGGGGAAAAGATGCCCTGGCGACCAGAGGAAGTCATACTGAAGTTTCCGACGTTTGCTCAGGAACAGAGGGCAGATCCCGCTTTGAAAAGGGCCTGGGAGCAAGCTGACGGGGAGCATGCTGGAAGCTTTCCACGGTTTCGGGTGGAGGAGGGTCTCCTGTATCAAGAAGCGAGGGATACCCGGGAGGGATCAGTAAAACAGCAGTTGGTGATTCCCTTGGCAGGGCATAAAGGGACTCATAACACATTGAATCAAATATTAGAGCGATTCTACTGGCCAGGAGTGCATAGGGATGTACAGTATTATTGCCAGAGTTGTATGCCCTGCCAAAAAGTGATGGATCGATATCCAGTGCGGGTACCTACGGTCCCATTACCTGTGATTCGGGAACCCATGACAAGTTTGGCTATGGATATTGTGGGTCCCCTGGTGAGGACGCCTAGGGGGTTTATATACATCTTGGTCATCCTTGATAGAGCTACTAGGTTTCCCTGGGCTATTCCTCTGCGGAATATAAAGGCGGCAGATATTGGGGGTGAATTGATTAAATTGTTTTGTGAAATAGGTTTCCCCAGGGAAATGCTTACAGATCAAGGATCTAATTTTAGATCGGGGAAATTAAGGCAACTCCGGGAGGCCTTTAATATCCAGCACACCACTACCTCGGCCTACCATCCCCAGACCAATGGGATGGTAGAGCACTTTAATAGGACGCTAAAACAAATGCTGAGGAAAGGGTTACAGGGTGGCCGGTATGAGGATTGGGATCAGCTACTGCCGTTTGTACTCTATGCTTGTAGAGAAAATGTTCAGGCATCCCTAGGGGTGTCTCCCTTTGAGCTTGTATATGGACGCCGACCCCGGGGTATCTTGGATATTTTGCAAGAGCGATGGGTGGGGAAAAAGGAGGAGATTAGGGCCATAGGTGACTATCTAAAGGAGTTACGGGCTCGGCTGAAGAGGCTTCATGACTTCGCTCATAGCAATCTGGAGAGGAGTCAGGAAACCCAGAAGGCCTATTATGATAGACACACTAAGGTCTGGAACTTTCAAATAGAGGATAAAGTGTTAATAATGATACCATCGGATCCCCATAAATTCGCCTCCCAGTGGAAGGGGCCCTGTGTGATCGCAGGGCAGGTGGGCCCTTGGTCGTATAGGGTAAGACACGAGAATGGGCGGGTACAAACATATATCAATGTTCTGCGGCCTTGGATTGAATGGCAGGGTTTGTCTGTGGCCTTAGAGGAGGAGTTAGGACCACAGGTGGGAGAGATGCAGGATGGGAAGGATTTGAGACCAGAACAGAGGAGAGTGGTGGAAAATTTAATAGGGAAGTTTAAGGATGTCCTGAACCCCTTTCCTGGGGAAACGCATATAGTGACCCATGACATCCTTACTGAACCCAGGAAAGTAATCAGGCAAAGGCCCTACTGAATACCTGTGCGGATGAGGCAGGAGATTGTTACGCAGGTTAAGGAAATGTTAAATCTGAGGGTTATTGAGGAATCCTGTAGCCCCTGGTCAAGCCCCGTGGTGTTGGTACCAAAATCAGATGGCTCCCAGCGTTTTTGTATAGATTTCAGGAGGGTCAATGCTATCTCCCAATTTGATGCATATCCCATGCCCCGCATCAATGATCTATTGGATAAATTGGGGGGAGCTCAATATTTGACCACTTTAGATCTTACAGAAGGCTACTGGCAGGTGCCTTTGATAGAAGAGGCTAAACCCAAAATGGCCTTTAGCACACCCCTTGGACTTTTCCAGTTCCGGAGGATGCCATTTGGACTGAACAGAGCTGCTGCTTGTTGCCAACGCTTGGCTGACGAGCTTCTGCGATGGCACCAGTCTTATGCAGCGGCCTATATGGATGACATTATCATCTTTAGGTCAAATTGGGACTCCCATGTAACTCAAATAAGGGCTGTGCTAAAGTCATTGAGACAGGCAGAACTAACGGTTAACCCTCAAAAGTGTGTTTTCGCTAGTAAGGAAGTGAGGTATTTAGGGTATGTAGTTGGGGGGGGGGGGGGAGTTATCAAGCCCCTGAGGGACAAGGTGCAAAGAGTAAAAGATTTCCCTCATCCCCAAATGAAGAAGCAGTTGAGGAGATTCCTAGGTCTCATTGGCTACTATCATAGGTTCATTCCCTGCTTTGCAGAAAGATCCAGCGCCCTAACAGATATATTGAAGAAAACACACCCTAACAGATTACAATGGTCAGAGCAGAGCGAGCAAGAGTTCCAAAGTTTGAAAATCACCTTGTGTGAGGACCCCATCTTAAGGGGGTTAGATTTTGAAAAGGCCTTTTTGCTCCAGACAGATGCCTCTGAAACTTGGGTGGTGTTCTGTCCCAAGAGTTCAATGGGGAAGAGCATCCCGTCCTGTTTCTTAGCCGGAAGTTAAATCCAGCCGAGCAGAGGTATGCAGTTATAGAGAGGGAATGTCTGGCTATAAAATGGGCCATGGACTCACTGAAATATTTATTTTTATTTATCTGTAGCATTTGTATCCCACATTTTCCCACCAATTTGCAGGCTCAATGTGGCTTACATTTGACGTAATGGCGGTTGCCATTTCCGGTTAACAGAATTACAAATGGTATTGCGTTCAGGTGCATACATACATGGTAACATACATGGAACATAATATATATGGAACAGTTCATGGTGTGTGTATACATAATATATATACCATGTGCATGCATACATAATAAGAGATCATTAAGGTATTGCATGAAGGTTACTGTGTAATAATTGGATTGTAACATACATTTGGTCATCTAGTGATAGTGCTTGATCATTCATAGCAAAGAGGATAGTCAGTCATGTGATATGAGTTTGGTTTTATATAGCTCGTGTATAATGTTATTATTTAGTATTTAAGATGGATGTTTGTGGTATGCCTTCTTGAAAAGATCTGTTTTCAGTAACCTTCGGAAGATGGTTCGGTCTTGCGTTGTTTTTATGGCCTTCGGTAGTGCATTCCATAGCTGCGTGCAGATGTATGAGAAACTGGCCGCGTATGTGGATTTATATTTTAGCCCTTTACAGTTAGGATAGTGGAGATTGAGGAATGTGTGTCATGATCTTTTTGAGTTCCTAATAGGCAAATCTATAACGTCTGACATGTAGGTCGGGGCTTCCCCGTAAATGATTTTGTGGACCAGGGTGCAAACTTTGAACGCAATTCGTTCTTTTAGTGGGAGCCAGTGTAGTTTTTCTGTTAGAGGTTTGGCACTTTCGTATTTCGCTTTCTCAAATATGAGTCTGGCTGCTGTGTTTTGAGCGGTTTGAAGCTTAATGATTTGTTCTTTGTATCCGGCATAGATGGCATTGCAATAATCTAGATGACTTAGCACCATTGATTGTACTAGGCTGCGGAAAACTTCCCTTGGGAAGAAAGGTTTGATTCTTTTAAGTTTCCACATTGAGTAGAACATTTTCTTTGCTGTATTTTTCGCATGGTCTTCGAGTGTGAGATTTCGGTCAATTGTGACTCCCAATATTTTCAGGCTGTCTGAGACTGGAAGTGTGTAGTCTGGGGTGTTTATGGTATTGGTTTTGTTTGTGTTGTATTGTGAGGACAGGATGAGACATTGTGTTTTTTTCTGTGTTTGGCTTTAATTGGAATGCATCTGCCCATGAGTTCATTATTTGGAGGCTGTGTGTGATTTCATTTGTGATTTTGGTTATGTCTTGTTTGAACGGGATGTATATCGTGACATTGTCTGCATAAATGTACGGGTTGAGTCCTTGGTTGGATAGTGATTTGGCTAAAGGTGTCATCATTAAGTTAAAAAGGGTTGGTGAGAGCAGTGATCCTTGTGGTACTCCACATTCAGGTTTCCATGGTGTTGACGTTTTTGAGTTTGAAATCACTTGATAAGATCTTGCTATTATTTAGAGGGGAGCCCTTTTACCCTGATAACAGATCATGCCCCATTAAAGTGGTTAAAGCAGATGCAGGGTCAGAACGCTCGCCTAACGCGGTGGTATTTGGCTCTACAGGCATTCTCTTTTACGGTGCAACATAGGGCTGGAAGGCTCCATGGTAATGCCGATGCTTTGTCTAGAACTGCAGACTCCTCAAAAGGCTCATTATAAGGAGCTCGGAGTCACAATGTTTTGAGGGATGGAGTATGTAATAGGACAGGGTCCTTGAAGCCTCCCTTGAAGCCAGTAGAGTTAGAACTATTGTACCCAGAAGCCAGCAGGGGAGGGGGTGGGACCCAAAACCTGGATAGGATTCCCTTACCAGGAGTGGGCCCGAGCATCAGCAGTAAGGAGGATGCAGAAACACCGGCAGCCAGGAGGGGGAGCAGGAACCAAGAGGACCAGTTTCCCTGGATTAGGAATCAGTATGTAATTCCTGCCACCTGTGAGTGAGAGAGAGAGCTGCCTTCCTGAAGTCTTTGAGGAACAGAGGACTGGAGGAGATCTGTGGTGAGGAGAAAAAGGACATGAAACGGGAGGAGAGTGGAGCCGATCTCCGCGCAGTTGCACCCTATGAGGAGGAACAGATAGACCTGGAAAGTTAAAGATAAATGACTTTTTACAACTGTTGGAGAGAGCAGTGTTTGGGAGGCCACAGAGTGTTTGTTGCTGTGCAGAAGGTGGAGCACTGCTCAGTCTGAGAACCAAAGTACTGTGGTTCCTGACTAAGAGGCAGATGCATCAAGCAAACGTTAAAAACTCTAAATCGTTAAAGTCCCTAACGATTTTTAAAAAATGAAGAATGCACCAAAACAACAAGTCACACATGATCGGATCGGTATTGAAAAGTACAATGTATCAAAGAATCACAATACACATCGGTAATCGGCCCCTAAAGCATGCGCAGAGCAGCCAATCGTTATGTTAGCTGCTCTGCGCATGCCACTAACAGCCAAAACACAAGCACATGGCTCCCAAATCAAAACAAAAATTAAAAAAGGGTGGGGGGGGGGGGCAAAGGCGCTCGTGAGGAGCGTCCTGTATGGCCGTCCTTGCCCCCCCCGCCCGAGGTCGCCGTTCCCCCCCCCCCCCCCCCCCGCACGAAAAAACTCAAATTTTAGCAGCCCCAGCCCCGGGCCGGCCCTCCTCCCTTCCTGTGTCTTCTCCCACACTAGCTCCGCCTCCCGCCATGCTCCGGTCCCGTGCCCCACAACGCCGCCCCCCTTTGGTCGTGGCTGCCGCTCCCCCCCTCCAACGACCCCCCCCCTTTGCCTTACCGGCCCGTGCAGCGCCTCTCACCTACGTCAGAGGAGGGCGGGCCCAGGAAGAAAGAAGGGACGTCTGAGGAGGCCTTCTGACTCGCCGATCAGCTGTTCTTGCCCGTGCAGCAGAGGTGAGAGGCGCTGCACGGGCCGGTAAGGCAAAGGGGGGGGGTCGTTGGAGGGCGGAGCGGCAGCCACGACCAAAGGGGGGGCGGCGGGGGCAGGGCACGGGACCGGAGCATGGCGGGAGGCGGAGCTAGTGTGGGAGAAGACACAGGAAGGGAGGAGGGCCGGCCCGGGGCTGCTAAAATTTGAGTTTTTTTCGTGCGGGGGGGGGGGGGGGGGGCAAGGACGGCCATACAGGACGCTCCTCACGAGCGCCTTTGCCCCCTCCCAATTTTTTTTTTCTTTTGGTGCTGAGGGAGCGGGGAGCAGCAGCGACCTGGGGCGTCAATAAAGGACGCCCCTGACGCGCGTTTTCGCCCCCCTAGTTATTTTTTAAAATACATTTCACTTTTAAACTTGTAGCTGACAGCCCTAACGAGAGGTACAGACCTCTCGTTAGATTTCCTGCCTTTTTCCTGCGTAAAGGCAATCGGAAAAGGTTAGTGCATCTCGTTTCAATGGAGTTTTTACACTAATTGCTCATCTCCATTCCGTTTTCGTTAGCTGCTAGCTTCCTCGGTAAAAGCCCTTTGATGCATGCAACAGATCAAAATTTCCTCATTGGAGGGTCATTAAAGGCTCATTAAGCTTTAGTGCATCTGCCTCTAAGGGGAGAAACTGAGTTGGACTTTGTGGAAGCCAAGGACTACTAACTATAGAACACTTGAAAATAAAGGAACCTTTATTTGGGAGGGAAGGGGAGGGGGGGAATTGACTGAGGTTTGCTGGCTGAGAGAGGGATCTCAGCTCACCTGTTTTGTTCTCTGATATTTTGGGGATTGTGGAGTTCTGTTTTGAAACTGCACTTGCTAAAAGCTGAGGAGCCCAGGATTGTTTCCCCCGAGTTGAAAGGGGGACGCGCCCAGTGAAGAACGCTTCTGTATTGGGGAGGACTAGAACTACAATAAAAAGGGATTTTTTTTTTGCTCAACCAGTGTGGTATATGTGCTGTGCCCATAGGGGCAGCTGCAGCTGGTGCTGCACCTGGGAGGAGGCCCCGCCCTACAGAAGAAGGGAGGAGTTTACAATATCAATGGAAATCTTAAGAAAAAAGTTGCAGAAAAGCACAATTTCTTTTTAAAATAAGCTCTCAAAACTGCAGATTTTATTGCAACAAGGGCCATGCTCCTGATTACCTTCTTGCATGAAGGGAATGCACCTATGTAGCTTATGATCTGCGGAAAGTTTAAGGTAGATTTTTCTTCTTTGAGCTGTTCGGAGGCAAACAGCATATTAGTCAACCATTCATGTATGGAAAGATGAAAAGCCCCTTTTCGCATAGCTATGCTGCTGCCACTGCTAAGCAGCACCCTGGAGGCAGAACAGAAGCTGAAGGTGCAGAACTTGATACTAGTAATGGCCATTACTGAAATGTTCTTATGAACCTCCAGCATCTTGGGTGGATGGCAACGTGAACACAGGCATCTCTGAGTTCCAGTGAGGCTAGAGTCACAATTGCCTTTGGATCAATAGGGAGTTCGTCTTGAATTTTTCTTTTTTTATGAAGCGATTGAGCTCCTTCAGGTCTAGTATAGCTGAAAGCACCACCCCCAACTCCTTTGTTATTAGGAAATATTTGGAGTAAAAGCCTAGCCTTTGTACAGTAGAAGTACTTCTTTGATGGCTCTTGCCTCTAAAAGTGATTGAATCTCCTCAAGGAAGAGGTCAAGATGCTGGGGTAGATGACCTCACACAGTTTGTGAATCTTTGTCCTTTGGGGACACTGATTCTGTATCTGTGTCACACAAATTTTATACCCGATTATCTGAAATTATGAAGTACCAAAATTCTGTGAAATATTGACCTCTGTCCCCCACTGGAAAGTAGTCAAAAATTGTGTGTATTTTTGAGGGACAA
Source organism: Microcaecilia unicolor (assembly GCF_901765095.1). Lineage (NCBI taxonomy): Eukaryota > Metazoa > Chordata > Amphibia > Gymnophiona > Siphonopidae > Microcaecilia > Microcaecilia unicolor. The sequence goes on along the minus strand of NC_044038.1, from coordinate 80,500,516 downwards.
TGGGACAGAAGCAGATTTTTGTTTCATTTCTTTCTCATGGCCTTTGAGGTTACTAGTAGGTCTGAGAAGTCTGATGCTGCTGGGGGGAGGAGGAAAGGGAGGAGATCCTGTGGTTGAATTATTGTTGAGAATACTGGGACTGATGCTTTCATTTGAATAATGTTGTTTGCTTCCTGTAAGTGGTGAATGACTTGGGGCTTGACTGTGAAGACAACATCTGCATTGTGGAACAATGATCTTTATGGTTACCGGTCTTTCATTGAACAGGTTATTTATTAATTTATATACTTATTTATTTACAAGTGCTTGATATACTGCAGAAGATGCTAGCATGTCTCCATGGTTTGCAAAAATTAAAAATAAATATCACAACACACCTAAACAGAGGAGAAAAGGCAACAAAGAAAGTATCATAGACAAAAATTGAAGGTCAAAAATCTTGGTTGCTTCCCCAAAGGAGACATCATCAGGACGCGAAGGGCTCAAAAGCTTTACAAAAAAGTTGGGTCTTTAGTGCTTTCTTAACTTTGGCCTTAGATTACTGAACACGAAGATCCAAAGGCATAGCATCCCATAAAAAAAGGGCCTATATAGGAAAAAGCTACTATATACCAAACAAGTATCATATGCGATGCCATCATCTATGTCCTTCCTGAGGCAAGATGCACGGAGCCATGCTGTTGTCTCTACAACAATCGTGACAGCCACCGTGCACTATGCAAGGTCACATGCATCAAAATGGAGCAGATGTGGTGGAACCCATACTATTTGATGTTCTGTGACAGTGATAAAATCTGTGCTAGAAGGTCCTTCAGCGATTTTGTCACTGAAATTGCTTGCTTAATCAAACGATGACAGTGCATCTTTTGTAGCTGATAGGCAGTGATTCTAGAACTGAGCATGATAGCTTGTAAAGTCTTCTTCCCTATCACATTCAGGGCCTTAGGTGGTATACTGGCATGAGATTTTGTAGCCATGGATCTTCCATCTATAACCACAGACTGATGAGAAAACTGGAAATACTCTTCCAGAAAGAACAATATGCTTTAATCTACGTACTTGGATACTGGAGGTGTGGATATAAGTACATAAGCATTGCCACGCTGGGACAGACCAAGGGTCCATTGAGCCCAGCACCCTGTCACCGACAGTGGCCAAAAGAACAAGCAATTTGTCCCACCCATCCTAGAAATACTGTATTATTCCCTCATCAATTCAATAACCTTCTATGGCTTTTTCCTCCAGGAAGCCGTCCAACTCTTTTTTGAAGTCCGCTAAGTTAACCGCCTTAACCACCTTTTCTGGCAGCGAATTCCATAGTTTAACTACGTGTTGAGTGAAGAAAAATTTCCTCCAAGTCGTTTTAAATTTACCACACTGCAGCTTCATCACATGCCCCCTTGCCTAGTATTTTTGGAAAGCGTAAACAGACGCTCCACATCGACCAGTTCCATTCCACTCATTATCTTATAGATCTCTATCATATCTCCCCTCAGCCGCCTTTTCTCCAAGCTGAAGAGCCCCAGCCTCTTCAGTCTATCCTGATAGGGAAGTCATCCTATCCCCTGTATCATCTTTATCGCCCTTCTCTGCACCTTTTCCAATTCCACTATCAGGCTTATTTTCGAAAGAGATCGCCGGCAATCTTCCGACACAAATCGGGAGATCGCCGGCGATCTCCTCAAACCGGCCAAATCGGTATAATCGAAAGCCGATTTTGGCCGGCTTCAACTGCTTTCCGTCGCAGAGCCGGCGAAATTTCAAGGGGGCATGTTGGTAGGGTAGTGAAGGCGGGACGGGGGCGTGCTCACGAGATGGCCGGCTTCGCCCGATAATGGGAAAAAAAAGCCAGGCTTGACGAGCATTTCGCCAACTTTACTTCGTCCCTTTTTTTTCATGACCAAGCTTCAAAAAGGAGCTCCAACTGACCAAATGACCACCGGAGGGAATCGGGGATGACCTCCCCTTACTCCCCCAGTGGTCACCAATCCCCTCCCACCCCAAAAAAAAAATTGAAGTGCTCATCAGGGATGTCCTAAATCAAAATTATTTTTGCTCTGTTTTTTCAGTAGTACCGGTGGGATTTGAACCAGCCATCTCTGGATTACAAGACCAGGGCTCTAACCACTTGGCCACAGCTCCACTTACTTGGATGTCCCTCCCTTTTGATTATGCCCCTTCAGGTCTCTCTCAGGCAGTCACATACAGGGGTCTCTCTCAGCCACATTGGCTGAGAGAGACCTGAAGGAGCATAATCAAAAGTGAGGGACATCTAAGTAAGTGGAACTGTGGCCAAATGTTTAGCACACCGGTCTTGTAATCCTGAGGTGACCGGTACCGGTACTACTGAAAAAGCCATCTCTGACGAGCACTTTGATTTTTTTCTACTTTTTTTTTAAGCCGGCCATCTGTAAACCCGGCGATCTCAACAATTGACCTAAATGTTGAGATTTATCCGGCCCCAACCGTATTATCGAAAGAAAAGATGGCTGGCCATCTTTTTCGATAATACGGTTGGCACCGCCCCTTTGCGGAGCCGGCCCTGAAGATGGCCGGCCATATAGATGGCCGGCGCCATTCGATTATGCCCCTCTATGTCTTTTTTGAAGTGCGGCGACCAGAATTGAACATAATACTCGAGGTACAGTCACACCATGGAGCGATACAATGGCAGAATAATATACTTATTTTGTTTTCAATCCCTTTCCTAATGATACCCAACATTCTATTTGCTTTCCTAGCCGCAGCAGCAAATTGAGCAGAAGTTTTCAACGTATTATCAACGATGACACCTAGATCCCTTTCTCGGTCCGTGACTTCCAACGCTGAACCTTGCATGACGTAGTTATAATTTGGGTTCCTCTTTCCCACATTCATCACTTTGCACTTGTTCACATTAAATGTCATCTGCCATTTAGACGCCCAGTCTCCCAGTCTCGTAAGGTCCTCTTGTAGTTTTTCACAATCTTCCCGCGATTTGACTACTTTGAATAACTTTGTGTCATCGGCAAATTTGATTACCGTGAGGTTACCCCCATCTCTAGGTCATTTATGAATATGTTAAAAAGCAGAGGTCCCAGCACCGATCCCTGAGGGATCCCGTTAACTACCGTTCTCCATTGCAAATATTGACCTTTTAATCCTACTCTCTGTTTCCTATCTTTCAACCGGTTTTTAATCCACAGTAAGACACTACCTCCGATCCCATGTCCCTCTAATTTCCTCTTTAGTCTATCATGAGGGACCTTATCAAACGCCTTCTGAACATCTAGATACACAATATCAACCGGCTCACCTTTGTCCACATGTTTGTTTACCCCTTCAAAGAAATGCAGCAGATTGGTGAAGCAAGACTTCCCTTCACTAAATCCATGTTGATTTTGTCCCAATAGTCCATGCTTTTGAATATGCTCTGTAATTTTGTTCTTGATTATAGTCTCTACCATTTTGCCCGGCACCGACGTCAGACTCACCGGTCTATAATTTCCCGGGTCTCCTCTGGAACCTTTTTAGAATATTGGCGTTACATTGGCCACCCTCCAATCTTCCGGTACCACGCTCTATTTTAAGGATAAATTACAAATCAATAACAGTAGCTCTGCCAGCTCATTTTTTAGTTCTATCAGTATCCTAGGGTGAATACCATCCGGTCCAGGAGATTTGCTACTTTTCAGTTTGCAGAACTGCTCCATTACGTCTTCCAGATTTACAAATATTTCAATAAGTTTTTACGACTCTTCAGCTTCGAATACCCTGTCCGGCACCAGTATCCCACCCAAATCTTCCTTGGTGAAGACTGAAGCAAAGAACTCATTTAGTTTTTCTGCTATTTCTTTGTCTTCCTTGATCACCTCTTTTACACCCCGGTCATCCAGCAGCCAACCGATTCTTTTGCCGGTTTCCTGCTTTTAATGTATCTAAAAAAATTTTTTACTATCAGTTTTCACCTCTAACGCTATCTTTCTTTCAAAATCCCTCTTTGCCTTTCTTATCAGCGCTTTGCATCTGACTTGACATTCCTTATGCCGCTTCTTATTTTCCTCATTCGGTTCCTTCTTCCATTTTCTGAAGGATTCCTTTTTAGCTCCAATAGCCTCCTTTACCTCACTTTTTAACCATGCCGGCTGTCGTTTAGTTTTCCGTCCTCCTTTTCTGATACGTGGAATATGTTTGGCCTGGGCCTCCAGGACGGTGTTTTTGAACAGCATCCACGCCTGTTGTAGGTTTCTTACCCTCTCAGTTGCTCCTCTTAAGTTTTTTGTTTACCGTTCTTCTCATTTTATCATAGCTTCCTTTTTTAAAAAGTTAAACGCTAACATATTTGACTTCCTATGCTTACCTTTTTGAAAACAAATTTCAAAGGCAATCATGTTATGATCACTGTTGTCAAGCGGCCCCCGGACCGCTACCTCCCGTACCAGATCATGTGCTCCACAAATGACTAAGTCTAGAATTTTTCCTTCTCTCATCGGCTCCTGTACCAGCTGCTCCATAAAGCTGTCCTTTATTTCATCAAGGAAGTTTACCTCCCTAGCGTGCCCTGATGTTGTGGTGGAGGTGTGGCCTAGTGGTTAGGGTGGTGGACTTTGGTCCTGGGGAACTGAGTTCGATTCCCAGCACAGGCAGCTCCTTGTGACTCTGGGCAAGTCACTTAACCCTCCATTGCCTGCCACATTGAGCCTGCCATGAGTGGGAAAAAGTGCGGGGTACAAATGTAACTAAAAAAAAAAAAAAATGTTACTTTAACCCAGTCTATATGGGGGTAATTAAAATCAGACATTATTATTGCGTTGCCTAATTTATTTGCCTCACTAATTTCCTTTAACATGACTGCGTCCGTCTGCTCACCCTGATCGGGTGGATGGTAGTACACCCCTATCACCATCCTTTTCCCCTTTACACATGGAATTTTGATCCACAATGATTCCAAGAGGTCTTTTGTTTCCTACAGAATTTTCAATCTATTTGATTCAAGCCTCTCGTTAACGTACAATGCTACTCCTCCCCCAATCCGGTCCACCCTATCACTACGATATAATTTGTACCCCGGTATGACAGTGTCCCACTGGTTATCCTCCTTCCACCAGGTCTCAGAGATGCCTATTATGTCTATTTCTTCATTCAGTGCAATATATTCCAATTCTCCCATCTTATGTCTTAGGCTCCTAGCATTTGCATATAGACACGTCAAGGTAGACTTGTTATTCCTTATCACATCATGTTGATTACTTGATAGTACTATTTTACTATCTTTTGTCTGGTTTTTATTATTTTTATTTAAGGACTAAACTAGATCATGCAGTGCCTGCTAGAGCTTATCTGTTAATGCAGTTAATTGGATTACTTCCCTGGATAGAAAAACAGTTGCAGGGAACACTTTTAAGACAACTTGGGAATCACCAGCACAGAAATATAACACAGTTGAAGAAGGAATTACCAGCACAGAATCAAAACTAGCTATTTTAGATTAGTTTATAGGAAAGAGAGGCTTAGAAAGGAGTTAATAGAAAGAGAGAGGCTTAGAAAGTACAACCAGTGAAAGAAACAACAACGTTGTTTTTTTTCCTTAACGTTTGTTTCAGGTAAGATATAGAGAAAGAAAAGGGGTTTTTTTTCCAGAACACAGGCAGCACAGCCCCAATCAAACCAAAACAGCTCTGATAAATCTCCCACAGGTCCAAGGCAGCAAAGCTCTGGATCTCACACCACTTTACTCTGCCAGATTTTGCCCTGTCCTTATCCTTACCTATTTATTCCCTTACCCTTATTTGTTCTGTCTGTTTACCTGTCTTATCTAGATTGTAAGCTCTTTGAGCAGGGACTGTCTTTTTCTGTATGGTGTACAGCGCTGCATATGCCTTGTAGCGCTATAGAAATGATAAATAGTACTAGTAGTAGGTCTTGGAGGACCTGGTGCACTGGTAGAATCACTAGCCCTTTCAGTGCATTGATTGGCTGTATGATAGTGCTGAAATCTGTTCTGTTGTAAAGAGTTTCCAGTAACAACAATGAAAGGAACTTTGAGATCTTCTGAATAAATCTTGGTATGTTATGTCCTCCTGCTGAATATTAGGGACTGAATCTATAGCGGGGTCTGAGGCTTGGGCCAAGCCATCAGCAGAAGTTTCCTCAACTGAGTATTGAGCTGTGCCATTAGCAAATATTTCCTCATTTGATTCCTATGGACTGTGTGATAAACGAGGATAAGGGAAAATTAGGTTCTTACCTTGGTAATTTTCTTTCCTTTAGTCATAGCAGATGAAGCCATTACGTATGGGTTATGTCCATCAACCAGCAGGGGAGATAGAGAGCACTCAAACTTTCACAGTGCCCTCTTGGCCAGCTAGCTCCACTGCCTCTTCAGTATTTGAAGCTTCCAAAGCAGTATGGCAAACCGCAATGGGAATCACAAGAGCTTTCCTCACAGCGAACGATGGCCCATCACAAGGGCATGAACTCATAAAGGAGGGAATGCACATCCTCCTGGAGGGAATAAACTCATCCTCCTTATTGTATAAGTGGAGGGGAACACACGTGCCTCCTGGAGGGAATCACACATCCTCCCAACACACTGGAGGGAATGAACTCATCCTCCTATTTATAGAACTGAAGGGGAACATACGCACCTCCTGGAGGGAATGAACACATCCTCCTAAATTTAAACTGAACATGAATCCTGAAGATTGTTTTCCAACTTTCTCCCAAGGAAGGAACTTCAGGAAATTAGAACAGAACCTGAAAAACAGATTCACAGCATACAGACAATCATACAGGGAGGGCTCATGGCTTCATCTGCTATGACTAAAGGAAAGAAAATTACCAAGGTAAGAACCTAATTTTCCCTTCCTTGTCATCAAGCAGATGAAGCCATTACGTATGGGATGTAACAAAGCAATCCCTAGATAGCCACACCACGCGCTAGCACTTGTGCACCAAAACGCGCATCCCTCCTGGCAGCCACATCCAGCCTGTAATGTCGGGCAAAGTAGAGCTTAGAAGCCCATGTTGCTGCACTGCATATCTCTTGAAGAGAGAGTGCTCCAGTTTCAGCCCAAGAGGAAGAAATCGCTCTAGTAGAATGTGCCTTAAAGGCTACAGGCGGAACCCTGCCGGCCAGCAGATAAGCTGAAAAGATAGTTTCTTTGAGCCAGCGGGCAATAGTGGCTTTAGACGCTGGAGACCCTCTGCGAGAACCGGATAGCAAAACAAACAGATGATCAGAAGTCCTGAAAGAGTTAGTAACTCGCAGATACTGCAGCAGAGTCCTGCGCACATCCAAAAGGTGCAGCTGCCCAAAAGATTCTGGAAACTCTTCCTCTGAAAAAGAGGGCAAGAAAATAGGCTGGTTTAAGTGAAAGGCTGAAACCACCTTAGGCATAAAGGAAGGCACGGTCCGAACCGTGACTCCGGACTCTGAAAATTGCAGAAATGGGTCTCTACAGGACAGCGCCTGGAGCTCTGACACCCGTCTCGCCGAGGTAATGGCCACCAGAAAAACGGCGTTCAGTGTCAAGTCTTTCTCCGATGCTAGCGGAAGCGGCTCAAAAGGAGATGCCTGCAGGGTTTTCAAAACTAGCCCCAGGTTCCAAGCTGGACAGGGTGCTCGCACTGGAGGTCGGAGCCGAAGCACCCCTCTAAGAAACCGTGCCACATCTGGGTGAGCAGCCAAAGACACGCCTTCCACCTTACCACGAAGGGAGGTCAACGCTGCCACCTGCACCCGCAGGGAATTATAGGCCAAGCCTTTTTGTACACCTTCCTGCAAAAAGTCCAGAATCGGCGAGACAGGAGCCCGCATTGGAACAATGGCTCTGGAAGCACACCAAGAATCAAACAGGCACCAAATCCTGGCATAAGCCACGGAAGTGGACCGCTTGCGGGCTTGCAGGAGAGTGGAAATAACTTTATTGGAATAACCTTTATCCCTCAATTGCGCCCTCTCAATAGCCATGCTGTAATACCAAAACAGCCGGCGTCCTCCATGGCTACCGGTCCCTGAGTCAACAGGTTCGGTACCAGAGGTAATGGCAGAGGAGCCTCCAGGAGCATCTGTCGGAGGTCTGCATACCAAGGTCTCCTTGGCCAATCCGGGGCGATGAGGACCACTTCTCCTGGGTGCAGCCGAATCCGCAAGAGCAGGCGCCCTATCAAGGGCCATGGGGGAAACACATAAAGTAGACCCGGAGGCCAGGGTTGAGCCAAGGCATCCAACCCCGCCGAGCGAGGATCTCTCTGTCTGCTGAAGAAGCACGGGACTTTGGTATTGGCACTTGTCGCCATTAGATCCATCACGGGCTTGCCCCATTTGGCACAGATCTGCAGGAATACTTTGTCTGCCAGATTCCATTTTGCTGGATCGATCTGATGCCTGCTCAGATAATCGGCCTGCACATTGCTCTGACCTGCAATATGAGCTGCCGACAGACACTGAAGATGCAGCTCGGCCCAGTGGCAAATCAGTTCGGCCTGCGCGGCTAGTGCTCTGCACCTTGTTCCGCCTTGTCGATTTATATAGGCCACCGTTGTCGTGTTGTCCGACATCACTCTGACAGCCAATCCTTCCAGGGTCACTTGAAAGGCCAGAAGCGCCTGAAACACCGCTTTCAACTCTAGGCGGTTGATGGACCACCCCGACTCCTCGGGTGTCCATAGACCCTGGGCATGCTTCCCCTTGCAGTGTGCGCCCCAGCCCTTCAGGCTGGCATCTGTTACCACTAGACACCAAACGGGGAGCGTCAGCGGCATTCATCGCCGCAGCATGCTGTCCGAGAGCCACCACTCCATGCTGAGACGGGCCGCAGGGAGCCAAGTAAGTCTGCATTGGTAATCCTGAGAAATAGGAGACCATCTCCGGAGTAGGGAATACTGTAGAGGTCTCAGGTGCGCTCTCGCCCAGGGTACCACTTCCATCGTGGCTGTCATCGATCCCAGCAGCTGGACAATGTCCCAAGCTCGTGGGCGGGGCATCCTCAGGAGCAGACGGACCTGATTCTGAAGCTTGCACCGCCTTGGCTCGGGTAGGAACACATAGCCCGAGACTGTGTCGAACCTGGCCCCCAAAAACTCTAGATTGTGAAGGGGACAGGTGACTTTTGGCCATATTGACGACCCAGCCTAGAGATTGCAGTACTGAGACCACTCTGGCTGTAGCTTGTAAGCTCTCTGTTGCAGAGTCTGCTCTGATGAGCTAGTCGTCTAGGTACGGGTGAACCCTGATACCTTCTCTCCTGAGAAAAGCAGCTACTACCACCATTACCTTCGAAAAGGTTCGGGGAGCTGTGGCGAGGCCAAAAGGCAAGGCCCTGAACTGGAAATGTTTTCCCAACACCGCAAACCTCAGAAACTTCTGGTGCGGGGGCCAAATCGGTATGTGCAAGTAAGCTTCTTTCAGGTCTAGAGACTTGAGAAACTCTCCTGGCTGAACCGCCGCAATGACGGAGCGCAGGAATTCCATGTGGAAATGCCGCACTCTCAGGGACTTGTTCACTTCTTTTAAGTCCAGAATAGGGCGAAAGGACCCACCTTTTCGCAGCACCACAAAGTAGATGGAGTATCGGCCGCAGCCTTGCTCGGCGGGAGGCACCGGGGTCACTGCCCCTAACTGAATCAGACCTTGTAAAGTCTCCTCCACCGCCGCCCGTTTGACGGCAGAACCGCATCGGGACTCCACAAACACGTCTCTTACTGGGGCGTTGAATTCTATTCTGTATCCATCTCTGATCAGGTCCAGAACCCACTGATCTGAGGAAATCTTGGCCCACTCCTCGACAAAGAGGGAAAGCCGTCCTCCGATGACAGGCATCGAGGAGAGGGCCGGCGCACCATCATTGAGAGGGTCGCCCCTGAACTCCTGGTCTTGAGCCACCGGCTGCGGAACGCTTGTCAGAGCGAAAGGAGTTCCTCTGCTGACCACGGGCACGTGAAGTGAACCCAGCAGAACACCCCGGGCGGTACCTTCTAGCTTCACGGAAGCGAGGTCTGTACGAGGAGTGGACCGCCTGGCCCTTAGAGGAAGGCCTCTGCCTATCTTCGGGCAAGCGCTGGGGTTTTGGATCACCCAGGCCTTTCACAATTTTCTCTAACTCCTCACCAAATAGGAGAAGTCCTTGAAAAGGCAACTTCACCAACCTTTGCTTAGAGGCCATGTCCGCTGCCCAGTGTCGTAGCCACAGATGACGGCGAGCCGCCACTGCTACTGCCATTTGTTTAGCCGAAGCTCTGACAAGGTCATAAAGGGCATCAGCCAGAAAGGACAAGGCCACCTCCATCCACAGAGCCACATCCAAGAAGGGCTCCGCTCCATCTCCGGGCTGAGCCACTGCCTGTTGCAGCCAAGCTAGGCAGGCTCTCACAGCATAACAGCTGCATGCAGACGCCCGAACAGTGAGACCTGCAATTTCAAAGGACCGTTTCAACGCTGTTTCCAGCCTACGGTCTTGAACATCCTTCAGGGCAACACCTCCTTCAACAGGGAGGGTAGTTCTCTTTGTCACCGCAGTGACAAGGGCATCCACTGTAGGCATTTGAAAACGAGCCATATGTCCCTCACGCAGAGGGTATAACTGCCCCATAGCCCTGGAAACTCTCAAAGGTCCCTCGGGGTCAGCCCACTGAGCCGAAACAAGCTCTAGGATGGAGTCATGCAAAGGGAAGGCCCGAGCAGCTTTCTTGGTACTAGCCATCCTGGGAATACCCGAGGAGGCCATGCCACTGTCAGGATCTTCAATCGAGAGGGCCTGCAGGGTATCTGAAATAAGCACTGGCAGCTCATCACGGTGGAAAATCCTCACCGCGGAGGGATCATCCAGATCCTGTGGTAAATCCGCACCTGACTCTGGTTCCTCAGACCAAGAACGTCTGTCAGAGTTCTCCGAATCCTCACACCCCGACCACGGGGGGGGGGGGGGGGGGGGGGGGGGGGGGAAGGTGCACCACAATCTGAAGGGGAATTAACCCTTCTGCGCTTATCTTTAGGCCAAGCATCCGGGAAAAAAGCCTCACTGGGCAGTCCCAGGCCAGAATCCATCGGGGGGGCAATCAGAGGATCCTCAGGCGACCCTTGAGGAAGGGCTCTTTTCATCATGTATGCTTTATGCAGCAAAAGCACAAAATCCGGGGAGAAAATCTCACCCTGGGCACCCAAATCCTGTCCGGTGCTAGCCACTCCTGAAATAACCTCATCTCGAGGTGCCCCACCCGGCTCAGGTCTCTCCGTGTCCACGGAGTCCGCGCCATGCGGTGTAAGCAAAATGGCGCCCGCTGCCAGCTCAGAGCGGGAAGAAACATCGCTCGCCATGCTCGGGCTGGCTCCTACGCCAATACAGCACGATTTACAGAGCCCTGCTGCTGATTTGCGCTTGCCACAAGTGGAACAGCGCTTTACATTGTCTGCAGCCATCGCCGAAAAACGGCGGTAAAATCCAAAATGGCGGTTTTGCGCCAAAATCGCCCCGATCGCGGGCCCACCCCGGAGGAGTTGGAAAACACTCTTACCTCAAAGGATCTAGTGTACAACTACGATCCTGCTGAAAATCAGGTCAAAAACCTCTGTTCCAGCGTCTCTGCGTTTAAAAATGCGACGCAACTTTTTTTTTTTTTTTAATTTAAGCTGTGAGGAAAGCAGAGGTATTGAAGACTCCGGAGGCTCAGATGAGTGGGAAAGGCAGGGAAAGGGCGAACCTATATGCCTGCATCCACTGTTGGTGGGTAAGGACAGGGAAAGCAAGGCAATATGTCCACATCCACAGAGGTATGGGTAAGGCAGGGAAAGGGCTAACCTATGTGCCTTTAAAGTGAAGCTGCTATAGCCTCCAACACCCTGGTTAACAACTGGCAAGCCAGGAACCACCTCCCGGCAGATTTTTCTGGAGCTCGAACAAGCTGCAGCCACCCTGCTAAGGGAGATAGAGAATACTGAAGAGGCAGTGGAGCTAGCTGGCCAAAAGGGCACTGTGAAAGTTTGAGTGCTCTCTATCTCCCCTGCTGGTTGATGGACATAACCCATATGTAATGGCTTCATCTGCTTGATGACAAGGAATCAATGTCGCTGAAGACTATCACTGAGAAGGCTGAAGGGGATTTCCAACTTTACACTGATGATTCCGGTGTGCTCTGTGGACAGCCATATTGAGAAACAGACATCTTGGCAATGGGTCTTCATGTTTGACATTAAGAAGTATTTGGTTGGGGAGCTCTTGAGGGGTCATATTGAATTGTGCTGGAGGTTTTCTTCAAGAGCCTCTGTAATAATTAATTAGTAAGCCAGTGGTGGACTGCACTGGTGTCTGGGAGGGTGCAGTCTGAGATAGCGTGGGCATAGTATCATGAACTTGCATATCCTGTTTTACTTTTGCCCCCTGAATTCTTTTGAACAGGTGCTTCTCTGTGCACATTTAGTTTTGCTTTTTAATACATGCTATATGTGCCCCAGATACAGTGGTGGAAATAAGTATTTGATCCCTTGCTGATTTTGTAAGTTTGCCCACTGACAAAGACATGAGCAGCCCATAATTGAAGGGTAGGTTATTGGTAACAGTGAGAGATAGCACATCACAAATTAAATCCGGAAAATCACATTGTGGAAAGTATATGAATTTATTTGCATTCTGCAGAGGGAAATAAGTATTTAATCCCTCTGGCAAACAAGACCTAATACTTGGTGGCAAAACCCTTGTTGGCAAGCACAGCGGTCAGACGTCTTCTGTAGTTGATGATGAGGTTTGCACACATGTCAGGAGGAATTTTGGTCCACTCCTCTTTGCAGATCATCTCTAAATCATTAAGAGTTCTGGGCTGTCGCTTGGCAACTCGCAGCTTCAGCTCCCTCCATAAGTTTTCAATGGGATTAAGGTCTGGTGACTGGCTAGGCCACTCCATGACCCTAATGTGCTTCTTCCTGAGCCACTCCTTTGTTGCCTTGGCTGTATGTTTTGGGTCATTGTCGTGCTGGAAGACCCAGCCACGACCCATTTTTAAGGCCCTGGCGGAGGGAAGGAGGTTGTCACTCAGAATTGTACGGTACATGGCCCCATCCATTCTCCCATTGATGCGGTGAAGTAGTCCTGTGCCCTTAGCAGAGAAACACCCCCAAAACATAACATTTCCACCTCCATGCTTGACAGTGGGGACGGTGTTCTTTGGGTCATAGGCAGCATTTCTCTTCCTCCAAACACGGCGAGTTGAGTTCATGCCAAAGAGCTCAATTTTTGTCTCATCTGACCACAGCACCTTCTCCCAATCACTCTCGGCATCATCCAGGTGTTCACTGGCAAACTTCAGACGGGCCGACACGTGCCTTCCGGAGCAGGGGGACCTTGCGGGCACTGCAGGATTGCAATCCGTTATGTCGTAATGTGTTACCAATGGTTTTCGTGGTGACAGTGGTCCCAGCTGCCTTGAGATCATTGACAAGTTCCCCCCTTGTAGTTGTAGGCTGATTTCTAACCTTCCTCATGATCAAGGATACCCCACGAGGTGAGATTTTGCGTGGAGCCCCAGATCTTTGTCGATTGACAGTCATTTTGTACTTCTTCCATTTTCTTACTATGGCACCAACAGTTGTCTCCTTCTCGCCCAGCGTCTTACTGATGGTTTTGTAGCCCATTCCAGCCTTGTGCAGGTGTATGATCTTGTCCCTGACATCCTTAGACAGCTCCTTGCTCTTGGCCATTTTGTAGAGGTTAGAGTCTGACTGATTCACTGAGTCTGTGGACAGGTGTCTTTCATACAGGTGACCATTGCTGACAGCTGTCTGTCATGCAGGTAACGAGTTGATTTGGAGCATCTACCTGGTCTGTAGGGGCCAGATCTCTTACTGGTTGGTGGGGGATCAAATACTTATTTCCCTCTGCAGAATGCAAATAACTTCATATACTTTCCACAATGTGATTTTCCGGATTTAATTTGTGATGTGCTATCTCTCACTGTTACCAATAACCTACCCTTCAATTATGGGCTGCTCATGTCTTTGTCAGTGGGCAAACTTACAAAATCAGCAAGGGATCAAATACTTATTTCCACCACTGTATGCTAAGGTCCCGGCAACTGTGAAAGTTGTGTTCCAACTGGTCTCGCTGCTGTGAGGAGGAACTGGAGGTTTGCTGCATTAGGTAGTTTTCCCTTCATAAAGGAATCTTGGTTGAAGATAGTCTATTAGTATTGTGGACTGTTTTGCTCCCCAAAGAAATTTATGTGGCAACTATCTCCATCTTTATTGGGAGCTCTGGTGCATCTTCTCAACCTTGTACTTTTTTAATTTTAAGCCTCTCAGAGGCTTTTACAATGCTTGTTGGGATAGAAAAAGCACTGTGAGATACTCTTCATGAGGTGAGCTGAGCAGGAGAAATATGCTGTGGAGAAAGCAGTGGTGTAGCCACAGGTGGGCCAGGGTGGGCCGGGGCCCACCCACTTAGGGCTCAGACCAGCCCAACAGTAGCACACGTTTAGCAGTAGCTGGTGGGGATCCCAAGCTCAGCCAGCTCAAGATTTCCCCCTGATGGTAACGAAAACGCTATTCTCCACAATAACAGCACCTGCGCACGCTCAGTTTTCAGTGCATGCCTGCTGCAGACTGCCAAGATGGAAAGAAGCATTTTCTCACCAGCTGAGATATTTTTTGGGTGGTGGTTGGTGGTGGGGGGGAACACTTGGTGCCCACCCACATCTTGCCTAGGCCTACTCAACATCTGTTGTCTGGCTACGCCCCTGGGAGAAAGTGACAGGCATGACCAAGATGGAAAACACTTGCACCTGTTCACATGCCCTCATAGGCTTGTATAAATGAAGGACAGCATGTGCTCTGTCTGGAAGGCGTCACCATAAGTGTGCCAGAATTTCTCTGCTTGTCAACATAGAATCCTGCAAAAAGGAGAAGGGATATGCAGCATTCTGTGGGCAACACCACTTAAACCTGTACCTTATATGTCTAAATGGCACTACTCAGCTGCTAAACATATTTTTCACACCCCCAATATTCAAAACCATTTAACCAGCCAGGAACAACACCTGGCTGGTTAAATGATACTTTTCCAGCTAAGAGCTAATATTCAGCGCAAGAAAGCCAGCTATCTCGGCTGAATTTTAGCGCTTAGTGGCTAGCTGGAAGACCAGTTATGTTGCATGACATAGGTGGTCAGTGCCGATATTCAGTGTTTGGCCGGCTATATTTGGCAGCCAAATATGGCTGCGTCAATAGGTGGAATATCTTTGGCTGGTTCCAGCTTAACCAGTTAGCCCGGCTAACTCCTGTGGTCTGAATATCGGGTCCTATAATGTGTAAGTGGGCTGCACAAACAGCAAGTATAACTTGAAACATCTGACTTAGATATTCAAAGTAAGATATGACATCACTGAATATATTTAAGATTTGAAAATGTCTAAATTAGCTGTTTTAAATTATACATGATTACACAGCTAAATACTGATCTTTAAATACATTTTGGATACATTAAATTAAAAAATTTCAAAAGCTGATTTACCATGAAACTAAATCAGTAGGCACTGAGGTAGAGGAACTTGCCAAATTCAGTCAGTCAGTGGCAGAGCAGGATTAGAAATGATGTACAATGAGGTAAGATGCAGTGACTCACCCTAAAGTTCTGCCCCTTCATGATGATATGTATTCCTTCCTACACACCCCAATACTCTGTCTCTTACCTTTCTTTGCTATCAGGATTCTTTTTCCACAGAAGAAAGCAGGCACGGCAGTGAGGGATGTGAAAATGATACTCCCACATATAAGCAAAATTAAACTCTCATAGTCCAATACTCCATAAACTGCAAGAGAAAAGAGAGGAGAGATAATATCCCAGTTCTTGAGAACCACTGCTCTCCCATCTCTCAGTGTACCTGTCTCATTTCCTTTTCATAGTAGAGGACATGACTTAGTGCTTTGGCTGAAGCCTCTGTTAAGGTGGATGAAAATGTGTGTGCTTGCTATTTCCACACCCTGTGAACAATTCCTCCAGTCAGGGTATTTTTTTCTAATCTATGTCTGCCCACTCATTATAAAGAACTCCTCCCCTTCCTGTACAATATTTTCTGCATTAAATATGTGGCTATTGTTGATACAGTATACTACTTTCTATGAAATAATTGATGCAAAGCACATTACGTTTTTGGAGCGTGCCCGGTTTATTTCCATTTATGCAATGGATATCAGCAGTGCTGGTCTTGATCTCTCGAAGGGTTAATGTGCTGTTTGCTTTATGCCCATAAGTGCCAGAGAACACCTGCAGGGTACGGTTACTGAAATTCCCAGTGACAAGCTCCTCATTAATCAGCCACCATAACACTGGAGGAGAGCTGGACTGGATCCGACATGTGCAGCTAATCCCTTCATGCTTCTCCGTACAGTTATATTTCAACCAGTCTTCAGACTCAGGCCAGTCTTCAAGCTTGGGCTGATCTTCAGTGCTAGGACTAGCAGTAAAGTTGGCAGTAGGGATAAGGATAGCAGTAGCATTAGAGACAGGAGCAGTAGTAGGGGCGGGCGCGGTGGTAGGGGCAGGGGCGGTGGTGGTGGTAGAGGTAGTAGTTGAGGTGGTCGTGGTTGTGGTAGACGTGCTGATCGTAGTAGTGGTTGTGGTACTAGGTACATATGCTGAAATAAAACACATTAGGACAGAATAATCAAGTAGAATTCTGCAGCTTATCATTTTTGAAACTAATTAACTTTAAAGCACATTTGCTATGTTATTATTATATATTTTTTACAGTGCCTATATTCTGCAAATCTAGTGGATCATAAAAAGCATTTAAAATATTTTTAAAAAAACAGATTGGAATTAGTCCCGCTGTCTCATTATTTTCATCTCTTCAGAGGTTGGCCCTTTAAATGGTCTGCAGGTTTTGATTGGCTGATGGTAGGCAGGAAGTAGTTTAAAAATTCCCCACTACTGTCGCTGTTTGGTTTCAATCAAGACAAACTGTGGCTCTGGAAGGTAGATACCAGAACCGAGTGATAGTGAATGATACATACCTGTAGCAGGTGTTCTCCGAGGACAGCAGGCTGATTGTTCTCACGACTGGGTGACGTCCGCGGCAGCCCCCACCAACCGGAAAAAAGCTTCGCGGGACGGTCGGCACGCAGGGCACGCCCACCGCTCATGCGCGGCCGTCTTCCCGCCCGTGCGCGACCGCTCCCGCCAGTTCAATGACTAGCAAAAAGATGAAACACACAACTCCAAAGGGGAGGAGGGAGGGTAGGTGAGAACAATCAGCCTGCTGTCCTCGGAGAACATCTGCTACAGGTATGTATCATTCACTTTCTCCGAGGACAAGCAGGCTGCTTGTTCTCACGACTGGGGTATCCCTAGCTCTCAGGCTCACTCAAAACAAGAACCCAGGTCAATTGAACCTCGCAACGGCGAGGGTACAACAGGAAATTGACCTACGAAGAACAACTAACTGAGAGTGCAGCCTGACCAGAATAAATTCGGGTCCTGGAGGGTGGAGTTGGATTTACACCCCAAACAGATTCTGCAGCATCGACTGCCCGAACCGACTGTCGCGTCGGGTATCCTGCTGGAGGCAGTAATGTGATGTGAATGTGTGGACAGATGACCACGTCGCAGCCTTGCAAATCTCTTCAATAGTGGCTGACTTCAAGTGGGCCACTGACGCTGCCATGGCTCTAACACTATGAGCCGTGACATGACCCTCAAGAGTCAGCCCAGCCTGGGCGTAAGTGAAGGAAATGCAATCTGCTAGCCAATTGGAGATGGTGCGTTTCCCGACAGCGACCCCTAGCCTGTTAGGGTCGAAAGAAACAAACAATTGGGCGGACTGTCTGTGGGGCTGTGTCCGCTCCAAGTAGAAGGCCAATGCTCTCTTGCAGTCCAATGTGTGCAACTGACGTTCAGCAGGGCGGGTATGCGGCCTGGGGAAGAATGTTGGCAAGACAATTGACTGGTTAAGATGGAACTCCGACACCACCTTCGGCAGGAACTTTGGGTGGGTGCGGAGCACTACTCTGTTGTGATGAAATTTGGTATATGGAGCATGAGCTACCAGGGCTTGAAGCTCACTGACCCTACGAGCTGAAGTAACTGCCACCAAGAAAATGACCTTCCAGGTCAAGTACTTCAGATGGCAGGTATTCAGTGGCTCAAAAGGAGGTTTCATCAGCTGGGTGAGGACGACGTTGAGATCCCATGACACTGTGGGAGGCTTGATAGGGGGCTTTGACAAAAGCAAGCCTCTCATGAATCGAACGACTAAAGGCTCTCCAGAGATGGCTTTACCTTCCACACGATAATGGTAAGCACTAATCGCACTAAGGTGATTCCTTACTGAGTTGGTCTTGAGGCCAGACTCCGATAAGTGCAGAAGGTATTCAAGCAGGTTCTGTGCAGGGCAAGAACGAGGTTCTAGGGCCTTGCTCTCACACCAAACGACAAACCTCCTCCACTTGAAAAAGTAACTCTTTTTAGTGGAATCCTTCCTAGAGGCAAGCAAGACACGGGAGACACCCTCAGACAGACCCAACGCAGTGAAGTCTACGCCCTCAACATCCAGGCCGTGAGAGCCAGGGACTGAAGGTTGGGGTGCAGCAACGCTCCGTCGTTCTGCGAGATGAGAGTCGGAAAACACTCCAATCTCCACAGTTCTTCTGAGGACAATTCCAGAAGAAGAGGGAACCAGATCTGACGGGGCCAAAAGGGCGCTATCAGAATCATGGTGCCGTGGTCTTGCTTGAGCTTCAGTAAGGTCTTCCCCACCAAAGGTATGGGAGGATAAGCGTACAGGAGGCCGGTCCCCCAATGGAGGAGAAAGGCATCCGACGCTAGCCTGTCGTGTGCCTGTAGTCTGGAACAGAACAGAGGCAGCTTGTGGTTGGTCTGAGAGGCGAAAAGGTCCACCGAGGGGGTGCCCCACTCTCTGAAGATCTTGCGTACCACTCTGGAATGGAGCGACCACTCGTGCGGTTGCATGACTCTGCTCAGTCTGTCGGCCAGACCGTTGTTTACACCTGCCAGGTACGTGGCTTGAAGGAGCATTCCGAACTGGCAAGCCCAGCGCCACATGCCCATGGCTTCCTGACACAAGGGGCGAGATCCGGTGCCCCCTGC